>NC_091068.1:41014947-41325382 GCF_000393655.2 Nicotiana sylvestris
ACATGACTGGTCTGAGTATATCTATTGTGGCTTACAAACTGCCAACCGATCCAACATGTCCATCGGTAAAGCATAAGCTGAGAAAGTTCAAGGTTGACATAAGTTTGAAAATCAAGGAAGAAGTCACTAAGCAAGTCAAAGCTAAGGTTCTCAGGGTAGTAGAATATCCGACATGGTTAGCCAACATCGTGCCAGTACGAAAGAAGGACGGGAAGGTCAGAGTCTGTGTCGACTACCGGGATCTCTACCGGGCCAGTCCAAAAGATGACTTTCCCTTTGCCAAACATACATATCTTGATTGATAATTGCGCTAAGCATGAGTTGCAGTCATTCGTGGATTTCTTTGCTGGGTATTATCAGATCTAGATGGATGAAGAAGACACTGAGAAAACGGCTTTCATTACATAGTGGGGAATGTACTGTTACAAAATGATGCCGTTCAGGTTAAAGAATGCAGGGGCCACCTACATGAGGGCCATGACTACTATTTTCTATGATATGATACACAAGGAGATTGAGGTGTATGTAGATGATGTCATCATAAAGTCCAAGAAAGCCACTGATCTCACGGAAGACTTGAGGAAGTTCTTCAATAGACTAAGAAGGTACAACCTGAAACTGAATCCCGCGAAATGTGCATTTAGGGTTCCTGTTGGAAAACTACTTGGGTTTATTGTGAGTCGCTGAGGGATAGAACAGGATCCATCAAAGGTCAAAGCTATTCAAGAACTACCACCGCCAAAGAACAAAAAGGACGTAATGAGCTTCTTGGGGATACTCAACTACATCAGCCGGTTCATAGCTCAATCTATTATCATCTGTGAGCCAATCTTTAAGATGTTGAAGAAGGACGCCACTACCAAATGGACTAATGACTGCCAGAGGGCCTTCGATAGAATCAAGGAGTACCTATCCACACCGCCAGTTTTGGTCCCACCCGAGCTAGTTGACCCCTATTACTCTACCTTGCAGTGCTAGATGGAGCGTTCGGTTTTGTTCTCGGGCAACATGATGAAACGGAGAGGAAGGAGCAGGCCATCTACTATCTTAGGAAGAAGTTCACCCCTTATGAGGCCCGATATTCTCTGCTAGAACGCACCTGTTGTGCTCTAACTTGGGTAGCTCAAAAGTTAAGGCACTATTTCTGTGCCTATACTACGTATCTCATATCAAGGATGGATCCGTTGAAGTACATCTTTCAGAAGCTCATGCCCACTGGAAAGCTAGCCAAGTGGCAAATCCTACTGAGTGAATTCAACATTATCTACGTGACTCAGAAAGCAATCAAGGGACAGGCTTTGGCAGATCATCTTGCCGAGAATCCCATGGACGTAGAATACGAATCCTTAAAGACGTATTTTCCTGATTAAGAGATATCATTCATAGGAGAAGACACTGTAGAATCCTATGACGGTTGGAGAATGTTTTTCAATGGAGCAGCAAATTTCAAAGGAGTTGGCATAGGAGTAGTCCTAGTATCAAAAATTTGTCAGCATTATCCGATGTCTGCCAAACTTAGATTCCCTTGCACCAATAGCATGGCTGAGTATGAGGCCTGCATCATGGGACTCAAGATGGCTAGTGACATGAACATCCAAGAGTTGCTAGTGATCGGGGATTCAAACTTGCTTATACATCAGGTCCGAGAAGAATGGGCAACAAGAACTCCAAGATACTCCCTATCTGCATCTTGTACAGGAGTTGAGAAAGAGGTTCACAAAGACAGAGTTCCAGCATGTTACCAGAATCCAAAATAAGTTTGCTGATGATTTGGCTACCCTATCATCCATGATACAACATCCAGATAAGAATTTCATTGACCCTATTCCAGTAAAGATCTACGATCAGCCAGCTTATTGTGCTCATGTCGAGGAAGAAGTAGGTGGAAAAACTTGGTTTCATGACATCAAGGAATATTTGGCGAAAGGAGAATACTTAGAGTTTGCAAACCCTATTCAAAAGCATACACTTTGAAGAGTATCCAACAATTTCTTCCACAACAGAGGAATCCTGTACATGAGGACACCTGATTTGGGATTACTAAGGTGTGTTGACGCAAAGGAAGCATCTAAATTACTAGAAGAAATCCATGCTAGGACCTGCAGGCCACATATGAATGGTTTTGTCTTAGCCAAGAAGATACTTTGAGCTGGTTATTTTTGGATGACTATGGAAACGGACTACATCCAGTATGTCCAGAAGTGCCACAGCTGTCAGATACATGCAGATATGATAAAGTTTCCTCCAAACGAGCTTAATGCAACAAGCTCACCATGGCCGTTCGCCGCTTAGGGAATGGATGTTATCGGACCAATCGAACCTGCCGCATAAAATGGGCACAGGTTCATCCTAGTGGCAATTGATTATTTCATCAAATGGGTTGAAGCAGCATCATACAGGGCAGTGACTAAGAAAGTCGTAGCAGACTTCGTCCGCGACCGTATCGTTTGTCGGTTCGGAATTCCAGAGTCAATCATTACTGATAATGGCTCCAACCTCAACAGTGATTTGATGAAATCCATGTGTGAAACCTTCAAGATCAAACACAAGAATTCTACAGCTTACAAACCTCAGATGAACGGATCTGTAGAGGCTGCCAACAAGAATATCAAGAAGATACTAAGGAAAATGATAGAGAAGCATAAGCAGTGGAACGAGAATCTCTCATTTGCTTTATTGGGATACAGCACCACAGTCCGCACATCGACAGGAGCAACCCCCAATATGTTGGTCTACGGTACAGAGGCAGTCATTCCCACCGAGGTGGAAATTCCCTCATTAAGAATCATACAAGAAGTAAAGCTAGAAGATGCAGAATGGGTGAAGAATCGTTACGAGCAGCTAGCTCTTATAGATGGAAAGAGAATGAATGCAGTTTGCCATGGTCAACTTTATCAGAATAGGATGTCCAGAGCATTCAACAAAAGAGTCAAGCCAAGACAGTTCACACCGGGGCAGCTGGTGTTAAAGAAAATCTTTCCATATAAAGATGAAGCCAAAGGGAAATTCTCTCCCAATTGGCAGGGTCCGTACATAGTTCATCGGGTTCTCACAGGAGGAGCCCTCATACTTGCAGAAATGGACGGAGAAGTTTGGCCAAAGCTGATCAATCCAGATGTAGTCAAGCGATACTATGTGTAATCTTTATGCTTTCCTTATATGATGTAATTTGAACTACACATGACTTGATTCCCGTTTAAGAGGGGATACGTAGGCAACCCTATGGGTTCGGTCACAATTCAATAAAATTTTCATTTCCCCCCGCTATTGGAAATTGGGGCAGAATTTTTAGGAGGACCCTCAAAATTCCGAAGTGATTTCAGCCATTCGCCGCGAGCAGCCGTCAAAAGAAGTAACCCAGTAAACTGGGGCAGAATTTTGAGGAGGACCCTCAAAATTCCATAACAAGAAAGGATGCAATGTCTTGGACCACGTCGCATGTCGTTGGTTCATCTAAAAGAAATTATCCTTAATTATGCATTTATATTTTTTCTAAAATCATGCATGTGTATTTTTGAAATCGCTCTGTTTAGCAATGCTACCCCAATAATACATGCAATATCACCAGATCAAAGCTGAGCAGGTCAAGCAAAGTCAGTAGGGATACGAACTAACCTTTCCCCTTTACAAAACTCACGATTTTCTTTGGATGTAGGTACATGAGTTGGAAAATCATTGAATATACTATACACTCATACTAATCAGGAATTCACAGTTGCTATATGCACAAAATATCCCCAACATCCACAATATCGAAATCAGATATCAGCTAAGAAAATACTACTACCGCCTGCCTTTAATTTCTTGCATAAGGCTACCATTTTGCCTTCTGAGACTAAGCTCTGTCTCCATCTGTATTCTCTGCATTGCATAAGGCTACCATTCTGCCTTCCGAGACAAAGCTATATCTCCATCTGCATTCTCTGCATCGCATAAGGCTACCATTCTGCCTTCCAAGACTAAGCTTTGTCTCCATCTGCATTCTCTGCATTGTATAAGGCTACCATTCTGCCTTCTAAGACTAAGCATTGTCTCTATTTGCATTTCTTGCATTGCATAAGGTTATTATTCTGCCTTCCGGGACTTAGCACTGTCTCCATCTGCATTACATAAGGCTACTGTTCTGCCTTCCGAGACTAAGCTCTGTCTCCATCAATACTTGCATGGCTGAAATATCGCCACTTCATTTACACCTTGCATTGGCTGAAAGATCGCCACTTTATTTACACCTTGCATCGGCTGAAAGATCGCCACTTCATTTACACCTTCCATCATCTGAAAGATCGCCACTTCATCTTGCATCGGCTGAAAGATCGCCACTCATTGCATTTCATTGGCTGAAAGATCGCCACTTATTGCATTTCATTGGCTGAAAGATCGCTACCCAACTGCATCTCATGGTTTGAAAGATTGCCAAATTATCCGAGGGCATCATTGTTCAGAGGCACCATTTGCATAGCCCGAGAACACCATGCCATGGCCTGAGGATCCCTTTTAATCTTTTGCATATTACTATTCAAAGGCATCAT
This sequence comes from Nicotiana sylvestris, assembly GCF_000393655.2. NCBI lineage: Eukaryota > Viridiplantae > Streptophyta > Magnoliopsida > Solanales > Solanaceae > Nicotiana > Nicotiana sylvestris. Next base: position 41,019,477 of record NC_091068.1, read on the forward strand.
GGTTCGGAGGCATCATCCTCATATCCCGAGAGCATCATTTCATGGCCCGCGAATCCTTTATTATACGCTTCATGGCCCAGGACATCATGGTCCAAGGACGTTATCCTAACCGTCCAAAGACATCATTCATGGTCCAACAAGAACTTGCATCATGTTTAAATTTACGCACAATATACGCTTGTATTGCTTATTTACAGGTAAACCGGCTAGCAACGGCCGTCTCAGTAGGAGCAATCCCGCTCCCGTTCCCGCAGCCTAGTAGACTTTGACCATCCGTCTCAACCTAAATATCTCGTACGTTTTTTGAAAAAATCTCTATCGGCATATTCCTCTGATGGATCCTGAACTACATATGGCCTGATTCCTGTAAGACCAGGGATATGTAGGCAGCTCAGGAACCAGAGCATGGTCAGATTCTTCAAACCATTCCGTTCGGTCAAATTGGCCATCATATCTTTACCCGACAACTCTTTCATCCTTCCGGGTAAAGAGGGGCAGCTGTTGATACCCAATTTTTTCCTGTACATTTTATATATGCAAAATACTTTAAATATATCCTATGTATTCATACATAGGTACATCCAAATGTTTTAGTATTTTTCCTAATTTTAAAAGATTTTTTAAATTAATTTATTGCCCTATTTTAGCAGTACAAAAACTAATAATTATTTCCAAAATCATCATTTTGGTGAACAATTTATTTTATTCTCATATTTATACCAAAACATAGCTAAGGTAATTTTTACATATCTTTTAAAATTTATTTAGTATTTTTAAAAGCTAAATTGCATATAATTGCAATTTTAGCCTATCTTAAGATTTAATTACGTTTATAATTGAAAATTGATTCTAGTATTTTTAGTTTAATATTTATACATTATTAATTAATTTAGTACTTTCAATTTGTTTTCAGAAATCATTTTACTATTTTTATAAAATAAAAGGGAGAAAATGACTATTTAAATACTAGCCCTATCTTATTTCAATTTTAGCCTAAAATCATCCCCAGTTAACCCCAATTTCAAATTCAAATGGGCCAGCCCAATTCCTAAAATAACCCGCCCCTAACCGCTTATCCAACCCGCCCGGTTCCCCCTTTTGATCCAGGCCGTTGATCATTTTGATCAACGACCAGAATTTCCCCTTTCCTTTTTTAATTCCTAAACACCTCCCAACCCTATCCCATTTCTCACCAACCACCGCATCTGAATCCTCTCATCTCTCAAACTTTCTCGAACCTTCCCCTAACCCTAGCAGCCTCTCATCATCCTTACCTCAAAACCCACCGGAATCCATGGCTTCTCAGGCCATGGAAACCTTATACTCACCTCCCTTTGCTCTTATACACTTGGTCCTTGAAGATTCGAGGTCTGACCTCGAAGGTTTTCGTCCATAACTCCACGGATTCAAGGTTCTACGGCCATCTTCGGCTTTGCTCCGGTGTATCCTGGTCTTATGAGCCTGTTTCTGACTTCTCCGACTCAGATCGGAGACTTTTTCAAAGCCTTTCTCATTCTAGGGTTCTTCTGAAACCCTACCCCTTCGAGGTTTTCTCTAATTCTTCTCTTAGATCTATTCTATATCTGTGCACTACTTGAGTTTTTAAACGTTTTCCTCAATTTTTCTTTCAAAAATTACTTCTTTTCGATTTAGGGTTTCTGAAAAAACTTAAATGTTTCTCCGACTCTTATTTTCCTTTCTTTGTGTATATTTGTCACGCATGTGCTTCTACGGCTTTCTTATGCTATACATTTTCTTCTATTCTTTGTTTTTTTACTCTGTTTTGTACCATGCTCGCATGTTTATCTTCCTGTATTTTCCTATTTGATCTTTTGCTATGCTTTTTCGGTATTTTTGTGTTCTTCTACTATATGTATTTCCTACTGAGTTCTTAAGTTTTGTTTGCCTTCTACTGAACTTTGTCTGAGTTCTTCTAAAAGACCTCTTTAAACATGTTTCTTCTACGATTTTCTTAAGTGTTATACCATCTCTTTTCTCTTCTGAACCTTGGCTAAGTTCCTTCTAAAAGGTACTTTCTTCTTCTATATCTCTTATTGTGTTCCTAAGTGTTATTTCTTTTTCTTCTACTGAACCCTGTTTAAGTCCCTTCTAAAAGGTTTTCTTAAATATGTTTCTTTTATTGTCGTGACTATTCTCTCATTATGCTCCTACACTCTGTCTGCTTTGAATGTTATTTGTATTTGCTTGTCTTCTTATGAGATTCAGAAAAGAAATCTCTGAGCCTGTTGCCTCCTCATCTCTATATTCGACTCGAGTCGGAAACTCTAGAATTTGGGGGTTTCCTCCGAGTTTGGTCATATGATCAAACTAGGGTTCTGTTTGAGGACCCTTGACTCTTTCAGACTTATTTCTAGGTCTATGAACTAAGTGTGAACTTCTTTTGTTTGCACACAATTCTGATTCTCCTACAGAAGACTCTTCTATTGAATAACATGACAAATTTCTTCATGTTTAACGTGTCTATGTGCTTTTATATACGAGGAATCTTTCTTCAAAATGGTTTTCCAACTTGTGATTGATTCAGAATTCCTTTTAATAAGTTTAATTGATTGGTACTGATTTTCCTTAAGTCGAAATCCTTCCCATCTTTCTGACCTGGTTCATTCATACGAAATCCTCATTTCTGATTTACTAGTTGTTAACTGATTTCCTTTCCTTATTTTCACAAACCATTTACTATGAAGACTTTGTCCTTAAATAAACCTCTATGTATTTACCCCTCTTGTACTGACCTAGAAAAGTTTTGATTGACCCCTTTCCTTAATTATTTTGCCCGTTTGAAATCAGAATCCCTTAATTAAAGGGAGACCTTGCGTTATTGATTTCCAAACTATTTTCTTACCTATTTCTACTTGCTTTCTGCACTATAAAAGGGCACGACCCTTATGCACTTCGAGACACCTTCAATTCAATACTTTTACACTTCAGACTTCACAATTCTCTTCTAAACGCATAGTATTCTGATTGCTCGTTTACACTTTGGCTTTACAAGACTACTACTTTCTCTTTGTTTATTTTCTCTGAAACTGGTATGTCCTAATTTTAGTTTCAGCATCCTCAATGTGTTTACTTAAAGTTTTTATATCCATGGTTACTTTACTGCTTATGTAGAGTTCAATATTTAACTTAACATGCCTATATTCTACTGCCTGTTTCTACTGTGTATCTTTGCTCCCTACCCCATTACCCCTATGTGTTTGTAAGTGGTAACTTAGGGCATGGCAACATGAGTTGTTGCCCATGACCTAAGTTCTGAATCCGTGAGGTCCTAACCTCTAACAGGCTGAAGGGTGTGCCAGCATATCCCATTGTTGAGTATCCCTATCAGTCTGCTTTTCTTGTATTCTTGCAAATTCCCTACTCCCATATACCCCTCAAGGCACTGATTTCAAGTTATTCCCCTCTTCCCTTTCCCTTTTTTTCCCAGAATTTCACTCTTACACTCGCACTCTTTCTTAGCTTCTAAGTTCTGCCCCCTCTTGTGAGCCTTGCCTTGGGACCTTGAGTTCCCTCTGAACTTGGACACTTGAGGGCTGGCCCTTCCACACTGCACTATATCCTAATCTGGTTACAAATTTGGGTGTGAGCACTGCTCGGAGTCCCTATGAGGCTCTTAGGGAACTCTGTCACATACAAATGAGAGAAAGGACTTGGTTCATGATCTCTTGAAGTTGGTCTGTCTCATACTTCAGACATGGAGTCTGAATTAGGCTCCCTTTCGTTGTACTTTAATTGCTGATGTAATTTTGCTTTTCTTATTCATTCGGGGTTGTAATAACTTGTAATAAACGATTGGGGACGGCTAATGAAAAGGGGAGGGAATAAATGTATGCAAATGGTAGATAACTTGCCTATAGGTTTACTAATTTTTGTATTCACATAGATATCTTGCCTATAAGATTATTAATTTTTGCATTTACATCCTGTCTACAATTTACTTATAAATTTCTGCATATCATGTAGACATCTTGCCTATAAGAGTTTCTTTCTGAATCTATGCACTCACATATAGAAATCATGCCTATAGAATTCTGCATTCGCATATAGACATCGGGACTATAAGAACTTCTGCATTTTTATCTTTAGATAACATATCTATAAGAATTTCTGCATAGATACCATGGCTATAGGATGCACATGCATGTAGATAATATGACTATAGGACATTTCTGATTCTTTCCTACTCCTCTCTCATTAGGCAAACATAATTATAGGCCTTAATAATCAGTGTAAGTAGATATCACGTTCGTAATAAAATACAACACCTAGACAACATGTTTCTGCACTTCTCTATGATAGTGTTTTAAGTTAACAAACACTTAGAAAGCATGCCTATAGGGGTTCTAATCAAAATCGGAATTGCCTCGCTCGTTTTAAGTTTAATCTGTCAGTAGTAATGCGTTATCAATCGTAGAACTTGTTTTATTCTGCTAAAATTTGAGACCTTTCTGTAATTAGTTTACCTCTTTGTTTATGAAACCAATAGATATCATGCCTATAGGTTTTGCCTAACACTTAGGCAAGCATTAGGGTAAAAGTTTTTAACTGTACCAATCTTTATTAATTACAACCAGCAGGCAGGTCTATACCTTTAGGCTTTTACCATTTCAAGCTATTACTGTGACTTTACATTTCTTATGTGCCTTATTTGTTTGATATCTTTAAGCATTTAATTCCCCCTTCTACTGCAAAAACTAACTTGCCTCTTGTTTCTTTCCTTTGTTTTTTTCACTTCTTTCCTTTACTGCACTCCTTTATTGCTGTTTTAAATTATTGTAATTATCACTTCATGAACGTGCAAATACGTTACGACTTGTTTTTATTATTGCATAAGCATGCTTTCAACATCATATTCCACTCGTGCCAAACAAATACTATAGCAACGCTTATAATGAGTGGTTGCGCTCTTCCGATATTATCACCCTTTAAATACGGCAAAGGCATATTTACGGGAAAACCAGTCGATCAACGGTGTAGTCAACGGTTCCGTGCCTTTCCCTCTTGAGTTGTCCGCTCAAGGGTACCAGTCTAAAACCCCCATAGAAACCTTACTCTGTTTAATTGTGCATACATCATGGTCAAACCTAGCCGAGTCAGTTATGTTGTTCGCATAATGACTCTTTAAGATAGCCTTATCCAAAGTCCACTTGGTTTCCCAAAAACCGAAACTGACACTTGTCACACCTCCTTTTTGCGCGCCCCGCCCCGAAGGGTAGAAATGCGCGAGGGAGTTTTTCCAATTTAAGTGACAATATTCGAAATGAGATTATTTATTTAATTCAGAGTCGCCACTTGGGAAAGGTTTGGCTTTTGGTGTCCCAAGTCACCGGTTTATCTTGAAACCCAAATCGAGGAAATTTTCGACTTTTCCAAATGAAGTCTGCGAACCAGAAATTCTAAGTAAGGAATTCTGTTGACCCGAGGGAAGGTGTTAGGCACCCTCGAATCCCGTGGTTCTAGCACGGTCGCTTAAATTGTTATAATGGCTAAATATCGGATTTAAATACATGTTCTGACTTATGTGCTTTTATTAAGTTTAAAACCGCTTCTATTATTATCATTTATTTTTATAGAATTGCAACGTCATGAAAATGCATCTCGAACCACGTCACAATCAATGCACCCGTAATTGTTAACACATTTCGACTCCGTTGAGATTTGGATTCGGGTCATATCAATGTGCACCCGAGTTTAAGATGGTTAAATTATTAAGCCGCGCCTAAAGAGTCTAGCGCGTTATTATTTTTGTAGAAGGCCATGAAATTCGCTAAACGGCCTATCCCGAATTCTAAAAATTTATTATGGTTATTTATTGAGGGCCCCGCAATTTTGCGTTTTATTTGGCGAGGCTCGTCTCTATTTTAGAAAGGATATCCTAAAGTGGCTATATTTCTAATGCGTTTGTCTCTAAAACTAGAAGAGAAAGGTACATGCTAATTTAATTATATGTTTTGGCCTAATCCGGATTCTTATGGTTAATTATTTACAAAGTTGAGAAAACATTATACTTCAATGGAAAAATGCTTTAATTTGACAAGGAAATCCGTTTATTCTAACGAAATACAACACTTAATCTGAACAAACATCTTTAAGTCGAATTTAGATTAACTTGCTTAAACAGGGTTAATAGAATTCCTTACCAAAGAATACTACCGATGATATTCAAAACTAGTCCTATAAACTACCTAAAGAAATCGAAACTGGGTGATTCAAAGCTGTATTATATTTGGCTAGATTTAGCAGCCATTTGCCCCTACTTATTCAAAGCATGCTGAAAGAATGAGTTCAATTTTAACAATCATATTAAATGGTTTCACATTCCATGAACTGCATTTACATCTTGTATGCTACTTAAACGAATCAAATACCACAGTTTCAGATCAACATAAACATTAACTAAGTACAAACTTACTAATGTATTCTCTATTAGGCTACAAATTAAAGGATTTATACATCTTTAACGATATTCGCAAAGCTGTAAGTAAGGCAACAGATGATTAAAATTTCTTCAGATCTTTCGATTCAACTTTCATTGCGACATCAGTTACATCAGACAGATTCGAAGTGTGTACCTGAGGAGATGCTTACAATGAAGAAAGCAAGAGAGTCAGTTGAGCAGCAGTGCAAGCGAAACAGCAGCAGTAACAGACAAATAGCAGTAGGGCAAATTGAACAAAAACCCAGTGCAAGAGGCAAAATGGCAGAATGACAGCAATGACCAGTAGTCTAGAAACAGAAATCCAGACAATCCAATTCCAAGAGGATCAACCAATGCAAACCAAACTAGCACACTTAGCTGATACTTTGACAGAAAACAGAATTGAATGAACAGGTTGGGCAGACTGAGAATCGAACAAAAGCAGGAAGAAAACCAGTTTCTGATTTCTGTATTTTTTTATCCCTCTCACTATCTCTTTTCCTTTCAAAAATCCAATGTCAATTTTCAGTCTTGAAATCTATTTGGGCTATCAAAAGAATTCTTTTCCAGTTTCTGTTTTTCTGAACTTAAACTCTCAGATGTTCCCTCTCAGTGTATCTCTCTCTGTGTATTATCAATCTGTGTTCTTATCCCCCTTAGTTCTCTCTCTATCTCTCCTGTGTTATTATCAAAAAATCTCCCCGTGTCTGTATGTTATCCAAATCTCCTAAACTGATGGAAGTTCTCCCTTTTATAAGCCTAAGGTCTGCCCTTTAACAGCCTGTTAGACAAACAGAACAACCCTCCCATGTGCTATCACATTTTCAGATTCCACTTGGCTAATTAAGTATGAACAAAAACCCCATGATATTCCCTGGCAGAACTCACTTTAAGTAATGTTTATTATTTCTGAAACTAAAGTAGAGTATGGGCAGCATAATGTGATCTGACATCATATGCTGTCAACTATTTTATTCAAAAGCCCTTATGCAGGGCACGGGCTGTGCACAAATGCACCTGTGGTGTACCAATGCACATGTTGTGCACAAGTGCACATGCCCTGCAATTTCAGAACTGTAACTAAACAAAACATTTGATTTTACATTTCTGATTCAAATCAACAATTATAAGTACTAACTCAGTTCCTAATTGATTCAAGCAAATGTGTCCAGAAGCAAATCGATTTGTTATTGTTCAGGCAGTTAAAACTAATTGACGACACATGTCGACTCGACTATATTTATCATAACATGTACAATCGTAGCCAAAATCAGACCTTTAATAGTATCACACAAGGGGTTCAGATTGCAATGCTAAAACACAAATGACCTTGGGAGCTAATTGAATGACCAATTACGAATTCAATTGATCACACAGTTTACACACACACATTATGAAGAAAGACTTGACCGAATACAGAGGTCCGGCCAAGGTGGACAATAGCAGTTCAAAAACAAAAAACAAAAGTTTGGCCATACGGACGGACCTTTAACAACACACAAACATACGAACTGAAATAAAGAAAAGAAAATTAACTCACCTTAAAGCTTTGAAAGAACAAATCAGAAAAAATCCACTGGTGTTTGAACAGATCCTCCTTAAGGCTGAACGGACTTTAATCGAAGTGTTTCTCAGATGAGAAACACTTCGATTAAGATCCATTAGACCTTAATCTCTTGGTTTAAACGAGATACGGACCAGTGACGAGGAACCCTAAGGTTCCAAAAATTAGATCTGGGATTCATGCTTCCCTGGTCAGATTCGGACCAAACCAAGCGTGGTTTGGTCACGAGGGGGGTCTGGGGAGTGTCTGGTGTGGAACTGGGGTTAAATGGTGTAAGTCAAGTTTCGACTCGAATCTTCAAACGAAGATTCAAGAAGGTGGGAAGAGATTCGAGCTAAGTGGTTAAAAGATCCAGGTTCAGGATGGCAAGGGGGTTCTATGGTGTTAAGGGTGTGGTCACCGGCGTCCATACCGCCGGCTTTCATGGCGAAGGTATACAGGGGCGGCTAGGGTTTGGAGGACTGAGGTCTGTGGAGGGGACGACTAAAGCCTGGGGGTTCGGATAGGGGGGGCAGGGTAAAGGTTATAGGCTTATATAGTTAGTGAGGGATCGATTCTTGGCCGTTGGATGGGGTGAGATGAAGGGTCAAGATCTTTTGGCTGATAGGGAACGGTGTCGTTTCAACCTAAAGGGGTTTGGGTCGGTCCGGGTGGAATGGGTCGGGTTTTGTTTATGGGTTATGGGGAAGTGATCTCGGCCGTTGATCAATCTGAGATCAACGGCCCAGATCAGACTGGATTAAAACGGCGTCGTTTGGACGTTCTGGGTGTCAGCTGGTGTGGACCGGGTTACACATGGGGTTTTGGGTTTGAGTTTGGGCTTTGAATTAAAATTAAAATAGGCCCAACCGATTTTTAAACCCAATTCTGCATCTTTTTTTTTTATTATATATTTATATATATATATATTTTATTTTATTTTTAAAACAAAACCTAAGTAAATTAAATTAAAATTACATAAACACTTAATACAATTATTTGCACACATATATCAAAATATTTAAAGCAGGTAAGATCGAACAAAACAACAATCACGGAACAAAGATGCATATTTATGATTTTTTTATTTAATAACCGGATTTCGGTTCAAACAGCACATGACACACACATTTTTTGTATTTTGTTTCAATAATAAAATGGGCAAAATTATAGATAATTAACAAAAAATGTCACGTGAAAGATCCGAAAATTTTATAGCAAGACCGATCACTATTATTTTGTTTCTTTTGGAGTGATTGTCGCGTAAAGCAAAAATCACGTGCTCACAGCTGCCCCTCTTTGTTCGGAAACACGAAGAGTTTTCGTGCAAAGATAAAGTGAGCGGATATGAGCGATTTTTGCCTATGGACTACTCCGTGTGAAGCATGTTTTGAAAGATCTGACCGAATCTTTGCTTCAAAGATTTCCTACATATCCTGGGCTAAACAGGAATCAGGTCAATGTAGTTCGGGAAGCTTCGGTAGCTGGGACTACCATGGGATTGCAATGCTTGTTGTTACTGCTGTTGCTGTTGTCACCTGCTTTACTGACCGCCTTATTACAACCAAAGAAAAATTGAAACTGAACTAAACACTTATATGCATGTCAACTGCTAGTTACAAGATTCCTATCTATGATTCTTTTGCGACTTGATCTTGGGTCTTAGCTGATTCTGCTTGTAGACTCCGATCTAAATCTTGATGCTTGCAAGTTGTAGGTGCTTGTTTAATCTCTGGGATACTGAGTGAGACGTGACTGGCGGGGTGCGGGACCTTAATCAAATCTTGGAGCGATCCGCCTTCCATTTTCTCCGGTGTCTCGGGACATCTTTTTTCTTTTTTTTTTTGATTCTGAGTTGAGACTCATCTTGTGGGTCGTTTCGATCCGTGTGGCTCGAGGTTAGACCTGCGGGAAAAACAAACGAACGAAACTTTCTGCCCCAGTTTCACTAGGAAAATTTTGTGAATTATTCGCCAAGAAGTTCATAAAATTGATGAAAGAAGGTATGAATGCTTAGTTTAGGGTTGGAGCCCTAATACCGACTAGCTGGGAGAAGTTCCGTTTAGAGTTGAAACTCTAATACCGACCAACTGGGGAAAAGTTCAGTTTAGGGTTTAAAAACCCTAGTGCTGACTAAATGGAAAAATTCAGTTTAAGGTTTAAAACCCTAATGCTGACTGAAAGGAAAGAGTTCAGTTTAAGGTTTAAAACCCTAATGCTGACTAAAGGAAAAATTCAGTTTAGGGTTTAAAACCCTAATGCTGATTGCATGGAAAAGATCAGTTTAGGGTTTAAAACCCTAATGCTGGCTGAAAGGAAACAAGTTCAGTTTAGGGTTTAAAACCCTAATGCTGACTAAAGGAAAAATTCAGTTTAGGGTTTAAAACCCTAATGCTGATTGCGTGGAAAAGCTCAGTTTAGGGTTTAAAACCCTAATGCTGGCTGAATGGAAAAAAGTTTAGTTTAGGGTTTAAAACTCTAATGCTGACTAAAGGAAAAATTCAGTTTAGGGTTTAAAACCCTAATGCTGATTGCATGGAAAAGCTCAGTTTAGGGTTTAAAACCCTAATGCTGGCTGAATGGAAAAAAGTTCAGTTTAGGGTTTAAAACCCTAATGCTGACTAAAGGAAAAATTCAGTTTAGGGTTTAAAACCCTAATGCTGATTGCATGGAAAAGCTCAGTTTAGGGTTTAAAACCCTAATACTGGCTGAATGGAAAAAAGTTCAGTTTAGGGTTTAAAACCCTAATGCTGACTAAAGGAAAAATTCAGTTTAGGGTTTAAAACCCTAATGCTGATTGCATGGAAAAGCTCAGTTTAGGGTTTAAAACCCTAATGCTGGCTGAAAGGAAAAAAGTTCAGTTTAGGGTTTAAAACCCTAATGCTGACTAAAGGAAAAATTCAGTTTAGGGTTTAAAACCCTAATGCTGATTGCATGGAAAAGCTCAGTTTAGGGTTTAAAACCCTAATGCTGGCTGAATGGAAAAAAAGTTCAGTTTAGGGTTTAAAACCCTAATGCTGACTGAATGGAAAAAAGTTCAGTTTAGGGTTTAAAACCCTAATGCTGACTAAAGGAAAAATTCAGTTTAGGGTTTAAAACCCTAATGCTGATTGCATGGAAAAGCTCAGTTTAGGGTTTAAAACTCTAATGCTGGCTGAATGGAAAAAAGTTCAGTTTAGGGTTTAAAACCCTAATGCTGACTAAAGGAAAAATTCAGTTTAGGGTTTAAAACCCTAATGCTGATTGCATGGAAAAGCTCAGTTTAGGGTTTAAAACCCTAATGCTCGCTGAAAAGAAAGAATTCAGCTTAGGGTTTAAAACCCTAATGCTGGCTGAATGAAAAAAGTTCAGTTTAGGGTTTAAAAACCTAATGCTGACTAAAGGGAAAATTCAGTTTACGGTTTAAAACCCTAATGCTGACTGAAAGGAAAAAGTTCAGTTTAGGGTTTAAAACCCTAATGCTGACTGAGTGGTAAAGTTCAGTTTAGGGTTTAAAACCCTAATGCTGGCTGAATGAAAAAAGTTCAGTTTAGGGTTTAAAACCCTAATGCTGACTAAATGGAAAAGCTCAGTTTAGGGTTTAAAACCCTAATGCTGATTGCATGGAAAAACTCAGTTTAGGGTTTAAAACCCTAATGCTGGCTGCATGGAAAAGCTCAGTTTAGGGTTTAAAACCCTAATGCTGGCTAAAGGAAAGATTCAGTTTAGGGTTTAAAACCCTAATGCTGATTGCATGGAAAAGCTCAGTTTAGGGTTTAAAACCTTAATGCTGGCTGAAAGGAAAAAAGTTCAGTTTAGGGTTTAAAACCCTAATGCTGACTAGCTGGGGACAAAATTCGAGAACAACAACTGACCTCTTTTTTTTTGAATTTTCTTGTTTTAGTAGAAGATAAAAGGGAGTTTCGTGGAAACTTACCTTTCGAGTGAATTCCTTATTGCCAAAATATTTCTTGTACCCATGTACCTTCTTCTTTGGGCGACACCTGCTTCTTGCACGGTTGTCTTGGATTACACCTGTTTCAACTTTTCAGACAAAGAACAATTGTTAGTTCGGAAATGACGGTCGGTTTGGTGACCTTGATCGTTCTCTGTGGCTTTGTTGCGTCTTCATTTCTGTTGCGAAGTCCCGCCGTTGATTTGATTCATATGCCGAAAACCTTTAGACCGCTCAGGCTTTGTATTTCCAGATTCTGTGATGATTTGCCTCGTAAGGCTCTTTTTTCTTTTCTCTTTTTTTTTCTGTGTCCCGTTTTGCTTGGAGGTTCTCAACGGGGATTTTATTGGAGGTATTCTGTGGGGATTTGTACAAAGGAAAGCTCTGTGGGGGAAATATTTACAAAGTGGATTTTTTGTGGGGATTTTTGTACGACGGGGCATGCTGGGGATTTGTTTCAAAGCGGGCTTTCTAGGGTTTGTTGGGGTAAGTTTGTTGGGGAATATTTACAAAGGGACTCGCTGGGGATGTGCTGAGGAAATTCCAACGGGGATTTTTTTTTTTTTTTATATTGGGGAGACTCTGTGGGGGATTGTACAAGGAGAGACTCTGTGGGGATTTGTACAGAGGGAGACTCTGTGGGGATTCATCCGAAGGCGGACTTGCTGGGGGAAATTTCTCTCTTTCCTCTTTACTTTAAACACCATCAAACATCATGATTCATCAGGCTTGGACAAACGTACCAACGAAACGAGGCGTTTTCCTTCATGAAACGGAATTCCGTGCAACTAGACCTGCCACCTGTCCTTTCTGGTACATCTAGAACTTGGGTTTAAACAAAAGAGATTCGAAGAAAAACAAAGAAAAGATAAAACGAATTTCAGAAAAGGAGTGCCCCCTTCGGGACGAGAAAGACTTATCTGAGGAAGATAATGCTGGCTTTAAATGACATGACATGCTCTTTGGACTGGACGCCTGACTTTCCATGAACTTGCGTTTCCCTGAACCAGAACGGATCTGTGATTCCAAACCGGTGGAGCTTTGCCGAGACCTCCTTGGGGTGGAGTCATTCTTTTCGGCCAACAGCGCCCTTTGCGGGTTTTCGCCGGCTGACCTCTCTCATTTCTCTTCCTGTCATCGCTTGATAGCACTCTTTGTGAGTTTTTACTAAACAAGCTCTCTCATTTTGGTTTCTCTACTCCCGTCGCCTCGTGGTGCCCGAAGGTTTTCACCGACGAGACTCTCTCATTTTATCTCTCTCAATTCAGAGTGTGCCGGTCTCCATTTGTGACGCTTATTGGTTTCCCACTATCTTTGGTAATTGATCTGAAGGCTTGTGCTTGGTAAAGAGAGGTAGATGATACTAACTTCTAAACTGCTCGACGTGCCCCGGTTTCAATTTCAGGGTGAATGGGATTTTATTGTTGGTGTGACTGAACCTCAGGGAGAGGCTGCCTACGTATCCTTTCGGAATCAAGTCAAACGTAGTTCAGGCCTCAATCAATGTTTTGTTTTATTAATTTTTTTTTTATTTTTTTTTGTAAGCGGCTCAAAGGTTTGTAGAGAGAATTGGACAGTGTTTGGGGAGTAGTGGGGAATAAAACCTTCATCATTTCAAATGTGTCAAGACTACTGGAGTATAATTCAGACGTAGTATCTCTTGACTGCATCCGCATTTACTGCTGTGTCGGGGTCATTTCCTTCGATATCACCTAAATACAATGCTCCTCTCGGCAATATCTTCCTTATGATGTATGGGCCTTTCCAATTTGGAGCAAACTTCCCTTTTGCTTCCTCATGATGCGGCAGAATACGCCTCAGTACCAGCTGACCTACTTCGAAATTCCTGGGTCGGACTTTCTTGTTGTAAGCACGGGCCATCCTTCGTTGGTACAACTGTCCGTGACAAACTGCGGCCATTCGCTTTTCATCAATCAAAGTCAATTGCTCTAATCGAGTCTTGACCCACTCGCTGTCTTCGATTTCTGCTTCGACAATGATTCGAAGCGAAGGAATTTCTACCTCTGCCGGTATTACAGCCTCGGTCCCATAAACCAAAAGATAAGGAGTCGCTCCTACTGATGTGCGTACCGTAGTGCGATACCCCAACAATGCAAATGGTAACTGCTCATGCCACTGTCGGGAACTTTGGATCGTTTTCCTCAAAATCTTCTTGATGTTTTTGTTCGCCGCTTCCACAGCACCATTGGCTTTCTGCCGATAAGGGGTAGAATTCCTATGCGTTATCTTGAATTGCTCGCATACATCTCCCATCAAGTGACTGTTCAAGTTTGCTGCATTATCTGTAATGATAGTCGCAGGAATACCGAAACGACAGATAAGATTTGAGTGTACAAAATCCACTACAGCTTTTTTAGTGACCGACTTGAGAGTGACAGCTTCTACCCATTTTGTGAAGTAATCGATGGCAACCAGTATAAACCTGTGTCCATTCGAAGCCTTTGGTTCGATTGGTCCAATGACGTCCATGCCCCAGGCGACAAATGGCCAAGGTGCAGACATGGGATGCAGCTCCGTGGGAGGTGCATGAATCAAATCACCGTGCACCTGACACTGATGACACTTCCGAACGAAGCTAAAGCAATCCTTTTCCATGGTCATCCAGTAATAACCTGCTCGAAGGATTTTCTTTGCTAAGACATACCCGTTCATGTGAGGTCCGCACACACCTGCGTGTACTTCGTGCATGATCTTTCTTGCCTCCTCGATATCGACACATCTTAGAAGATTGAGGTCCGGGGTCCTCTTATACAACAATTCACCGCTTAGAAAGAAACCACTTGCATGTCGCCTAATGGTCCTCTTTTGATCTCCAGTAGCGTGCTCGGGGTATTCTTGTGTCTTCAGGAACCTCTTGATGTCATGGTACCAAGGCTGCGTATTTGATCCCGCCTCGATTACATTGCAGTAACCGTGTCTTTCCTTGATTTGGATTTCCAAAGGATCGACGTGGGCGTTGCCCGGGTAGGGTAGCATTGAAGCCAAAGTAGCAAGTGCATCTGCCAGTTCATTGTGACACCTCGGGATATACCTGAACTCTATTGATGTAAAGCGCTTGCTGAGGTCCTCCACATGCTGTCGGTAAGGGATAAGTTTGACATCCCGAGTTTCCCATTCGCCTTGAGCTTGCCGGATAATCAGGTCAGAATCTCCCATAATCAGTAAGTCTTCGACATCCTGATCGATTGCCATATGCATGCCCATGATGCAGGCTTCATACTCAGCTGTATTATTTGTGCAAAAGAAACGAAGTCTAGCTGTGGCGGGATAATGCTGACCAGAAGGCGAGATCAAAATTGCCCCAATCCCTACACCCTTGGCGTTCACGGCTCCATCAAAGAACATCTTCCAAACATGAGCTTCCTCCGAGACCACTTCTACGGTGTTTACTTCTTCATCTGGAAAGTAGGTATCCAATGGCTGGTATTCCTCATCGACCGGATTTTTGGCCAAATGATCTGCTAGCGCCTGGGCTTTCATTGCCGTGCGAGTGACATAGACTATGTCGAATTCCGTAAGCAAGATTTGCCATTTAGCCAGTCTCCCAGTAGGCATCGGTTTCTGAAATATATACTTCAAAGGATCCAACCTGCTTATGAGGAACGTAGTGTGGGCTTGGAGATAATGTCTCAGCTTTTGAGCAACCCACGTGAGAGCGCAGCATGTCCTTTCCAGCAGAGTGTATTTGGCCTCGTAGCCGGTGAATTTCTTGCTCAAGTAGTAGATTGCTTGCTCCTTCTTTCCGGTTACGTCGTGTTGCCCGAGGACGCAACCGAAAGAGTTCTCCAAGACTGTCAGATACAAGAAAAGTGGCCTTCCCGGTTCTGGAGGGACCAAGACTGGGGGATTCGAAAGGTATTCTTTGACTTTATCAAAGGCTTCTTGACACTCAGTTGTCCATTTAATCGCCGCATCTTTCCTTAACAGCTTGAATATGGGCTCACACGTGCTTGTCAGCTGGGCAATAAACCGACTGATGTAGTTCAACCTGCCCAACAGACTCATCACGTCTTTCTTTGTTCTCGGGGGAGGCAGATCTCTGATGGATTTTATCTTAGTTGGATCTAGCTCGATACCTCTCCTGCTTACGATGAAGCCCAAAAGTTTGCCCGACGGAACTCCGAAAGCGCATTTGGCTGGGTTCAGCTTCAAGTCATACTTCCTTAATCTCTCGAAGAATTTCCTCAAGTCTTGGATGTGATTATCCTGCGTCCTGGACTTGACTATCACGTCGTCCACGTACACCTCTATTTCCTGATGCATCATGTCATGGAAAATGGCAGTCATGGCCCTCATGTAAGTAGCCCCAGCATTCTTCAAACCAAATGGCATGACCCGGTAACAGTAGGTGCCCCAAGGCGTGGTGAAGGCAGTTTTCTCGGCGTCCTCTTCATCCATCAATACCTGATGATACCCAGCGTAACAATCTACGAAAGACTGTATCTCGTGTTTGGCGCAATTATCAACGAGGATGTGGATGTTGGGCAGCGGGAAATTATCTTTAGGACTTGCTCTATTCAGATCTCGGTAATCTACACATACCCGAGTTTTCCTGTCCTTTTTTGGTACTGGAACCACATTCGCCAACCATGTTGTATATTGGACTACCCGAATCACTCCCGTTTTTAGTTGTTTGGTGATCTCCTCTTTAATCTTGTCACTGACCTCAGTTTTGAACTTTCGTTGCTTTTGTTGAACTGGAGGACAATCAGGATGAATCGGCAATTTATGAACCACTAGATCAATACCTAGTCCCGGCATGTCATCATACGACCAAGCAAACACGTCTTTAAATTCAAAAAGAAGTTGAATTATCGCCTCTCGCATTTTCTTGTCCGTGTGAATGCTTATCTTGGTCTCCCGGATTTCTTCCGGGGTTCCTAAATTTACCGGTTCAGTGTCATTCAGATTTGGCTTAGGTTTATTCTCGAAATATTCCAACTCTCGGTTTATCTCCCTAAAAGCTTCTTCCGCATCATATTCTGGTTCTGGGTTCATTAATTCGCAGTTAAATAGCTCATTGTGATCTGGGCGTGAAGTCCGTAAGCATGTCATATTTAAAGCCGCATTATTATAACTGAAAAGAAAGATAAAAGGAAAAATAACAAAAATCAGAACAAAAGAAAGAATGGGAAAGCAACGATGATGATTTTTTTTATTTTTCTTTGGGAAGTTGGAAGACAACAATGTTTACAACTTAGGAATTCAAAACAACAATTGAAAGGAAGAAAACGTTCAAGTTATGTCCTGGAGATAACTTGTGACATAGGAAAGGTGGCAGGACAGGTCTACCCGGACTTCCGTCTAGTCGGGAATGGCGTGGCCTCCCAGTTTTGAAGTTTGGCGTTCGGCCCCACGTACAGCATCTCAGCAGTGCTTGTGCTCTCACCTGGTTGAACCATGTGAGTCTCATAGAGCATTTCCCTCATTGCCCCACATATCTCCTCGATTTCCTCAGCCGTGAAGACATCGTCGTCCTCTTCTTCGGTGTATCTTGGCCTGATGAAGGTTTCATACAAATCCGGCAATGGTTGAGGTAACTTCCAAACCTCATTTCTCCTTTTCTTTGCCCACTCTTCGTCTGCTGGAGTAGGTTTGAAGCCTAGTACGAAAGGTTTCTTGGTGACTGGCAAGGTAATGGGTTCTGTTATTCCCTAAAGGGTTCGTCCAAGCCCTTTCCCTGGCCTAAATCCATGCCGGATCATCTCTTTGGCCACCATAACCGAGGCGTTAGACAAGAAAGGCTGGGGGCAGGGTATTCCCTCTTCGTGCTGCTCTGCCAGTACAATCTCGAAAGCTTGATAGACCGTATGTTTGCTCCCTTCTCTCGGTTCAAGATATGGGATGGATGGGTCCCGATAGATAGCATGCTCATCTTCTCCATGGACCACGATCTCTCGGTCTTCGTACTCGAACTTCACCATCTGGTGAAGAGTGGAAGGCACAGCTCCTGCCGCATGGATCCAAGATCTGCCGAGGAGAAAATTGTAGGATGTATCCATGTCGAGTACCTGGAAGGTTACTTGAAATTCGACTGGTCCTATGACCAACAATAGGTCTATTTCTCCCATGGTATCTCTCTTGATGCCATCGAAAGCCCTTACGCATACATTGTTGGGTCGGATTCTTCCAGTCCCAATTTCCATTCTTTGTAGCGTGGAAAGCGGGCAAATGTCAACACCTGATCCCCCATCCAACATTACCCGCTTGACATAGTAGTCCTCGCATTTAACTGTTAGATGCAAAGCCTTGTTGTGTGCCGCTCCTTCCGGGGGTAAATCATTCTTGCTGAAAGAGATTTGGTTGACGGCGAAGAATCTTTCTGTCATCCGCTCTAGTTGTTCCACCGAGGTTTCAACTGGCACATATGCTTCATTCAGGGTCTTCAGTAAGATCTTTTGATGCTCGGTCGACCTCATCAACAATGACAGCATGGACACTTGCTCAGGGTACTTGCGCAGCTGATCTATCACTTCGTAATCCGGCATTTTCATTTGTTGGAAGAACACTTCCGCTTCTTCAACGCTTACTGGCTTCTTTGGTGGGAAGAGCCTTTGTGTGGCGTTGTTCAGCTCTTGGGTATTTGAATACCTTCCAATGAAAGTATTTTCTGGAAGTTCTCCCATGACCTCTTTACCTTTGTACATTACCAAAGTCTTTTGATAATTCCACGGCACTGTGGATGGGTTGGTCATTGGCTTTTGTGGCACGCGTCCGATAACCACTGGCTCATTCAGCCGAGGTGGTTGAATCGTCCCCCGGACCACATAGGCCCCTTTTGGCACGTACATAGGTTTTGTCTTTTTGATCCCGAAGTTCTGCGTCTTCTCAGCTCGACCTCGTGGTATGTAAAGAACTCCATCCTTTACCGGTACCACTTTCTTCTCCACCTTCTTTTCAGGCTCTTTCTTTATAGCTTTGGCCTCCTTCCCCTTTTCTGGTTTCTGGTCTGTCTCAGGCCTCTTCCCCGTGTCGACAATGGCAATTATAGCTTTCAAAGTAGGGTCGAATTCTTTGTCTTCGCAAATCATTCCGATCAGCGGCCCATTATTGTGAGCAAGCAATGGATTGTTAGTCACATTTGGGATCTCTTCGTCCCTTAGCACTATATTCCCTTGCTCTATCAAATTCTCGACCACTCTTTTCAACGACCAGCAGTCATTTGTATCATGTCCCTCGGCCCCTGAATGATAGGCACATCTGACTCCAGTTTTGTAAGAAGGTGACGTCGGGTTTTGCCTTGTTTGAGGGATTGGTTGCAAGAAACCCAACTGGACTAGCTTCGGGAACAAGGTTGAGTATGGTTCACCGATGGGCGTGAAAGTCCGCCTTCGGGGTGGCTCTTGAGGGCGAAAGTTATTCTGTGGGGGTTGTGGGTTATAGTGGTTGCGGTAAGGAGGCTGATTTCTGGGAGGTGGAGCTGGGCCTCGGTTGGCTTGTTGTGGTGGATGGGCATAAGGCTGGGCATCCATGACCATATAAGGTTGATGAGCATATGCCAAATTCGAGTGGGGGTAGTAGTGTTGTGGGGTTCTTTCCGGGAAACGGGGCCTGGGATGACGATACTCCCTTGCTTCCGAGGATGCCATAGTCGTTTCTTCTCTCTTCTTCCCTCTTGTCATTCCTTAGGACCCGCTTTGGACGGCCTGGGAGGTTGCCCTTATGGCTGCTTGACTCAGAATCCTACCTGTTTTCAGACCATTTTCTACCATCTCTCCAATCTTGATCGCTTCCGCGAATGGCTTACCCATGGCTGACATCATGTTTTGGAAATAGTCAGATTCTTGAGCCTGGAGAAAAGTAGTGACCATTTCCACTTCATCCATGGGAGGCTTCACTCTTGACGCCTGTTCACGCCACTTAATAGCATATTCCCTGAAGCTTTCTGAAGGTTTCTTCTTCAAATTCGACAGCGAATTTCGGTCTGGCGCAATGTCGATGTTATACTGGAATTGTTTCACAAAATCTCTGGCGAGATCATCCCATATATGCCATCGGGACATTTCCTGGTCCATATACCATTCCGAGGCTATCCCTACTAGACTTTCCCCAAAATATGCCATTAGCAGTTCTTCTTTTCCGCCGGCTCCCCGCAATTGGTTGCAGTATTTCTTAAGATGTGCAATGGGGTCACCGTGCCCATCGTATTTCTCGAACTTTGGGGTCTTGAAACCCGCTGGCAGGTGCACGTGAGGGAACATGCATAGGTCGGCGTAAGAGACGCTCTTCTGTCCGCTCAATCCTTGCATATTCTTCAAACTTTGTTCAAGGCTTCTCATTCTCTTGGCAATCTCATTTTGTTCTGCAATTCTGGGGTTCTGATCTTGCCCGGGTGCAAGCTCGCACTGAGGCGGTAGAGGATTAGTGCTGGTAGCGAACCTAGTTGGTTCCATTGAGAACGATGGTGCTTGGAATGTAAAAGAGGATGAGTCAAAGCTTGGTTTGTACGTGGCAGGCTGTGCCGTAATCGGGCAAGGCGATGCAGTAAAGATGTTCATGCTTGCATCAGTGGATGACATTCGGGGATGAGGCTCAGAAGGCGATCCAGCAGAGAAGGCTGAGGTGGCTGGGTACCCGAATGGGGTAGCAGGATAATTTATGGGGACATTAGAAGTCCCACTTGACCTGGAGAATAATTCAGGGAATCCGGGGACGACACTTGGCGGCTCTTTCCCATTATTCCAATCGTCCAGCATTTCCAACATGCGGAGCCGTAGGATTCTATTTTCCTCCGCAGTTGCGGATTCAGGTGTGAGGACGGCTGAGATCGAGCTCTCCTCGGAAACAGGGATTGTTTGCAATGGAATTTCTGAAGACATTTCCACACTTCCTTTTGACCTGGTGAAGTAAGTGTGAGTACTGCTTCTGGTCCTAACAACAGGTAGTTGAACACTTCTCCTTGACCTCGTGAAGTATGAGTGCGAGGCCAGACTTTCACCAAACCAACCGTCTTTTCAAAAACCCTTGAATACTCATCGACAAACGCACGGTTAATTTGCAGCAAATAACAGATAGTTAATCTCACGTTGGGCATGATGCACCTATACAGTTAAGTGGATTACTATATGTTTGCTACGAGAGCATGCGTCATTCCGGCATTTTTCCTCTTTATTAGTTTTTCCCCCTTTTTTTTCTTTTTTTTTGTTTTCTTTATTATTATTATTATATTTTTTTTGTAGTAAAAGAAGTGCGACCGGATCCGATGAGGATTGCCTACGTATCACGATGCCTACGTGAATCAGATCATTATGTAGTTCGAAAAACACAAATGAGCGTAAAGAAGCAACCTCTTTATTGTTGAAATGGTCTATTACAAACTACATTTTGCAAAAGAAAGAGCAAACTTTGAAAATAAACCTAGACTCAAAATAGACTAAAAACCACCCTGATGGGAAAAACAGGCAGAAGATGCTAAGATGCAGGCTTGACTTATGAGTGCATTATGGTTTTGAAAATTGGTGTCCGCGGGGCATCGTTCGGCCTCGCTGCGGTCCTAGGCATGAGATCCCTCTCAAGTTGCTCCAGCTCGTGCATAGTCTGCTTGACATAACCCATCACTGCCGAGAGGATGGTAACGCTGGACATGTTCTCACATCGTAAACATTGTCTGGTAATGGCATGGGCAATGGCCTTGATCCTATCTCTGGTTTGCTTCTTCTCTACGAGTAGGCGTTTTATCTGATCGCTGCATATCTTGAAGACTTGAGCATCCTGTATATGCTGATGCTTCAGTCGCCATACTTCCAACTTCATCTGGGCTATTGAGTCGTACCAGTATCTGCTCTCAATTTGGAAATCCTTGGCCTGATTAACTGCTTTGATCTCAAGTGCAGCCATCTCTCTCTTTATTTTAGCAACAGTTTTCTCGTGGTCGCCTTCCAATTGATTCAGGTATCGACGATGCTTATCTGCTCTTGTATCCCACTGTGCCCTGAGCTCTGCTATGACGTTCTCAGATTTCTCCAAACCATCTTGCCATTCCCTGATTTCACTTTTTAGCCTTTTTATCATCTGCTCGTCTGATCGACGCCTTGGCTGTTTATCCGCATCCACCCTGATCTGTTTGATCAGGGCTCTGAGCATTTCATTTTCCTGAATTAACCTGTTCTGCTCTCCCAGATTGGTAGCAACTTGCACGTTGTGCTCATATTTTAAGCTTTCCACTTGTTGCTTTAACCTGCTGATTTCGGCGCAATAGCCTCTTTCTTTCGCTAACCAATCCCACTGCCTTTGCGATGATTCGGTGAAATTTCGGATATGGGGTTTCTTAGCCGGCCTTTCATGCTCAAGTTCCCTTCTATACCATGCAAGGTAACCTGGCGCCGTCTCTCCTTTAGCTCGATCCCGCACGCAAGTATCTGATTTCAAATATTGACACTCACTCCAGATTTGGCGAATCTTCGCTTCTGGGAATTGTCCGTTAGGACTTATCTCAACTGCTTGAGTGCTAAGATCTTCCTCATGAGGTACTGTCTGGCATCTTCCGAACTGTCTCAAAACTCGGCAGGGTGCGTAAGGTTGAATGCTCTTAAGCCCCATCAGTAAGAAATGAGTTTTAGCTGCCGACATATATAGGATCTCATCAACAGGCAACCATCCTAGCGTCCATTGTATTTGGCTGGCAGTAAGAGCTTGAAAGAACGAGGTCCATGCCAGGACTCCTTTGGGCAAACTGATCTCTTTGGTTCTCGTGTAAGATTCTTCTATGCAAGTCTTTTCCGGGGAACCATGGCTCAAAATCTCGGAATGATGGCAGAGGTGCTCGGTCATCCATATCTGTAGGAGCAAGTTACAACCTTCGAAGAAATTTCCCCCAGCTTTACAAGCTGTAAGAGCTCGAAAGATGTCAGATACCACCATAGGCGCGAGAGTACTGTCACTTTGCGTGAGTAAAGTGCTGACGACCCCGGATATCTTCAAATCAATGTTTCCGTCTTTCCTTGGAAATACCAGAAGGCCCAGGAACATCATCATGAACGCTACCCGTCTGTGCTTGTCCCACTTCTGACGAACTCCTTTGCTGCACAGTTTGTTGATTGGATTATTGAATCCCCCCTCATGACCGTACCTATCATATATGAAGCATGGAGTACAAAATCCGGCTGCCAGATCCGGGTTGTGGACTGTTCTGGGTATCTTCAATGAATCTAGGAACCGATGTACCGTGACAACTCTTGGGGCGACCAAGTATTTTTGCCTCAACGGAAGTTCAGCATTCCCGATGTACCCGGCCATTTCTTCCAAAGTCGGGGTGAGTTCAAAATCAGAGAAATGGAAAACATTGTGCGCCGGGTCCCAGTAGGTAACCAAAGCTCTTATGATATCTCCCCGAGGCTGGATTTCCAACAAACCCACGAGACCTTTCAGATATTTCTTGACCTCATTTTGTCCTTCAACACCTAGATCATTCCACCATAGCCGTAACTTGACAGGGATTTTGGTCATTATTGAAAAATGTTCATTTTGCATCGTGCTCATCCTGCACATTTATTAAGGTGATTTTAACAAAAATGAATTGACTCAAAAATATTTTACAAAGGGGATCAAGTTTTGAACACGGCCTTTAAACACTTTGGGGACGAAGATTTTAAGGCTGTGTGGGTCAACTGGACAAAAATGCTAAGCAAGACCCAAAGGTGGCTGTTTATGCAAAGTCAGCCTTCCGGCGTTCCTTTTTCGGAAACATTCGGCTATTTATGACAAAACAGCGTCACCTGTCTTATTTATGATTCTTTTAAAAATTGACACATCTTCTTTTTCTTTTTTTTTATTGATTTTGGCTATTTTAGCAAAATGGGGTTGAACCCGACGAGGGTTGCCTACGTATCTCACATCCGGTGAGAATCAAACCGGCGTAGTTCGGGAATATCATGAATAGAGAAAATCAAGTAACCCTAGAAATCAAGAATACGTATTTTTATTATATTTTTTTTTTGAAAAGAGATAAAGACTAAAGAAAATATATTTTTTTTAGGAAATATTTGGACTATTAGTCTGAATTTATAAAAGGGGTACTACGAAAGAAACAACATTTTTCTGAATTATGAATTTTCCGTTTTTTTTTACTTTTAAATAAATACCTTCTCTTTTTTTTTGATTTTGAAAGTGATAAAAAAAAACTTATATATATTTTTTTTAAAAAAAATCAAACTAGAAGGCAATCTTTTTTTTTCTTTTATATATTTTTTAGAAGAAATTCCGGCGAGGTTTCGACACTACTTGGACATTGGTTTTTCCCAAAAGAAGTAATTATCTCCCTACGCTGTTATTTTTTCCTTTTATTTTTAGAGACCGGTCAGCATGCGGAACTGAAGCAAATAAATGCGCAAAACAAATAGGATGCAGCAGGGTGGTCTTTTCATTTCAGGTCGCCTGTCCTAGACGGACCCAACCCCTGTGTTGAGCCCCCTAAGTCAAATGCAACATGATGCAAATAAACGTTCCTACTAGGGATCCGGCATGAAGTTCGTTATACTAGGTTTATACCCTGGGTATTTGTTCTAGACTGTGTACCCGAGCGGACAACTTGAGTCGAGGAGGGGGCTACGTACCGGGGACCCGCGAGATCGTCCGGCTTTGTAACTTGTCCAACCTCTTTCTTATTTCAGGTATTGACACTAACAGAATAGGGAATCTCGACCAGCGAGCTTCTCCCCGGAGGTAAGAAGAGAAAGGTTTCGGCACAGTTTATATACAGTTCAGATAATATCAAAGCGGTAAAAAAATAACATTTAGCACGTTATGCAAAAACATGTAATAAAGATCAGATAATAAAGCCAAATATAACAATTATTCTAAGCTCGAATTCTTGAACCCTGAACCAGTGGTTCTGGGTCAATTTTCCCCAGCGAGTCGCCAGAGCTGTCACACCTCCTTTTTGCGCGCCCCGCCCCGAAGGGTAGAAATGCGCGAGGGAGTTTTTCCAATTTAAGTGACAATATTCGAAATGGGATTATTTATTTAATTCAGAGTCGCCACTTGGGAAAGGTTTGGCTTTTGGTGTCCCAAGTCACCGGTTTATCTTGAATCCCAAATCGAGGAAATTTTCGACTTTTCCAAATGAAGTTTGCGAACCAGAAATTCTAAGTAAGGAATTCTGTTGACCCGAGGGAAGGTGTTAGGCACCCTCGAATCCCGTGGTTCTAGCACGGTCGCTTAAATTGTTATAATGGCTAAATATCTGATTTAAATACATGTTGTGACTTATGTGCTTTTATTAAGTTTAAACCGCTTTTATTATTATCATTTATTTTTATAGAATTGCAACGTCGTGAAAATGCATCTCGAACCACGTCACAATCAATGCACCCGTAGTTGTTAACACATTTCGACTCCGTTGAGATTTGAATTTGGGTCACATAAATGCGCACCCGAATTTAAGAATGTAATTTAATTAAGTCGCGCCTAAAGAGTCTAACGCGTTATTATCTTTGGGGAAGGCAGTGAAATTCACTAAACAGTCCATCCCAAATTCTAAAAATTTATTATGGTTATTTATTGAGGGCCCCGCAATTTTGCGTTTTATTTGGCGAGGCTCGTCTCTATTTTAGAAAGGATATCCTAAAGTGGCTATATTTCTAATGCGTTTGTCTCTAAAACTAGAAGAGAAAGGTACATGCTAATTTAATTATATGTTTTGGCCTAATCCGGATTCTTATGGTTAATTATTTACAAAGTTGAGAAAACATTATACTTCAATGGAAAAATGCTTTAATTTGACAAGGAAATCCGTTTATTCTAATGAAATACAACACTTAATCTGAACAAACATCTTTAAGTCGAATTTAGATTAACTTGCTTAAACAGGGTTAATAGAATTCCTTACCAAAGAATACTACCGATGATATTCAAAACTAGTCCTATAAACTACCTAAAGAAATCGAAACTGGGTGATTCAAAGCTGTATTATATTTGGCTAGATTTAGCAGCCATTTGCCCCTACTTATTCAAGGCATGCTGAAAGAATGAGTTCAATTTTAACAATAATATTAAATGGTTTCACATTCCATGAACTGCATTTACATCTTGTATGCTACTTAAACGAATCAAATACCACAGTTTCAGATCAACATAAACATTAACTAAGTACAAACTTACTAATGTATTATCTATTAGGCTACAAATTAAAGGATTTATACATCTTTAACGATATTCGCAAAGCTGTAAGTAAGGCAACAGATGATTAAAATTTCTTCAGATCTTTCAATTCAACTTTCATTGCGACATCAGTTACATCAGACCGATTCGAAGTGTGTACCTGAGGAGTTGCTTACAATGAAGAAAGCAAGAGAGTCAGTTGAGCAGCAGTGCAAGCGAAACAGCAGCAGTAACAGACAAATAGCAGTAGGGCAAATTGAACAAAAACCAGTGCAAGAGGCAAAATGGAAGAATGACAGCAATGACCAGTAGTCTAGAAACAGAAATCCAGACAATCCAATTCCAAGAGGATCAACCAATGCAAACCAAACTAGCACACTTAGCTGATACTTTGACAGAAAACAGAACTGAATGAACAGGTTGAGCAGACTGAGAATCGAACAAAAGCAGGAAGAAAACCAGTTTCTGATTTCTGTATTTTTTTATCCCTCTCACTATCTCTTTTCCTTTCAAAAATCCAATGTCAATTTTCAGTCTTGAAATCTATTTGGGCTATCAAAAGAATTCTTTTCCAGTTTCTGTTTTTCAGAACTTAAACTCTCAGATGTTCCCTCTCAGTGTATCTCTCTCTGTGTATTATCAATCTGTGTTCTTATCCCCCTTAGTTCTCTCTCTATCTCTCCTGTGTTATTATCAAAAAATCTCCCCGTGTATGTATGTTATCCAAATCTCCTAAACTGATGGAAGTTCTCCCTTTTATAAGCCTAAGGTCTGCCCTTTAACAGCCTGTTAGACAAACAGAACAACCCTCCCATGTGTTATCACATTTTCAGATTCTACTTGGCTAATTAAGTATGAACAAAAACCCCATGATATTCCCTGGCAGAACTCACTTTAAGTAATGTTTATTATTTCTGAAACTAAAGTAGAGTATGGGCAGCAGAATGTGATCTGACATCATGTGCTGTCAACTATTTTATTCAAAAGCCCTTATGCAGGGCACGGGCTGTGCACAAATGCACCTGTGGTGCACCAATGCACATGTTGTGCACAAGTGCACATGCCCTGCAATTTCAGAACTGTAACTAAACAAAACATTTGATTTTATATTTCTGATTCAAATCAACAATTATAAGTACTAACTCAGTTCCTAATTGATTCAAGCAAATGTGTCCAGAAGCAAATCGATTTGTTATTGTTCAGGCAGTTAAAACTAATTGACGACACATGTCGACTCGACTATATTAATCATAACATGTACAACCGTAGCCAAAATCAGACCTTTAATAGTATCACACAAGGGGTTCAGATTGCAATGCTAAAATAGAAATGACCTTGGGAGCTAATTGAATGACCAATTACGAATTCAATTGATCACACAGTTTACACACACACATTATGAAGAAAGACTTGACCGAATACAGAGGTCCGGCCAAGGTGGACAATAGCAGTTCAAAAACACAAAACAAAAGTTTGGCCATACGGACGGACCTTTAACAACACACAAACATACGAACTGAAATAAAGAAAAGAAAATTAACTCACCTTAAAGCTTTGAAAGAACAAATCAGAAAAAATCTACTGGTGTTTGAACAGATCCTCCTTAAGGCTGAACGGACTTTAATCGAAGTGTTTCTCATAGAAACACTTCGATTAAGGTCCATTAGACCTTAATCTCTTGGTTTAAACGAGATACAGACCAGTGACGAGGAACCCTAAGGTTTCAAAAATTAGATCTGGGATTCATGCTTCCCTAGTCAGATTCGGACCAAACCAAGCGTGGTTTGGTCACGAGGGGGGTCTGGGGAGTGTCTGGTGTGGAACTGGGGTTAAATGGTGTAAGTCAAGTTTCGACTCGAATCTTCAAACGAAGATTCGAGAAGGTGGGAAGGGATTCGAGCTAAGTGGTTAAAAGATCCAGGTTCAGGATGGCAAGGGGGTTCTATGGTGTTAAGGGTGTGGTCACCGGCGTCTATGCCGCCGGCTTTCATGGTGAAGGTATACAGGGGCGGCTAGGGTTTGGAGGACTGAGGTCTGTGGAGGGGACGACTAAAGCCTGGGGGTTCGGATAGGGGGGCAGGGTAAAGGTTATAGGCTTATATAGTTAGTGAGGGATCGATTCTTGGCCGTTGGATGGGGTGAGATGAAGGGTCAAGATCTTTTGGCTGATAGGGAACGGTGTCGTTTCAACCTAAAGGGGTTTGGGTCGGTCCGGGTGGAATGGGTCGGGTTTTGTTTATGGGTTATGTTGAAGTGATCTCGGCCGTTGATCAATCTGAGATCAACGGCCCAGATCAGACTGGATTAAAACAGCATCGTTTGGACGTTCTGGGTGTCAGCTGGTGTGGACCGGGTTACACATGGGGTTTTGGGTTTGAGTTTGGGCTTTGAATTAAAATGAAAATAGGCCCAACCGATTTTTAAACCCAATTCTGCATCTTTTTTTTTATATATATTTTTATATATATTTTTTATTTTATTTTTAAAACAAAACCTAAGTAAATTAAATTAAAATTACATAAACACTTAATACAATTATTTGCACACATATATCAAAATATTTAAAGCAGGTAAGATCGAACAAAACAACAATCACGGAACAAAGATGCATATTTATGATTTTTTTTATTTAATAACCGGATTTCTGTTCAAACAGCACATGACACACACATTTTTTGTATTTTGTTTCAATAATAAAATGGGAAAAA
Source organism: Nicotiana sylvestris (assembly GCF_000393655.2). Lineage (NCBI taxonomy): Eukaryota > Viridiplantae > Streptophyta > Magnoliopsida > Solanales > Solanaceae > Nicotiana > Nicotiana sylvestris. The sequence continues at coordinate 41,048,219 of NC_091068.1, forward strand.
TTATAGATAATTAACAAAAAATGTCACGTGAAAGATCCGAAAATTGTACAGCAAGACCGATCGCTATTATTTTGTTTCTTTTGGAGTGATTGTCGCATAAAGCAAAAATCACGCGCTCACAACACTATCACGTTTTGTGCATTTATTTGGAGAACTAAATGCTTTTATGCCAATTATTGGTAACCATAATGTGAAAACCCCCTCTTAATTGAAGTTTTATATGCCTACGTGTTGTTTGTGCTTAAATTCATAATAATTGTCTGGCCAGAAACCACACTAGTGGATCCTGAGGGGTGCCTAACACCTTCCCCTTGGGATAATTTCAAGCCCTTACCCAATCATTGGTTACTCAAAACAAACCCTTTTTAGTGTCCTAATGCTCTTTAATCATTAGGTGGCGACTTTCCAATTCAAACTCAATTCCCGAAGGGGAACGAGTTGTCCTCCCAAATGTCCTAAACCCAATTTCGCGAGAAAAAGGTGGCGCGACAGGTGTTAGGCATTCCCGAATTCCGTTGTTTTAGCACGGTCGTTCAACTATTAATAATTGTCCTAATTATTTGATTTATTATACATTTTAAACCTACGTGCATTTTTAACTTTCTAGCCGCTTTTAATGTTTATAGAATTATTTTCTGGAACAAGTCACGATTGTCATACACTTGTCATTTTGGTACACATTGCAAACTGCGTCACATGAAATGCACCCACGACTTATAACATGTTTATTTTATTTTTATTGTTAGAAGTTGTGATCGGGTCACATGAAATGCACACCCGAGTGTGGTCGGCCTAGTCATGCTCGTAGCGGTTATGGAAGAACAAATTGAACAAATTGGCATGGTAAAAACAATAATCGAAAACTTAAACCTGTTAAAGGTTAAGTTCATGTATAGCCTAAAATGTCAGCCAACGTTCACATTAATGTCATTTTAAACCAAATCACTATTTTGCTTTAGTCCAATTCCGAATAAGCTCGTGAACCATAAATTATCTTAGGCAGCTTTATCATAATTCCAAATTCATCACTCTAATGTTATAATTTTAAATAGCAGCACTACAAAGGTAGACATAGAAAATGAATTCAAAAGCAATGACAAACTCTTTAGAATAACAGATTCATTCAACCAAAGCACTAAATAGAGCACCGAAATATCATGCATTATTAAAGAAAGAGGTAATGAAGTTGACCTCAATGGGTTTCCACCTAAAATAAAGTTTTAAATCTTATTTTTTGAACCACGATTGAAACACCTTGACCGAAATCACATGGGACCGGAAACGTCGAGGCAAGAACTAAAACCTCGTTGTAAAGCTTGAACGGCAACCTCGAATCTCGCCGGAGAAACTCAAACTAGATCAGAAAGACGAAACCAAACCGACTCAATGATAGGGATTGGTGATTCAGAGTTATTTCGGGTTGTTTCACGTTGTTTTGAGGAAGGTTTTGAGGAGGCGTAATGGCTATTGGGAGATGGGGTTCTTGGAGTGGAGGTCCAGCGATTTGGTGGTGGTCTCCGGCGGATCCAAGTTCGCTGGTTTTCTGGCAGCTTGGAGGAGACGATTGAAGGTGTTGGTTAAGGTGGAATGGGCGGATGGACTCGCTGGTGGTTGCTGATGGGTGTGTTCTAGTTGTTTTTGTGAAGAACGGCTGAGGGGGGGGGGGTCTTAAGGGTTCTCTAGGTTTTTGCTTTTTGTGAAGACGAAGGAGAGGGGTCAGCCGATGGGGGGAATTTGAGTGTAGCTATTTTTAGGTCTTAGCTAGGTCTAGGTTGTGAAGATGTTGACGAAGAGTGCTTTTAAAGTGTTAGGGTTTTATGGGTACTGGGCTTGGATCTATGGGCTAAGGATCTGAAAATTGCGCCTAAAAATGGGTTGTTTGAGCCCAAATTTTATTTTTCCCTTTAACAAGACTAAAAATACTATCCCTTTACTAATTAATCCTATTTAAATAAAATAACTATTAAACAAAACTAACCGTTAAAATAAACCTATATTTGGTATTTTTCAAATATCATACTAAAAGATAAAAATGGAATGAAATTGAAATCAGTGCAAAATTAAAATAATATTCCTACCAAACTACTAATATTCCTGAAAATAAAGTAGAACTATTTTTGTACTTTTGAATTTTATTAAAGGTAATATGTAAAACCTCTGAGAGGGTCAAAAATTATATCTCTACAGCTGCCTCTCTTTGACTAGAAAAATGATGGTTTTTTAGACAAAGAACGACGAGACAGGTTTTTGACCCGACCCTTATTTAGAGAGACCAAAAACTAAAATAAAAGATAAGATCGAGCCCTGGTATCTGAGCTGCCTACATATCCTTGGCTATAAAGGAATCAGGCCACGTGTAGTTCAGAAGTAAATGAGGTGATGAAATGTGTGAAGAGGATGAGAGAGTCGAGTGAGATTCCGTTCCGTCGAGGTTCCGGTCCGTGTTCCTGGTATTACATCAAAAATTAAAATGGAAAATGCATAAGTCCCCCCCCTGACCTATACCCGTAATCCCAACTACACACTTTTTCATTGCGGGAATCCTATTACCCCCTAAATTTATTTTAAATAGAATTATTTGCAGCTTTAACGCTGATGTAACAGAGTGTGTGTATTTCACTCTCCCAAAGGAGAGTTAGAAGCAAGAAAAAGCGATTTTCTTTTACTTTTTTTTTTTCGTTTCTTCTCTAGTTTTGATGGATATTCATTCACCGTCGACTTTGTCTAACCTTTTTTCTTCTATATTTTCTTTTCACACACAAATTAAACTCTCAAAAAGATCTATTCATAAGCAAAGCAAAATATACTCAGATTTGGGGAAAATAATTCATTATTGGAAAACCTTCCCACGCCGAAAAAAATGATGTATTGAAATTTAAACTGAAAAAAGTTTCTCAGCTTATATTCGTTTTTATTTCTTTTGCTTTTCCTCCCATACATAAATTTCACTTTCAAGAAAAATTTATATATATGTATATAAAACAAAACACACTTAGATCGGGATAAAAATCTGTCGCCAGAAAAAAAAATTAGCCGGAAAAAATGGTGTTTGTGAAATTCTGACGGCTACCATTTTATGCCGCCGGTGACCAAAACAAAAATAAAGAGAATGAAATAACCAAAAAAATGAGAATAATAAGAAATAAGAAAAGGAAAAAAGAATAAAAAAGTACTAAAAATACATGTGGGGGGGTGTGTAGCTCACCACTTGCCAAGAGTTTGGTTGTCAGCATTAAGGGTGCAAATAATTCCATTTAAAATAAGGTTGGGGGGGGGGTAATAGGATTCCCGCAAAGAAAAAGTGTGTAGTTGGAAATCCGGGTATAGGTCAGCGGGGTACTTATGCATTTTCCCAAATTAAAATTAAAAAGACTAACTAAGCCTATCAGCTACGAGTTACAAGATTCCTATCTATGAGTCTTATAAAGCTTGATCTTGAGTCTTGGTTGGTTCTTCATGCGGACTCTGATCTGAATCTTGATGCTTGTTAGCTGCAGGTGTTAGTTCATTCTTTCACGGCTTCTTCAGATCAAGACCGGACATGCAGTGCTCGTGTCTTCAACCATGTCTTGAGCAATTCACATCTTTCATCGGCTTCTACATTTGGATTCACTTCCCTCTTTATTTATTTTCCTTTTTTTCTTTTTTTGGATTGAGACTTATTCTTTTGGTTATCTCGGGCTGTCGACTCGCATTTTTCATGCGAGCTTCCGCTACTTCTAACTTGAATTGACTTCTGAAATGACTTAAAATTTGAAATAACTCTGAAATGAATTATGAAATGAATTCCCTTATTTTCCAGGTGAGCACCTGCAACTGACTTAAAACTCGAATGAATTCTCTTGTTCTCCAGGTGGACGCCTGATACTACAACAAAATAGACAAAATAAAAGAAACTTTTCTGCCCTAGAACTATAAATCACCTATACTACTGATGAAGGATGCAATGATGAGAGTAAAACTAAAAACTCGACTAGGATGTGCATCTCCTAAGGGTGAAACCTTTAACCTAAAATTAGGAAGTGTGTCTCCTAAAGTAATAAAATCCGAAAAACCCAAAATAGGAATTGCGTCTCCTAAATTTGAGATTGAGCTTGCAGAAAACTATTAACTAAGCTTGACTAAAGTAAAAACTAACCCTATTCTCCAGGCGGAATCCCTGATTTCAAGAAATCTAAAAATTAATACTTAAGAAACTAAAAATTGACCTTTTTTTTTCAAAACCAGCCTCCCTTTATTTTAAAAATTATTATCCTAGGAGAAAATTCATCAGATTAGGTTTTAATCGTAGGAGAAAAATCAATCAGAATAAGATTTTGATCTTAGGAGAAAGTTCATCAGACTAGTTTTTCTATCTTAGGAGAAAGATTCATCAGACTAAGATTTCTATCCTAGGAGAAAGTTCATCAGACTAGGTCTTCTATCTTAGGAGAAAAAATTATTAGACTAAGACATTTATCCTAGGAGAAAGATTCATCAGACTAGGTATTTTTTCGTTATCATAGGAGAAAGATTCATCAGACTAGACATTTTTTCTCTTCTTTTGGTATCTTAGGAGAAAGATTCATCAGACTAAGATTTCTATCCTAGGAGAAAATTCATCAGACTTGGGCTCTTATCTTAGGAGAAAAATTCATCAGACTAAGATTTTGATCCTAGGAGCAAGTTCATCAGACTAGGTCCCTTTTTTGTTATCTTAGGAGAAAGATTCATCAGACTAAGATTTCTATCCTAGGAGAAAATTCATCAGACTAGGTTTTCTTATCTTAGGAGAAAAATTCATCAGACTAAGACGTTTATCCTAGGAGAAAGATTCATCAGACTAGGTATTTTTTCGTTATCATAGGAGAAAGATTCATCAGACTAAGATTTTTGATCCTAGGAGAAAATTCATCAGACTAGGACCTCTTTTTTGTTATCTTAGGAGAAAGATTCATCAAACTAAGATTTATATTGCGAGGACAATCCATCAGACTAGGACTTTTATCCTAGGAGGAAAAATGTGAAGATCAATGGCAAGATTTATGCACAATAGCATGACAAATAAAGGCAAAGATTTGAGAAACTTCCCTTTGTCGGCTCCTCTTCTCTTCTTCTTTTTTTTTCTTTTCTTTTTGTTTTCTTTTTCTCTTTTTTTTTAAACCACTATCCTTGCACTACTTTGTTCCTATTTCAAACAAAGAAAATTTTGTCATTTTTGAAATTGGCCTGTTTGTGGCCTTGAGTCTTAATGTGATGATCCAAAAGGTCATCACTTGTTTTAAAACAAAACTTTCGTGTTCTGAGGCCTTGAAAACCTCATTTAGACATACCTCAATTTGCGTGCGCAATCCGAGCACGTAGCCGGAAAGCTTAAATATGAAATTTTGTGAAAAATGATAAGTTTTGACTGAAAATGAATATATTTGACTTCGGTCAACATTTTGGGTAAATGGACCCAGATCCGTGATTTGATGGTCCCGGAGGGTTCATAGGAATATGGGACTTGGGCGTATGCCCAGAATCGAATTTCGAGGTCCCTAACCCGAGAAATAAATTTTTAAAGGAAATTGTTTTCTAAATTTTTTTAAGGAAATTGGAAATGAAGTTTGATTAGAAAGAGATGGTATCGTGCCCGTATTTTGGTTCCGGCGCCCGGTACAGGTCTTATATATGGTTGAAGTCATTTCTAAAAAGTTTGGTTGAAAACGGACGTCGTTTGACGTGATTCAGACCTAAATTGCTAAATTTGATACTTGATGAAGTTTGAGCAAAAAATTCTTGATTTTGAGGTTTGATTCATTGTTATTGAGGTTATTTTGGCGATTTGATCGCACAGATAAGTTCGTATGATGTTGTTGAGTTAGTACGTGTGTTTGGTTAGGGTCCCCAAGGGCTCGAGTGTGTTTCGGATATGTTTTGACAAGTTTTGAACTTAGGAGAGGTTGCAGGTCTCTGAAGTCAGGTCTCGCAGTCCGCGGTGGAAACTTCGCGGCCGCGGTGGGGGCTCCGCGACCGCGGTGGGATTTGTGCGGTCCGCGGTGAGCAAGGCCAAGCCTCCACGGTCGCGCTAGATATCTTGCAGTCTGCGGTGGAGCTCCGCGGCAGCAGTCCTTTTTATGCGGTCCGTGGTGGAGCTCCGCGGCTGCAGTCCTTTTTATGCTGTCTGTGGAGAGGGTCTTAGAGGGGTATAAATAGACGGGATTTCCAGTTATTTTCATTTTTCAAAACCCCAAAAACATAAGAGGCAATCTTTCAAACAACATTTCTTCTCCAAATCAATTGTAAGACATTTTTAACTAGTTTTCTTCAATCATTAACATATTTTAACATGATTGCAACTTCAAATCAATTATATTCATGGGGGAAATTGTGTGTTTTGGGTAGGACCTAGGTTTTTCAAAAAATGGGGATTTGGACCTCGATTTGGGGTCCGATTTCAAAACAAATTACATATTTGAGCTCGTGGGGGAATGTGTAATCGGGTTTAAGTCCGAACTTCGGGTTTGGAATAAGCGGGCCCGGGGTCGATTTTTGACTTTTTGGGGAAATCTTTATAAAACCTATTTTCATGCATTAGAATAGATTCATTTAGCATTTATTGATGAAATTAAGTAACTTGTGGCTAGATACGAGTGAATTGGCGGTGGAATCAAGGGGTAAAGCTATAATTGAAAATTGAGTTGTGTTCGAGGCATCGAGGTAAGTGTTTGGTCTAACCTTAGCTTGAGGGATTAAGAGTTGTGTCCTATTTGCTATTTGCTTCTTGTCGAGTACGACGTATATGCATGGTGACGAGTATCTATACATTGGTGTCAAGCATGATTGTGAGTCTGATATTGTGATTTTCATGATTTAGTTGTATTATTCATGCCTTGGTGAAGATTTCTAATTGTTGTATAAAGTTTGTGGAAAGAATTGTGACCTATGAACATTGAGGAGCATTAGCTCGAGTTGTGAAATAAATTGTGAAAGTATAAATGATAATCGAACCTCTAGAGCATTGGCTCGAGTTATGAAGTGAATTGTGAAGTAAAATTTGAGAAAGAGATAAGATCATTATGTTGTCATCCTTGCTGGGCTATTTTTGATTTATTTGTTTTTCCCTTGCCGGGATTTAATTGTTTAATTGCTGTTCCCTTGCTGGGATTTAATTGTTTAACTGTTGTTCCCTTGTCGGGATCTCTATTACTATTTTGTTTATTCCCTTGCCCCTTTGCTTGTGATTGTTGTTTGGGAGAGGAAGAGTGTTAAAGCACGAAGGGTGATGTCGTGCATTGTTTGTTATTGTGAGGAAAGAGTATAAAGCACGAAGGGTGATGTCGTGCCGCACAACGTACCATTCTGTGCTGAATCTATTGATTATATACTGAGGAAAGAGAGTAAAAGCACGAAGGGTAATGCCGTGCACATTTTGATTATATGATTGTTTTGGTGAGGACAAGAGTAAAAGCACGAAGGGTGATGCCGTGAACATTTTTATTATATAACTGCTTTGGTGAAGCTAAGAGTAAAAGCACGAAAGGTGATGCCGTGCAAATTGTTGATTTCTGCTTCCTTGTTGATATTCTAGTTATGTTGTTTATTTCCTTACCTGATGCCTTTCTATTCGAAGCTAATATCTCCCCCACAACATGTTTCTCCCTCCTACGTTGACTGGTTATTTCTATATTTCTTTTCCACTGTATATATATATATATATATATATATGAACTGCACAGGTTTATTTGGTAATCTGGTCCTAGCCTCGTCACTACTTTACCGAGGTTAGGCTAGACACTTAGCAGCATATGGGGTCGGTTGTACTGATACTACATTCTGCACTGTGTGTAGATCCAGGAGAAGCTTTCAGACAGTAGTTGGAGTAATTCCTTCAGTCCACCTGGAGACCCAAGGTAGACCTGCAGGCGTCCATAGGCCCTGGCATCTCCCTCTATCTCTATTTCCCTGTTTCATTTCCTTTTGTTCAGAAACAGTGTATTATATTTCTTCAGACTTTGTATGTAGTAACTCTTAGACAGTCTGTGACACTGTGACACCAGGTTTTGGGGTATTTGAGGTTTTAAAAGTTGTAATAGACGTAGCCTTAAGATATATAATTGTTGACTTCTGCTTATTTATTTATAATTCCGCTTTTATCATATTATCGACTTGTGTTTGTTAAAATGAAAGCTAAAATGAAAGTGTAGCAATTAGTTAAGGTTTGGCTTGCCTAGCTCCCATTAGTAGGCGCTATCACGACTCCCGAGGGTGGAAAATCCGGGTCGTGACAAGTTGGTATCAGAGCTCTAGGTTACATAGGCCTCAAAGTTCACAGACAAGCTTAGTAGAGTTTGAGGGATCGGTACAGAGATGTCTATATTTATCCCTCAGGGGCTACAGAGTTCGGAAAAAACTTCACATTCATTCTTTCCTATCGTGCGGTTTTGTTTCTCAATGTTAATTGAACTTCTACTATGTTCTTTCGCAGATAGCGAGAACACGCGCTTCCTCATCCTCTTCTCAGCAGCCCGAGCCCCTAGCAGTAGTTCCCATGAGGGGCAGAGGGCGAGGCCGAGGCCGTTCTAGAGGGCGAGGTGGGGGAAGATCTCAACCGCGAGTAGCAGCCCCAGTGACGGAGCCTCAAGTTGATTTTGATGAGGAGGTTCCGGCTCCAGCAGTCCCGGTGGGCCCAACTCAGGTCCTAGAGGGGTTTATTTCTACCCCAGTTCTTCAGGATGCTCTGGTCTGATTAGTGGGCCTCATGTAGAGTGTCACCCGGGCAGGCTTGCTTCCTGTAGCACTAGCCGTCTCTCAGGCTGGAGGAGGGATCCAGACTCTTGCTACTCATACTCCGGAGTAGGTAGCTCCTCAAATTCAGACTCCAATGGTTCAGCCAGTTGGAGCAGTACAGCCAGGTGTGGTAGCTCAGACCGGTGATGGAACAGCTATGTCCATCGATGCTTTGTGGAGACTGGATAGGTTCACCAAGCTCTTCGCTTCTACTTTTAGCGGTGCATCTACTGAGGATCCCTAGGATTATCTAGACAGCTGCCACGAGTTTCTCAGGAACATGGGTATTGTTGAGACCAATGGGGTTGATTTTGCTACATTTTGCTTGTGTGGATCCGCCAAGACTTGGTGGAGGGATTATTGCTTAGCGAGACCAGCCGGATCGCTAGCCTTGACTTGGGAGCAGTTTACAATGTTGTTTTTTGGAGAAGTTTCTCCCTGTTACTTAGAGCGAGGCCTATCAGAGGTAGTTTGAGCACCTCCAGCAGGGTTCCATGACTGTTACCCAGTATGAGACCAGGTTTATTGACTTAGCTCGCCATGCTCTCATCATACTCCCCACCGAGAGAGAGAGGCTGAGGAGGTTTATTGACGGTATTATTCAGCTGATTCGTCTTTAGATGGCTAGAGAGGTTGGGAGTGAGATTACTTTTCAGGAGGTGGCCAATGTGGCCCGTAGAGTTGAGATGGTTCTGTCACAGGGAGGCGGTCATGGGTCAGACAAGAGGCCCCGTCATTCAGGCCGATTCAGTGGTACCTCATCTGGAGGTGGAGACTCGTATGGTAGAGGCCATCCTTCTAGGCCCTTTCAGTCAGCGCTCCAGGTTTCTCATGGTACTTCAGGTGGTCGTGGTCCCCAGATGCAGTATTCCGATCAGCAGTCCTGCAGTTCACCACCTGCTTCTATCAGTGCACCGCCACTTCAGAGTTTTCGGGGTGGTCATTCAGGTCGTCAGGGCCAGCAGTCTCAGCAGCCGAGGGCTTGTTACATGTGTGGTGATCCGGGTCACATTTCTAGGTTTTGCCCTCGAGCACCGAGCAGCTCTCAGCATCAGGGTTCTCATGCTATGGTACAGGCACCAAGTGTTCCACAACCCGCCCAGCCAGCTAGAGGTGGGGGTAGAGGTGCTAGATGTGGAGGTAGAGGTACTAGATGTGGAGCTCAGGCCGCCAGAGGTGGAGGTCAGCCAACTGCAAGCCGTCCCAGAGATGTAGTTCAGGGTGGTGGGGCCCAGCCCCGATGTTACGTCCTTCCAGCCAGGCCCAATGTTGAGGCTTCAGATGCAGTCATTACAGGTACTATTCTAGTTTGTGATAGAGATGCTTCAGTGTTATTTGATCCAGGATCTACCTACTCGTATGTGTCATCTTATTTTGCACCGTATCTGGTCATGCCTAGTGATTCATTGAGTATTCATGTTTATGTGTCTACACTGGTAGCTGATTCTATTATGGTATATCTAGTCCATCGTTCTTGTATTGTGGTGATTCAGGGTCTTGAGACTCATGTAGATTTGTTGCTTCTAGACATGGTCGATTTCGATATCATATTGGGGATAGACTGGTTATCATCACATTTTTTTGGACTATCATGCCAAGACGATGACCTTAGCCTTACCGGATTTGCCCCGTTTAGAGTGGAGAGGCACTCTTGGTCATTCTACCCGCAGTGTTATCTCGTATGTGAAGGCCCAACGTATGGTCGAGAAGGGGTGTTTGGCCTATTTAGCATATGTTCGTGATTCTAGTGTTGAGGTTCCCTCTATTAATCTTGTGCCCGTTGTTCGTGAGTTTCCTAAGGTATTCCCTTCAGACTTGTCGGGTATGCCACCCGATAGGGATATTGATTTTTTCATTGATTTGGCTTCGGGCACTCAACACATTTCTATCCCGCCGTATCGTATGGCCCTGCCTGAATTGAAAGAGTTGAAGGAGCAGTGGCAAGACTTGCTTGAGAAGGGTTTCATTAGGCCGAGTGTTTCACCTTGGGGTACGTCGGTGTTGTTTGTTAAGAAAAAGGACAAATTGATGAGAATGTGTATTAATTAGCGGTAGTTAAACAAGGTTACAATCAAGAATAAGTATCCATTGCCGAGGATCAATGATTTGTTTGATCAGCTTCAGGGTGCCAAGGTGTTTTCAAAACTTGATTTGAGATCTGGCTACCATCACTTGAGGATTAGGGCATCCGATGTCCCTAAGACAGCTTTCCGCACTCGGTACGGGCATTATGAGTTCCTGGTCATGTCATTTGGGTTGACCAATGCCCCAACAACTTTTATGGATTTGATGAACCGAGTGTTTAGGCCTTATTTGGACTCGTTCGTGATAGTCTTCATCGATGATATTTTGATATATTCCCGTAGCCGGGAGGCGCACGAGAAACATCTTAGAGTAGTTCTTCAGACCTTGAGGGATAGTCAGTTATATGCTAAATTCTCGAAGTGTGAGTGCTGGTTGCGTTCAATTGCATTCCTGGGTCATATTGTGGCAGTAGAGGGCATTCAGGTTGATCCGAAGAAGATTGAGGCAGTCAAGAACTGGCCTAGACCAATATCAGCTATAGAGATTCGAAGTTTCTTAGGACTGGCAGGCTACTACTGTCGGTTCATAGAGGGATTCTCATCTATTGCAGCCCCGATGACCAGGTTAACCCAGAAGGGTGCCCGTCTTAGATGGTTAGACGAGTGTGAGGCAAGCTTTCAGAAGCTCAAGACAGCTCTGACTACGGCACCGATGTTGGTTTTGCCCACAGGTTCAAGGCCTTATACAGTTTATTGTGACGTCTCTCGTATTGGGCTTGGTGTAGTATTGATGCAGCATAGCAAAGTCATTGCTGATGCTTCGCGGCAGTTAAATATTCATGATAAGAACTATCCAGTTCATGATTTATAGTTGGCAGCCATAGTTCACGCATTGAAGATTTGGAGGCATTATCTGTATGGCATGTCATGTTAGGTGTTCACGGATCACAAGAGTCTTCAGTATTTTTTCAAGCAAAAGGAGCTGAATTTGAGGTAGAGGAGGTGGTTAGAGTTGTTGAAGGATTATGATAACACTATCTTATATCACTTGGGAAAGGCCAATGTGGTGGACGATGCCTTGAGTAGGAAGTCAGCCAGTATGGGCAGTCTTACTTATATTCCGGTCGCTGAGAGACCGCTTGCTTTGGACGTTCAGGCTTTGGCCAATCAGTTTGTGAGGTTGGATATTTCTAAGCCTACTCGTGTATTGGCCTGCACGGTCGCTCGTTCTTCCTTATTGGAGCGTATTCGCGATCGGCAGTATGATGATCCCCATTTGTGTGTCCTTACAGACATGGTGCAACACGGAGGTGCCAAGCAGGTTACCTTAGATGACGATGGAGTTTTGAGATTGCAGGGTCGCGTTTGTGTGCCTAATGTGGATGGGCTCTGAGAGTTGATTTTAGAGGAGGTCCATAGCTCCCGGTACTCTATTCCTCCAGGCGCCGCGAAGATGTATCAAGATTTGCGGCAACATTATTGGTGGCGGAGAAAGAAGGATATCATTGCATATGTAGCTCGGTATTTGAATTGTCAGCAGGTTAAGTACGAGCATTAGAGGACTAGTGGTTTATTTCAGAGGATTGAGATTCCCGAGTGGAAATGGAAGCGGATCACTATGGATTTTGTTGTTGGACTCCCGCAGACTTGGAGGAAGTTCGACGCAGTATGGGTCATTGTTGATAGGCTGACCAAGTCAGTGCATTTCATTCCTGTGGCGATCTCCTATTCATCCGATAGGCTAGCTGAGATCTGTATCCGAGAGATTGTTCGTCTTCATGGTGTGCCTGTATCTATCATTTCGGACCGAGGTACATAGTTTACCTTGCGTTTCTAGAGAGCGGTTCAGCGAGAGTTGGGCACCCAGGTTGAGTTGAGTACAACATTTCATCCTCAGACGGACAGGTAGTCCGAGCGAACTATTCAGATTTTGGAGGATATGCTCCGAGCTTGGGTCATTGACTTTGGAGGCTCGTGGGATCAGTTTTTGCCTTTAGCAGAGTTTGCCTACAACAACAGTTACCAGTCGAGTATCCAGATGGCTCCTTATGAGGCTTTATATGGTAGACGGTGTCGATCTCCGGTTGGATGGTTGGAGCCATGAGAGGCTTGATTGTTGGGTACAGATCTGGTTCGGGAGGCTTTGGACAAGGTCAGGATTATTCAAGAAAGGCTTCGTACAACTCACTCCAGATAAAAGAGTTATGCAGACCGCAAGGTTCGAGATGTGGCTTTTATGGTTGGAGAGCGAGTATTGCTCCGGGTGTTGCCTATGAAGGGCGTAATGAGATTTGGGAAGAAGGGCAAGCTTAGCCCTAGGTTCATTGGCCTATTTGAGATTCTTGCTCGAGTGGGAGAGGTGGCTTATAGACATGCATTGCTGCCGAGCTTATCAGTCGTGCATCCAGTGTTTCATGTGTCCATGCTCCGGAAATATCACGGCGATCCATCCCACGTGTTATATTTCAGCACTATCCAGTTGGACAAGGACTTGTCTTATGAGGAGGAGCCGGTAGCTATTCTAGACCGGCAGGTTCGTCAATTGAGGTCAAAGGGTTTTCCTTCTGTTCATGTTCAGTGGAGAGGTCAGCCTCCTGATGCATCAACCTGGGAGTCTGAGTTCGATATGTGGAGCCATTATCCCCATCTTTTCCCCGACTCAGGTACTTCCTTCTTCTGTCCGTTCGAGGACGAGCGGTTGTTTTAGAGGTGGAGAATGTGATGACCCAAAAGGTCATCACTTGTTTTAAAACAAAACTTCCGTATTTTAAGGCCTTGAAAACCTCATTTAGAGTTACCTCGAATTGCATGCACAGTCCGGGCGCATAGCTGGAAAGTTTAAATTTGAAATTTTGTGAAAAATGATATGTTTTGACTGTAAAATGAATAAATTTGACTTCGGTCAAAATTTTGGATAAACGAACCCGGATTTGTGATTTGACGGTCTCGGAGGGTCCGTAGGAAAATATGGAACTTGGGCGTATGCCCGGAATCAAATTCCAAGGCCCTGAGCCCGAGAAATGAATTTTTAAAGGAAATTATTTTCTGAAATTTTTTAAGGAAATTTGAAATGAAGTTTGATTAGAAAGAGATGGTATCGGGCCCGTATTTTGGTTCCGGCACCCGGTAAATGTCTTATATATAGTTTAAGTCATTTCTGTAAAGTCTGGTTGAAAACGGACGCCATTTGACGTGATTCGGACCTAAATTGCTAAATTTTATACTTGATGAAGTTTGAGAAAATAATTCTTGATTTTGAGGTTTGATTCATTATTATTGAGGTTATTTTGGCGATTTGATTGCACAGATAAGTTCGTATGATGTTGCTGAGTTAGTACGTGTGTTTGGTTAGGGGCCCCGAGGGCTCGAGTGTGTTTCGGATGTGTTTCGGCAAGTTTTGAACTTAGGAAAACGTTGCAGATTTAGAGAGGTTGCAGTTCTCTGAAGTCAGGTCTCGCGGTCCGTGGTGGAAACTTCGCGGCCGCGGTGGGGGCTCCACGACCGTAGTGGGATTTGTGTGGTCCGCAGAATGCAAGGCCAAGCCTCCGCGGCCGCGCTCGATTTCTTGCGGTCCGCGGTGGAGCTCCGCGGCCGCAGTCCTTTTTATGCTGTCCGCGGTGGAGCTCCGCAGCCGCAGTCCTTTTTATGCGGTCCGCGGAGAGAGTCTGAGAGGGGTATAAATAGACGGGATTTCCAGTTATTTTCATTTTTCAAAACCCCAAAAACATAAGAAGCGATTTTTCAAACAACATTTCTTCTCAAAATCAATTGTAAGTCATTTTTAACTAGTTTTCTTCAATCATTAACATCTTTTAACATGATTTCAACTTCAAATCAATTATTTTCATGGGGGAAATTGGGTGTTTTCGGTAGGACCTAGGTTTTTCGAAAAAAAATGGGGATTTGGACCTCGATTTGGGGTTCGATTTCAAAATAAATTACATATTTGAGCTCGTGGGGGAATGGGTAGTCGGGTTTAGGTCCGAATTTCGGGTTTGAACCAAGCGGGCCCGGGGTTGATTTTTGACTTTTTGGGAAAATCTTTAAAAAACATATTTTCATGCATTAGAATTGATTCATTTAGCAATTATTGATGAAATTAAGTAATTTGTGGCTAGATACGAGCGAATTGGCGGTGGAATCAAAGGGTAAAGCTATAATTGAAACTTGAGTTGTGTTCGAGGCATCGAGGTAAGTGTTTGGTCTAACCTTAGCTTGAGGGATAGGAGTTGTGTCCTATTTGCTATTTGCTTCTTGTCGAGTACGACGTATAGGCATGATGACAAGTATCTATACATTGGTTTCAAGCATGACCGCGAGTCTTATATTGTGATTTTCATGATTTCGTTGTATTATTCATGCCTTGGTGAAGATTTCAAATTGTTGTATAAAGTTTTTGGAAAGAATTGTGACCTATGAACATTGAGGAGCATTGGATTGATTTTTGAAATAAATTGTGAAAGTATAAGTGATAATCGAACCTCTAGAGCATTGGCTCGAGTTGTGAAGTGAATTGTGAAGTAAAAATTGAGAAAGAGATGAGATCATTATGTTGTCATCCTTGCCGGGCTATTGTTGATTTATTTGTTGTTCCCTTGCAGGCATTTAATTGTTTAATTGTTGTTCCCTTGCCGGGATTTAATTGTTTAATTGTTGTTCCCTTGCCGGGATCTCTATTACTATTTTGTTTATTCCCTTACCCCTTTGCTTGTGATTGTTGTTTGGGTGAGGAAGAGTGTTAAAGCACGAAGGGTGATGCCATTCATTGTTTGTTATTATGAGGAAAGAGTATAAAGCACGAAGGGTGATGTCGTGTCGCACGACGTACCATTCCGTGCCAAATCTATTGATTATATAGTGAGGAAAGAGAGTAAAAGCACGAAGGGTGATGCCGTGCACATTTTGATTATATGATTGTTTTGGTGAGGACGAGAGTAAAAGCACGAAGGGTGATGCCGTGCACATTTTTATTATATAACTGTTGTGGTGAGGCTGAGAGTAAAAGCACGAAAGGTGATGCCGTGCAAATTGTTGATTTCTGCTTCCTTGTTGATATTCTAGTTATGCTGTTTCTTTCCTTACCTGATGCCTTTCTATTCGAAGCTAATATCTCCCCCCACAACATGTTCCCCTCCCACGTTGCCTAGTTATTTTTGTATTCTTTTCCATTGTATATATGTATTATGAACTGCACAAGTTTATTTGGTAGTCTTGTCCTAGCCTCGTCACTACTTCGCCGAGGTTAGGCTAGACACTTACCAGCACATGAGGTCGGTTGTGCTGATACTACACTCTGCAGTGTGTGCAGATCCAGGAGCAGCTTTCAGACAGTAGTTGGAGTGCTTCCTTCAGTCCACCCAGAGACCCAAGGTAGACCTGCAGGTGTCCGCGGGCCTTGGCGTCTCCCTCTATCTCTATTTCCTGTTTCATTTCCTTTTGTTCAGAAACAGTGTATTGTATTTCTTCAGACCTTTTATGTAGTAACTCTTAGATAGTCTGTGACACTGTGACACCAGGTTTTGGGGTATTTGAGGTTTTAAAAGTTGTAATAGACGTAGCCTTAAGATATATAATTGTTGACTTCCGCTTATTTATTTAAAATTCTGCTTTTATCATATTATCAACTTGTGTTTGTTAAAGTGAAGCAAAAATGAAAGTGTAGCAATTAGTTAAGGTTTGGCTTTCCTATCTCACATTAGTAGGCGCGATCACGACTCCTGAGGGTGGGAAATCCAAGTTGTGACACTTGAGCAGCTTGGCTTTGTGCTCAATCAGCTTGAGTCGGTCTCAAGAGACTTTTGCTCTGCATCTACCCTGATTATTTCACACCTATTTCCATTTGTATTTGTGGCTTAATCAGCCTTGTCCTAATTGGAGATCTTTGCTCAGGTGACATTTTCTGATATCTTCAATGACTTCCTGCTTTTGAGCAATTTGTCTGTAGAGAGAATCACAAGTTATCTTTGTTTACGCCAAGTAGGCTAATAAGAGTCTTTTAGGAGAAAAGCCTTTGCATGAATCCTCAAGTCATGTTGACTGTAACACCTAAGTATGTTGGCCAAATTTATTTTGTGCGATTGAAAAACTAATAACAGATTTTGAAATCTTTTCTTGCTTGTTTTGACAAGGACTGACTCAGAGTGAAGGACACAATGATGCAAAGAAACAAGTATTAACAAGAAATGCCCCTGTCGAAAGGATGGAAGGAAGAGTTTTGTTTCTTTTTTTCCTTTTTTTTCAATACCTAGCCTTAATGATCAAATCTTCCCTTTTACCATTCTTATGACCTTTGAAGTCATGCTTGTTCGTGCCGATCCTTTGCATCGACTTCATGGCTCACTTTCGATTAGTGGTGCCCGATGGGTGTTCACCAACAAGTCTCTCTCATTTATTCATCTCTGCTTACCGCCCCCTTACTGTGCCCGTAAAAGTTTTCACTAGTAAGACTCTCTCATTTTCTTTTATTTTTCTTTTTATTTTGCTTTCGCTTTCTTGTGTGAGCATCTTGACAGTGTTCTATGTTGCGTGACAACCGTTTCTCATTACATGCTTCTCTTGGTATTCTTGAAAGCATATCAGGAGGTCTTTATTTGGACGGATTTTGGATAGGGTTAGAAAGAAAGGATGTCATGAAGGCTCAAAATAGACTCAAAGTAAAAGGGGTTATAGACTTACAACTCTTGGAATTAACTCTTTCGAAAGTGAAATAAAATCTTTCCCCAATTTCAGCTATTGGGGTTTTTTTGGAATTTTCTTTTCTTTCTTTTTCTTTGAATTCTTATTTGGTTGGACCGAACCGAGAGGCTGCCTACGTATCCTTTTTTTTAAGGAATCAGGTCGAACGTAGTTCAAATATCTGACCTAACTATTTTTTTCATCTTTCTTTATGTATCTCTTTTTTTCTTTATAAGTTTCCCCAACTTTTATTTTATGGGGGCATGGACCTTTGACTGTTATTTTCTTCTTCTTTTTTCTTTTTAATTGAACTTTCTAAAAGTTGCCCTAGTTTTTACTCTTGGGGCATGGACTTTTTTTTATTTTTATTTTTTTATATTTCTTTTTTTTTAATTATTTTTTTCTAAAATTGATGCCAAAAGAGGTTGGTCAAAGAAAGTAACACAGGCTCAAAAGGGATAACAAATGGTATAAAGTGGTTAGGTAGCAGAAAAAGAGCCTCCCAACCATGAGAACCCCAAACATAGTATCCTTTTGCGATCACAACATTGATGAACATGTCTATCTTCTTGGTGTGTCGTGGTCGAAAGACACTTTTCATCCATTAGCGTCAGACTTCCAACAAACTTCAGTTGATTCTTCAAAAAATATCTTTTTCTCGGTTATCCAATTCAAGATTAAATCAGTTTTCTAAGATCTAGCCAAAAATTCGGCATGCATGTCATGTCATTAGAACTAGCGGCGAAAGAACTAAGCATGGAATGATACAAAAGGATAAACTGTATTTCATTGAGTAAAGGATGGAAGGGTTTAAAAACAAGACAAACAACCTAAGATCCGATTTGCAATCCTAAAATAACCCGAATAATGAAAATAGCAACAGAACAAACGGACAAGACTCACACAGACAGAATGGAGGGATAGAAGAGTTTGACTCAAATCTGGATCACAACCCTGAAATAACCCAGATAATAGAAAAAACATCAAAACAAGCTACCAATATTCCTTCCTTGTGAGGAAGGAATGACTTTTTAATTGCTAAGCTTGACATTTAACCACAACTTTGCTCATCAGAATCACCATGACCTTCTCCAATTTCAGTCTGCAAGTTCCCAAGAGGATTATCATTCTCTATGTTACCAGGCATCATCCCTACAAAGTGTGCATCACCATGTGCATCTGCATGATATTCTGGGTGTCACTGTCTTGGATCACAATCAATTTTTCCTGGATCATCCTTTCTATTTCTCTTTTCAAATCCCGACAACTTTCAACATTGTGCCCCTGGGAATTGGAATGATATTCATACCTTTTAGAAGGTTAAAGCTTCTTGCAAGTGGGTCGACATGATTTGGAGGAAAATGTGCAATCATGTCATAATGCTTTAACTTCTCAAATAAGCTTGCATAGGACTCTCTTATTGGTGTAAAATTATCTTTCAACCTTTGTTCCCTTATATACCCCTGTCTTGGATGTGGGTTATAGGGCACTTGAAAATTTTGTGGAGGCTGGTGGAGATTTTGCGGTGCTTGTGCTCGCCTTCTAGGGAGTTTTGGTGGCTGGACAACATACTGAGGTGGAGTAACATAATATTGTGGGTTCTGAGGTGGATAGTAATGCTCAGGGGAGTTATCGGAAAATAGACGAGGTTGGTCATACCTTCGAGACGTTCTCCTAGGACCTCTTATCGACCCTGATGTCATCATGATTTCTTCATCCATCTCATTCGTGTCACCAGATTCAATTTGGAAAGCTTTAGTTGCAGCTTTGAGAGCTTCTTGACTTATAATTTTGCCTGTCTTAAGGCCATTCTCTACCATTCCTCCCATTTTGATTGCTTTCGAGAAGGATTTGCCAACTGCGGACATCATGTTTTGAAAGTAATATGGCTCTTGCACCTGAAGGAAGATAGTGATTTGCTCGTGGTCATCCATGGGTGGCTTAACTCTAGTTGCTTGCTCTCTCCATTTAATGGCATATTCCCTAAAACTTTCAGTTGGTTTCTTCTTCAGGTTTGAAAGGGAATTGCGGTCTGGAGCGATGTCGATGTTGTATTTGAATTGTTTAACAAAGGCCTGGTCCATATCATCTTATACATACCAGAGAGATGTGTCTTGATCCATAAACTATTCGGAGGCAACTCCCGTAAGGTTTTCCCCAAAGTAAGCCATCAGTAATTCTTCCTTTCCTGCCGCACCTCTTAACTGATTGCAATACCTTTTTAGCTAGGCTATGAGGTCTCCATGTCAATCATATTTTTCAAATTTGGGAGTCTTGAAACCATGTGGCAAGTGGACATCAGAGAACATACATAGATCCTTGAAGGCAATACTCTTCTGACCTGCCAACCCTTGCATGTTTTTGAACTGTTGTTCTAAGCTTTTCACTCTTTGGGTCATTTCTTCCTGTGCCATTTTTCGAGCAGGTTTCTCAATCTTTGTAGGAAGATCAAATAGGTAGGAGTGGTACTCAGGAGAGTGGGACTGTTCTTGCTGGATAGTAAACTGTGACTCATGAGTTTTCCTCTGCAACACCGTCGGCTGTAGGATGGTGAAGACGACCATAACAGTAGTGGTTATCTCATTGGTTGTCAATGGCAAACTTTGAGAGCATGCAATAGAAGTTCCAGTTATAGTTGTACAGTTGGGATAAAGACTGAGCTCAAGTGGATAAGATTGATCAGACAATAAGATTAGAATGGTAGTAGTCGAGATGGGTGTGAACTCTGGGAAACCATGAATAGAAAAGGATGGCCCTTGGCCATTACCCCATGGTTGATACATTTCGGTTGCTGTTTCAACATTCTATTTTCCTCAACTACAGTAGACTCTTGTTGAACCCTCTGACCCTGAGTCTCTTGAGCATTTATAACATATTCGATGTCAGTTGTCAATGACATTTTTCCCTTGGATCTTGTGTTGCCAGCTTACCACAAACCAACCACCTTAAACTTTCTTCACAATTCAAAACAAGAGACACGTTAGAATGGACTTAGTCAGTCCTTATTATTATCATTCTTCCTCTTTTTTTATTTTCTTTTTTTTTTCAAAACTATTTGATCGAACCTGATATGGGTTGCCTACGTATCATGTGAGAACCTGAATCAGATCTTGCATAGTTCGGGAAGATTAGGAATAAAGGAAATAAACTAAATCTTTTTTTTTTTGGATTTTGAATTTTTTTTCTTGTCTTTTTTAATTTTCGAAAGAAAGACTTATAAAGAAGAAAGAAAATATTTTTTGATTTCGATTTTTTTTGGGGAATTTCAAAAGAAAAACTTCTAAGAAGAAAGAAAATATCTTTGGATTTTTGGACTTTTATGTTAAAATTATGAAAGAAAGACTTCTAAAGAAAATATTTTTGAATCTTGAATTTTCTTTTCAATTTTCGAAAGAAAAACTTCTAAAGAAGAATGAAAATATTTTTTAGATTTTTAGAAGAAATTAAAAGAAAATATTTTTGCATTGTTTCTTTAAAAGAAATTGGGGTCTCAAAGAAAAGGTTTTCTAAAGAAGGAAGTAAAGGAAATATTTTATGGATTTTTGAAAATTGGGGGCCGGAACCGATGAGGTTTGCCTGTGTATCTCACATCCGATGAGAATCAAACCCGCGTAGTTCTGTCAATTTTGATGGAACAGGGGAAACATGACTTTTGAAAACATTGACTTACTTTCTTTCCCTTTTTTTCAAAATTTGGGAGTGTTTCGAAATTTTTCAAATACCTACCTCACTCTTGTTTTTTTTTTATTTTCTTTCCTTATTCTAGAAGCCAGTCAACATGCAAGCCGAAACAACAAATGCACAAGTAGCACGTAAGATGCATCAGGATGGACTTTTTATTTTGGGTACATCTGTCCTAGACGGATCCAACCCCTGTGTTGAGTCCCTAAAGTCAAATGCACATGATACAAACAAAACGTTCATATTAGGGATCCAACATGAGGATATTCATATTAGGGATCCAGCATGAGGCTATGTTATTTTAGGTTTAAAACCTGGGTATATTGTTCTAGACCTGGCTTACCCGAGCGAACAACTCAAGCCGGGGGAGGGGTGGAGGTAGCGTACCAGGAATACAGAAGCTTCACCGGCTTTGCAACTTGTCTGAACCTCGTTCTAAAATTGGGATATAACTCTAATAGAAAAGAAGCCACGTGAAGTGCACGCTTCCTAGAAGATTTAGAAGACTCAGAGACAAGAAGGGTTTCATAACAGTTTTATATACAATTCAAACAATATCAAAGCGATAAAAAGCAACATTTAGCACATTAGGCTCAAACACGTAAAAAAATCAGATAATAAACAAAAGCCAACTATCATAGTTATTCTAAGCTCGAATTCTGAATCCTGAACCAGGAGTTCTAGGTTCTTATCCCCAGCAGAGTCGCCAGAGCTGGCGCACCACCTTTTTCCTAAGGGGGATAGGGAGTTTTTGCAATTAAAGTTATACAATCGAAACAGGATTATTTATATTCAAATTTAGAGTCGCCACTTGGGATAATTTATGGTATCCCAAGTCACCGGTTTGAAATCCCGAATCGAGGAAGTTTGACTCTGTTTTACAGTCCGTGAAATGCAGAAATTTGGGTAAGGAATTCTGTTAACCCGGGATAAGGTGTTAGGCATTCTCGGGTTCCGTAATTTTAGCACAGTCTCTCAACTATTAATAATTTGCCTAATTTTCTGATTTATTACACATTTTAAACCTACATGCTTTTTAACTTTCTAGCCATTTTTAATGTTTACAGAATTATGTTTTTAAACAAGTCACGATTGTCGTACACTTGTCATTTTGGTACACTGCAAACCGCATCACATGAAATGCACCCGCTACTTACAACATATTTATTTTATTATTATTCTTAGAAGTTATGGTCGGTCACATGAAATGAACACCCAGGTGTGGTCGGCCTAGTCATGCTCCTAGCAGTTATGGAAGAACAAAATATTAATCTAAACTATGACTCTATTGAACAAATTGGCATGGTAAAAACAATAATCCAAAACTTAAACCTGTTAAAGGCTAAGTTCGTGTATAGCCTAAAATGCCAGCCAACGTTCACATTAATGTCATTTTAAACCAAATCACTGTTTTGCTTTAGTCCAATTCTGAATCAGCCCGTGAAGCATAAATTATCTTAGGCAACTTATATCTTAATTCCAAATTCATCACTCTAATGTTATAATTTTAAATAGTAGCACTACAAAGGCATACATAGAATATTAATTCAAAAGCAATGACAAACACATTGTAAATGTAGATTCATTCAACCAAAAGCTCTAAATAGAGCACCGAAATATCACGCATTATTAAAGAAAGAGGTGATGAAATTGACCTCAATGGGTTTCCACCTAAAATAAAGTTTGAATATGATTGTTTGAACCACGATCGAAACACCTTGACTAAAATCACACAGGACCGGAAACGTTGAGCCAAGAACGAAAACCTCATTGTAAATCTTGAACGACAACCTCGAATCTCGCCGGAAAAACTCAAACTAGATCAGGAAGGCAAAACCAAACCGACTCCATGACAGGGATTGGTGATTCAGAGTTATTTCGGGTTGTTTCACATTGTTTTAAGGAAGGTTTTGAGGGGGAGTAAATGCTACTTGGAGATGAGGTTCTTGGAGTGGAGGTCCGGCGATTTGGTGGTGGTCTACGGCGGATCCGAGTTTGCTAGTTTTCTGGAAGCTTGGAGTAGAAGATTGAAGGTATTGGTTAAGATGGCTTGGGCGGCTGGACTCATTGATGGTTGCTGATGGGTGTGTTCTGGTTGTTTTTGTGAAGAATGACTAAGGGGGTCTTAAGGGTTCTCTAGGTTTTTTTTTTGTGAAGATGAAGGAGAGCGGTCAGCCGATTGGGGGGGATTGGGGTGTAGCTATTTTTAGGCCTTAGCTAGGTCTAGGTTGTGAAGATGTTGAAAAAGAGTCCTTTTAAAGTGTTAGGTTTTATGGGTATTGGGCTTGGATCTATGGGCTAAGGGTTCGGAAATTGGGCCTAAAAAATGGGTTGTTGGAGTCCAAAATTTATTTTTTCCTTGAACAAGACTAAAAATACTACCCATTTACTATTTAATCCTACTTAAGTAAAATAACTATTAAAATAAACTAACCGTTAAAACAAACCTATTTTTGGTATTTTTCATATATCATACTAAAAGATAAAAATGGAATTAGATTGAAATCATTGCAAAATTAAAATAATATTCCTGCCAAACTACTAATATTCCTGAAAACAAAGTAGAACTATTTTTGTATTTTTTATTTATGAAAGGTAATGTGTAAAACCTCGGGGAAGGTCAAAAATTACATGTCTACAAGGGGGTAATTAAGACCGGACATAGTTCGGGGAGGATACTAATAATCTGAGCCAAGTTTAGGGGTGATTTAAGGTATTTTGCCTTCTATTTACATCGATATAGCCACCTCCTTCACTCACCCCCTTCATCTATTTCTCCCGGCTTGCTTTAGTTTGGAAAACTTAATGGAAAATTTTCCAGCGAGCTGGGAGGAGAGAGATTATGAATGATGGAAAATGAGATCTGCACCTTACAAAGGTTACTCGGGGGTTACAAAGATTTTTTTCTTTTGGAGGAAACTTTTAAGATAACTGAAATCAGCATACATTGCCAATAAAATTCCATTAACATTTCAATTAACAACATCCATCACTGGCAATGAAATTAGTATCCATCGCCAAAAAAATCCTATTGCAGGAAAATTTCGATGATCGATAGCTTTCAGATGCTTTTAGAGGCAACTTTCAAATTTTGAAACCATATTTCCTCAAAGACATAATGATGTGCAGTGAAGATCATTGGAATTAGTATCCATTGCTGGAAAAATTCTATCCAGATCTAAATTTTTTTTTCTTCTCCCTCGAATTTTCATATCAAAAAACCTTCGGATCTGAAAGCTTTTGGATTCCTCCTTTTAGATTTGAATTTTATTTATCAGATCTAGAAATATTTCTTTCTTTGTTGTTTCCCATCATATCTCGGGAAAAAAGAGGAGGAGAGAGTTATGTGAAGGAGAGGATCCTTGGAAGAAGACAAAAGAGGAGGGATGTGGTTTCTCTGCCTGAAGATTCGATGCCGACAGGTGGTGGACGGCGTATGGTAGTAGAACTCTTTTTAGCCTTGACACCGTCTTTTCTTTTACTTTTTTTTCTTTTTTCCGAAGTTTTCTTATATTATATTTTTAACGACTCGACCGATCATTTTGTGTATTTAAGCTCTATTTTCCCTTTTAAAGCTTACCGTATGTGTATTCAAAGTATTATGACTAGCGGGGATAGTTGGTTTTATTTCGGAGAAGTTTTGGAACAATTTAGACCCTTCGGTTCTTTGTTTAGAAGCTTAAATTGGAAATATTGACCTAGTTTTGACTTTTGTTAAAATGAACGCGGAATGATATTTTGATGGGTCCAATAGGTTTTTATTATGAATTTGTACTTGGGCGTATGCCCGGAGTTAAATTTCGAGGTCCCTAAGTTGATTTGTCTTGTTTTACTGAAAGTGGAAAATTTGAGGTTTAGAAATTTTCTTAGGTTTGACCGTAGATTGACATTACGGCTATTGGGTTCAAAATTTAATTTTGAGACATGGAATAGGTCTTTTTTCCTATTTGGAACTTGTTTGTAAAATTTGGTGTCATTCCGAGATGGTTTGATAGGATTCATATGCTTGGCTGCAATTCTAGTGATTCTTGAGTTACCCCTTTTGAATTTCGTGTGTTTTGACATCAGATTCGTTATTTCAGATGTTATTTTGATATTTTGATCATTCAAGCGAGCTCGTATGATGTTCTTAGACTTGTGTGGATGTTTAGTGTAGAGCTCCGAGGGCTCCAGTGAGATTTAGACGTATTTCGGATTGGTTTGAACTCATTCCAGGTTGTTAGTGTGCTGGTGCTCCAGTTATCAAAATTGCGAGCACCAGCATCGGAGTTGCAATCATAGCAGGGGGTCTCAGATATCATATTTTCAGCAGTTTGATTGAATTTACGAAGTTAAGCTTGGTGTGGTTAAGGTCACATTTACGATCATTTGGTTGCATTTGTGGAAGGAACAGACTTTGCAAATGCGAAGTCAGTGTCGCATTTGTCCCTGGGCTGTCAGGCTCCACATTTGCGAGGGTTCACAATTAAATGAACTAGTAAGGGCCTAAACAAATTGTAATAATTAATGATAATTTAAACCATAAGAATTACACTAATGTGGGGGTCACGTATAGCAAAGTGATTTACATTAGAACTTTTCGCTGTCATTAAACACTAAACCTAAATAGAGTAATATAGGTCAATAGATTAGAGGCTAAGGGTAGAGCCTCGTTCATGGCTAAAGCTCTCTTTGGACCCCTGACACTTCAAAGTTCTCAAGGGTCTCAAGGCCCAAGGCAGTGCTTGTGCCAGGGAGAGTAGTTCAACCAAGGACTAAACTTTACTTTCAAATACCTCTAACTACACACATTTATTTATTCCTACAGGTTTAAGTGCCAATGAGGCACTTCAATGTAAATCCCAATATCATAGTAACACCATACCACATAAGTGTATGTACATTTTCATAACAGTTAATACAAAATACTTATATGTTCATAAGACAACCAATCATCCTGATATAACCATAATCTAATAAAGTACATGATCCAATACAAATGATATATAGGCATGCTCAAAAGGATCAGCTTCACACATAGAGACAAAGGCATCATTAGGTTACTGCTAGGAACTCAAACACTTAGATCCCATATATTAAGAGTAGAGTAGGTGCATAGTTTAAACCTATGAAGTTTCAGGACATAGATACATTCCCTTAATAGCCTAAGTCTTGACTTCCAGCATGTATACAAGTTAACAATTCCAATAGAAACCTATAAAGAATATAAACAGAGGTGTAGGTTAACCACATCAATTGAATCCTTTAAAAGGTGTTGACAGAGATATCATTAACAATCACGATTATAATTTCTAAAGAATATTAACAAAATTATAGATTATAAACTACATTTAGAACTTCTAAAAGATATTAACAAGGTCACACATTCATAACTTCAATCAAAAATTCTAAGAATGTTAACAACATTATAGATTATCAAACTTCAATTATAACTTCTAAAGAATACCAACAAAAATGCAAACTAATAACTTAATTAGGACTTCTAAAGGTATTAACAGGATTCACAGGTTCACATCCCAGATTAAGACCTCCAAAAGAGTATTAATAGAATCTTAAGTTAACAGTCTTGTTTACTCTAAAATTCAGGACATGATTATTCATTTCTAAGAGTTTTCAACTTTATACTAATTTATTTGGAGAAATAAAGAATGATGTTAAACTCAAACAGTAGCAACAGGAAGTTCATAAGCTAGGTCTGGTTTACTCATGTAAAATTAATGAAGTTCGAAAGACAACGTAGAAAGACAATCAGAAATATTGAAGAATCAAGATGAGCGCAGGATCACAAGAACATATACAAAAGGCATTTTAGCATGGAGTCATATTATTTCAAAAATATGAAAGTGTTATTATCATCAAGTTAACAGTTTCACAACATGGATTTCAGAAAAAAGGGTAGGGATATTATCAATTTGAGGAAATCTGTCAAATATGTCATGTATAAGCTTTCAAATATAGTGGAACTTGGTTCTACCATCTTACCTTAATAGATAGAATACCAGAACCTGAACAAACCTTATGATTTAAGTCAAGTATGTAGTTATCTTCAAAATACACACGCAAAGATGGTACAAGGATCTAATCTGCTCAAGATATGTTTATACAGTATGATCAAACATCCATAAATTTATTAGAGAACCAATAATTTTTTAAGAGTTGACAAAACTACAGAAATATGCTAAAGAGAAGATAAGTTCAGATATCATAAACTGGTACTCCCAAGCCAAGATGACAGCCTTATCTTAACACTAATTAGATTCATATTTGTTTAAGCCTAATTTATCAGGTGAACTACAATAAATACAGATGATACTTAAGAAAAGTTTGTATCATGTCAATAATTAACAAAAACATCAAGAAATTCCAAAGAAACCAGATATCAAGCTAGTTTGAAAGCTATTAAGCAGTTTTAAGACTTAACAACAGAGATAGGTCATCAAATATTCAATAGAATCATTACAGAATTCTAATTTTAATAACTAAAAGAAATTCATGATCACAGACTCTACCTAACAATACTATGTCATTAACAAGCATATAATATAGTCAACCACTAATACATTACCAATAACATCATTCAATAATAGAATAATTTATACCTGGTAATTTAAACAGACAAGAAGAATAGGGTCAAGGTTTTACTGACCTCCTTTGAGGCAGCAAACCAAACGAGTACTCAAATTAGCCGTTTAGGAAATCAAAAGATCATCTTTCAACCAGTAACAAACATAGAGACAGAAAGAAAGAGAGAAGCAGAGATTGAGTAAAAACTCGAACTTCAAACAAAAATTTCTAAGCAATATTGTACTATATCTTAACTTTCATAGAATGTTAGGTGTAGTTGGTACGTTATTAGTGAGAGCATTTAAGACTGATATTTATAGTGGCCTTTGAGCCTTAGGGTATAGATTCAAACGAGGTAGTGGAAGATGACAGAGAGTTGATGATGTAAGCAAACTTGAGTGAAATCAGAGATGACAGAGGTGAGAACAATGATAGCTTTTACCTGAGGGAGGAAAACTGTTTGTTGAAAGTAAAAACCACTGGATAAAGGCCCAATGTCCAGAGGTCTTTGCGCTTGACTGATAAGTATGGATTTTTACGAATTTCATACTCCTTCTTGCCTATGCTTTGATTATAAATTGTTACAAAATAGTCCCAAAAGGCTCATAAGTTGTGCTTGATTGCAGGTTTGATCGACAAAGTGATGAAATATCAAAGATCGGCTCAAAAGGAGTGAAACCTGCTCAAGTAACAAAGACAAAGTGAACTGAGGGCAAACAAGCATAGTGCGGACCACACAAAGTCGAATGCGACCGCATTCAGTGATTTAAAAAGATGGCAAAACCAGGCTTCAGGCAACGCAGCCGCAGTCCACATTGCGTGGTCCGCGATGAAGGTTCCGTGACCGCACTGCCTTTTTTTGCGGTCCGCGGAAGAGAGATTCAGACAGATGGATAATGCTGAAGTTCAATCCATGCGGTGCGCGGTCATGATTGTGCGGACCGCGCCAGCTGCCTCCGCGGACCGAGCCCAGAATTGAAGTCCAAGGGCCTAGTGCGGCCGCAATCCATTTTATGCAGCCCGCACTGACCCTGCAGGGGTATTTTTTTTAGTTTTTCTAGCCAAGTATAAATAGAACATTTTACCATTTTTAGGTCATCAGATATATCTAGAACTGAATTGTGCTCGTGGGAACCTCATCTGTAGCCATTTTTGGCATCTTAGATTCAAATTAACGATAGATTCTTGTATTTTAATTTAGCATTTAATTAATATGCCTTATTCTTCATCTATTTCTCAATTTTCTCCTTCAAGCATGAGTAGCTAAACCCATTAGCTAGGGTTATGGCTCAACCCTAGTGTGGATAATTGATGGGTGTTGCCATCTATTGTTAGATTAACTATGGGTGTTTGTTATTTGGGTCAATTTTATTGTTTAATCTATTAATTGGTGGTTGCAAACACTGGTTTGTGCTAAGTTGACTTGGCTCTTCTTGAGAAAGAGAGCCTAAGTCTCCAAAATTGACCCAACGAGGAATTGAGATGGACTCAGGAGAATTGATAGTCCCAATTAAAGGGTTAAACCTCGAGAAAGTAATTACCCAACTTGAACCCTAGTTGCTTGAGCTAATTTGCCTACCCATTTGGTCTCGAGAGAGTCAATTGGGCAGAATCACTCTCTCTACCAAGAGGTGTGAGGGTGGGTAAAATTGTGCAACGGTTATAGCATATTTCCCCAAACATGTCAATCGAACCTTCGAAGCATTTACCCGTCAATTAGCCACCTAGGTGAAAGTCACTACCCTAGTTCCTTTCTTCCCATTAGATACAACTTAGCAATTATCTCGTAGCATAATCTAGTTTCAATTAATAGTTTGATAATAGTAGTTTATAATCAAAAATCCACAAATGTATGGAAGTGACATTTGGAACAATTACACAACTCTATTCTAGATTGATACTCGACTCCATTTCTAGCTCCCTATGGAAATCGACCTGACCCTCATATCGGGTAAAAGTTATTATGACCCTCTCTTCCTAATTTTTAGTAGTGTGGAGTTGGCAGCGATCACTTTTTGGCGCCGTTGCCAGGGAGTTTACGGTGTTG
Organism: Nicotiana sylvestris; assembly: GCF_000393655.2. NCBI lineage: Eukaryota > Viridiplantae > Streptophyta > Magnoliopsida > Solanales > Solanaceae > Nicotiana > Nicotiana sylvestris. The sequence continues at coordinate 41,077,961 of NC_091068.1, forward strand.
ACTATCTGTTTAGTTAGTTTTGTGTTTTGCTTCTCTTTCCTTCTTGTTTACTAATTTTGTTTGTGTCGATCATATCAGGTACAAATGGCTCTCAATGCTAATGACCCTCTTAGCAACGTGATTGCAGGGGAGGAGGTAGATGATCTTGAACAAGATGAGGTCTTACCTCAAGCTCAACGTAGAGGCTGTCAGGCCAATGCAAATGAGAAAAACAATGTTCCAGACCCTCCTCTACCACCGCCAAGAGTGGCTCCCAGAGTATTACCAAATCAAGGATACACAAGTGCCATTGTCCCTCCCCGAATCCGGGCGGGGAATTTTCAAATCACAAATGTCATGTTGACCTTGCTCGAGCAAAGAGGGTATTTTACGGGCGCCTTCGATCAAAATGCCTACAAGCACTTGAATGGGTTTGTAGATACATGTTGGGGGAGCAAGAAGACGAACATGTCCGAGGATGCACTTAGATTGAGGCTTTTCCCATTCTCTCTTCTGGGTAAAGCTTTGGATTGGTTATAAAGGCTCCCCAATCATTTCATCACAATGTGGGATGAATTGGCAGACAAATTTATTGCCAAGTTCTTTTCATCGAGTCATATGACAGCACTTCGGGATGAAATTTTACCCTTCAAGCAAGAGCCAACGGAACCTTTGCATGGGATATGGGAAAGGTATAGAACAATGGTGAAAGAGTCCCTAATAACGACATGACCGAGGCAATGATTCAACAAACCTTTTATCGGGGCATCAACACCACAAATCAATGCATTGTGAACCAATTGGCTGGAGGTAATTTTATGAAACTTTCTTACAATGAGGCATGTGGTGTACTTGATTAAATGGCCGACACTTCTTCGGCGTGGCAAAGTAGAGCAAATATGCCCCAAGGTGACCCCACGGTTTATCCATTTGCACAAAGAATTGCACGATCATGGTCAAGCTATTGTCGAGCTTACTACTACTATGAATCAATTGGCGAAGGCACAAGCAACAAGTCCAAAATCCGCGCCAAGTCAATGCCATGGAAGGTGTTTCTATGCTAAAGAGGAGGCAAAGAGGGCAACAACCTCAAGGAAATTGTGAACAATATGACAACAATGATGGTGGTGGTTTTTTGAATGACTGCTATTATGATCAAAGTGAAGAGGTCCAATATGTCAATAACTACCAAGGAATAAAGGCAACTCTTCAAATCAACAATGGCGACCCCAAGGAAATTGGGGCAATCAACAACAAAGCGGAGGTAATTGGAATAACAACAACCAACAACAAGGTGGTGGCAATTGGAACAACAACAATCAAAACAACAATTGGGGTAATCAAGGTAACAACCAAGGCAATTAGAATGGGAACAACAATTATTGGAGCAACCACAACAATCAAAGTGGGTGGAACAACAATCAAGGTGGGAACCAAGGCAACCGGGGGAAAGGTTTTCAAAGGCCCCCTATGTACCAACAACCGAACAATCCACCCCTTTTTCCTTCTCAAGGTCCGAGTTATTCCGGGAGTGATATGGGGAGAATTGAAAGTATGTTCGAGCAAATGATGAAAAAGAACCAAGATTCTGATGCACAATTGGCTTCTCATAATACATCTATCCGGAACTTGGAGGTGCAACTAGGTCAAATTTCTCAACCTTTGAATACTTGCCCCAAGGTTGCTCTACTAAGTGACACGGTAGTGAACCCGAAGGGTGGGAATAACAACCATGTGATGGCGGTTACAACAAGAAGTGGGAGAGGCGGTGATGTGCATGCCTCAAGAGAAAAGCAAGTTGTGGTTGATGATGTTGAGTTGCGTGATGATGATGTACCTTTGATTGTTGAAGATGTGGTTGAAGAGAGTGTGAACAATGATGTGCGGATTGATATTGATGAGGCCGAGGTAGAGAGTCAAGAGGCCATGAACCCGTCTAGGGAACACATGATTGACATGCCCGAGCCGTTTGTGCCAAAAGCCAAGGCCCCCTTGCCTAGGCCACCTCCTCCTTATACTCAAAGGCTAGCAACGCAATGAAATGATAATCAATTCAAGAAGTTTATTGATATGATGAAGAGTTTTTCTATAAATGTGCCTTTGGTGGAGGCTCTTGAACAAATGCAGGGATATGCCAAGTTCATGAAGGATCTAGTTACAAAGAAGAGGTCTATGGATTGTTAGACGATAAAGATGACTCATCAAGTGAGTGCTATAGTGCATTCGATGGCACCAAATCGTGAAGACCCCGGAGCTTTTACTATCCCTTGTACGATTGGAAGTGCGGATTTTTGACTTGGGGGCTAGTATCAATTTGATGTCGTACTCGGTTTTCAAGACTTTGGAGATTGGGCAACATAGACCAACTTCAATGAGACTTCAAATGGTGGACCGATCAATGAAGCGACCCTTGGGAATTATTGATGATGTGCTTGTCCAGGTGGAAAAATTCATATTGCCGGCCGACTTTGTCATCTTGGATTGTGAGGTAGACTATGAGGTTTCGATTATATAAGGTAGACCTTTCCTTGCTACGGGGAAGGCATTGGTTGATGTTGAAGCGCGTGAGCTGACTTTCCAAGTGGGGGATGAAAAGGTCGTCTTCCATGTTTGCAAATCCATGAAGCAACCCAATAGCACCGAGGTGTGCTCATTTGTGGACCTTGTCACTGCTGTGATTGAGGATGATACAAGTGTTATGATCAACGTGAAGGACCCTCTTGAGGTCGTGCTTTTGAACATGGATGTCAATGATGATGCTAGTATAGTGGAATATGTCAATGCCCTACATGGGATGGGCTCTTATTCTTATGAGCCGAGGAAGCTATCATTGGATCTTGAAAATCAGAAAACTCCACCAATAAAGCCATCAATTGAGGAGCCACCAGTGTTGGAGTTGAAGCCACTTCCTCCACACCTCAGGTATGAATTTTTGGGTTCAAAGTCCACTTTACCAGTTATTCTTTCTTCTTGCCTTACTAACATGCAGGGTGAGGCCACTTTGGCGGTGCTTCAAAAGCGAAAAAGGGAAATTGGATGGACTTTAGCTGACATTCGGGGAATAAGCCCCGCATTTTGCATGCACAAAATCATCTTGGAGGAGGATGCAAAGCCTTCCTTGGAGCATCAAAGAAGATTAAATGAGGTGATGCAAGAAGTGGTGAAGAAAGAGGTTATCAAGTGGTTAGACGTCGGTGTGGTTTATCCTATTTCTGATAGTTCTTGGACTTCTCCGGTGCAATTCATGACGAAGAAAGGTGGTATGACTGTGGTGACCAATGACAACAATGAACTCATTCCTACTCGTATGGTCACCGGGTGGAGAGTATGTATTGATTATCGGAAGCTAAACAAGGTGACCCGAAAAGATCATTTCCCATTGCCATTCCTTGACCAAATGCTAGATCGTCTGGCGGGGCGTGCTTTCTATTGCTTTTTGGATGGTTACTCGGGGTACAATCAAATTTTAATTGCCCCGGAGGACCAAGAGAAGACAACTTTTACATGTCTTTATGGCACATTCGCTTTCTCTCGAATGCCGTTCGGATTATATAATGCTTCGGCGACCTTCCAACGTTGCATAATGGTTATTTTCACCGACATGGTGGAAGATATATTGGAGGTGTTCATGGATGATTTCAGCGTGATTGGTGATTCTTTTGATGAGTGTCTGAAAAATTTGGATAGAGTATTGGCCCGGTGTGAAGACACCAACCTTGTTCTCAATTAGGAAAAGTGTCATTTCATGGTAGAAGAGGGTATAGTGTTGGGTCACAAAATATCAAAGCGAGGAATTGAAGTGGATAAAGCCAATATAGAGGTGATTTCGAGGCTTCCTCCCCCTACATCTGTCAAAGGAGTGAGGAGTTTCCTTGGGCACGCAGGTTTTTACCGGAGGTTCATAAAGGATTTTCCTAAAGTGGTGCACCCTTTGTGCAAGTTGCTAGAGAAAGATGCAAAGTTTTTGTTCGATGAGAGTTGTATGCAAGCATTAGAGCTTCTCAAGCTCAAGTTGACTTCTACCCCCATCATTACCGTACCAAATTGGAGCTTGCCTTTTGAGCTCATGTGCGATGCTAGTGACATTGTGGTTGGGGCTGTTTTGGGCCAAAGGATCAACAAGATGTTTCACCAGGTGTACTATGTAAGCAAGACCATGAATGAGGCTCAAAGGAACTACACAGTCACCAAGAAAGAGTTGTTGGCTATTGTATTTGCTGTGGAAAAATTCCGACCTTACCTTATGGGGGCCAAAGTTATAGTGCACACCGATCATGCCGCTCTTAGGTATTTGATGACCAAGAAAGACTCCAAGGCGAGATTGATGATATGGGTGTTACTTCTTCAAGAGTTTGATCTAGAAATTGTTGACCGGAAAGGTAGTGAGAATCAAGTGGCGGACCACTTGTCCCATTTGGAGGAGGAGGGAGGCCTTGTGACGGCCTTGAGATAAATGATTCATTTCCCGACGAGCAACTCCTTGCGGTGTCAATGAATGGAATGCCATGGTTTGCCGATGTTGCCAATTTCCTTGTGACTGGAATAATCCCGTATGAGCACTCTTCTAACCAAAGGAAGAAGCTCAAGCAGGATAGCTTGGATTTTTATTGGGATGAGCCATACTTGTTCAAGATTTGCACGGATGGTGTGATACGTAGATGTGTCCCGGAGGAAGAACAATTGAGTATCTTAGAGGCTTGCTATTCTTCACCCTATGTGGCCATCATGGTGGGGTGAGGACCGCCTCGAAAGTTCTTAGTTGTGGATTCTATTGTCCCACCTTGTTCAAAGATGCGGGCGATTTGGTGAAGAGGTGTGATGAGTGCCAAAGAGCGGGCAGAATTTCAAAAAGGGATGAGATGCCTCTCAATACGATTCTAGAAGTGGATATCTTTGATGTTTGGGGAATCGATTTCATGGGTCTATTTGTTAGCTCTTGTGGGAACACTTACATTCTCGTGGAGGTTGATTATGTCTCGAAATAGGTTGAAACTGTGGCTTTGCCTAACAATGAAGCCCGGAGTGTTGTGGCATTTCTTAAAAAGAGCATATTCACAAGGTTTGGCACTCCTCGTGTGATTATCAGTGATGGGGGGTCACACTTTTGCAACAAGGCTTTCAACATATTGCTTTCCAAGTACGGTGTCAATCATAAGGTTTCTACCCCCTATCATCCTCAAGCTAGTGGTCAAGTGGAAGTCTCCAACAGAGAAATTAAGAGCATATTGTCAAAAACTGTCAATGCTAATAGGACGGATTGATAGAAAAAGTTGGATGATGCTCTATGGGCTTATCGGACGGCTTATAAAACTCCAATTGGGATGTCTCCGTATCGGTTGGTGTTTGGAAAAACTTGTCATCTTCCGGTTGAGTTAGAGCACAAGGCCATGTGGGCTTTGAGGAAGTTGAATTTGGAATGGAATGTTACTGCAAATCTTCGTGTTGAATAACTCAATGAGCTCGATGAATTTAGATTTCATGCCTACTCAAGTTCATCCTTGTATAAGGACAAAATGAAGTATCTTCACGACAAATATGCTCGGGGTAAGGAGTTCAAGGTTGGAGATATGGTTCTCTTGTTCAATTCCCGGTTACATCTGTTTTCGAGTAAGCTCAAGTCAAAGTGGAGTGGGCCATTTGAAGTTGTGTTCATGACCCCATTTGGTGCTCTTGATCTAAGGAACAAAAATGGTGAAGTTTTCAGAGTTAATGGGCATCGGGTCAAGCATTATCTTGGAATATTTGATGACAGCTACGTGGTGGCACTTCTTCATCTAAAGTGATGCGATGGTAACATGCGTCGTGCCGCGATGTTAAATCAGGCGCTTCTTGTGAGGCAACCCATGTCTTTTTCATCTTGTTTTCTTTGATTTTCTTTGTAGTGTAGGATTGATTTTTGAGCTACTTGGTTGTGAGATGTTGCAGGGATTGTGTTGATACAGTGCAAAACATTTTGGAAAAATTGAACAGTCTCTGAAGTTGCCAGTGCAGCCGCATTGCACTTTGTGCGGTCCGCACTGGTGAAGGCCAAGTGAGGTACTCTCTAAAGTTTGCCACCGCGGCCGTATTCCAATTTGTGTGGACCGCGGTGGATCTCCGCGGTCGCGGTCTATTTTGTGCGGACCGTGGAGGATTGCCTTCTTAGATTTCTTCTGAACAAACCCAACGCGATCCGTGATCCATTTTGTGCAGCCGCACTGGTAGGTAAGACTGGGTCCCGCATGTTTTTTTATAAATAGACCACAGGGGTCACCGATTACCCTTTCCGAAAAATTGATTCTCATAGACCTAAAAATACTGTTCATCTTCCCTCTTCTTCGTAATAGCTTGTTTGCATTGTGTTTCTGCACTTCTTCTCAATATATGGTAACAATTCAACCACTTCTTGTTATTTTAATTATTTAATTTCATTTTATGTCTTTTTCTATTAACTGTGTATTCTTCTTCCCCCCACCCCCCGTAATTCTTCAATTTTGATGTTAGTTTAGTTTAACTGTTATGTTTTGTGTGCCTGAGGAGTATTATTAACTGGGTAAATTGAGTAGGGACAAAGTTAGGTAAAAACTTGAACAAAAAGGCAAAACCCATGAACCCTACCTCAGTGCCTTGACTAAGCACCCTCCGCGGACTGCGGTGCTCTGATGCGGTCCGCGGTACCACTTTGTGCGGTCCGCGGTGCTTATGTTCTAAAAGATTGACTCATTGCCCAGCGCGGCCGCACTATATTTTGTGCAGTCCGCACTGGCCCACTGCGGCCGCGATGCTACTTTGTGCGGGCTGTGGTGGTTAGATTCAGAGAAGAGGATTTTTAGACCTTGCCTCAATGCGGACCGCGGTTGCTTTTATGCGGTCCGCGGTGCCCCCAGTGCGGCTGCACTCCTTTTTGTGGGGGCCACGGTGCACTGTGTCTGCAACATTTTCTGCAACTTTTGAGCTTCTGTTCTGCAATTCATTTTCCACAACTGATTCACTGCCTTTGCTGATACTAACAAAGCTAGATGTTTGTGCTTGCAGACAATGGTCAAACAAAGAGGTAGAAGCGCAAAACAACCTGACCGAGGTGAGTCCTCCTAGGGAGGGAAGCAAAGGATGGTAAAACTCACTCCCAGGCTAGGAAAAACATAAAAAACATGAGGAAAGTAATCAAAGCGGCTAACAGAGCCATTGACAACTCGGGGAGTGAGTACGAGCCCTCCCGGGAGATCTCTTCGGATTCAGTCCCACTATACATCCTGTATCCGAAGAGGGCCATATATAGAGACACTCCTCCCTCTTCCCCCTATGTTCAAGCTTCAGTCAACATTTCTTCCGGGTCGTCTGAGGGCTCAGGAGCAGGTAGTGGGAGAGGGTGCTAGAGGTGATAAGGGAGATGAGGAGGTACCTGGGGGTGGTGCGCCTTAGTATGGAGGTGTTGACCAGACTAGAAATCTCGTAGTCTGGGAGGATAGATTTGTCATCCAGGTGGAATTCCACAAGTTTAGGGAATGGTGTCCACTACGGAAGTTGATTCTTGAGAGGAGTTTTATTGACAGAGACCTGCTGCCCCTACACCCCAATGTGCATAGAGAGTTTCAAGCTTGAGTGGGTTGGGATCACTTTAAAGATAATTGTGTGAAGGCGAATGAGCACATGGTCAATGAGTTTTATAGAAATGTGGCCCACATCTTGAAGGGCACTAAAGTGACCAAAGTTCGAAATAAAAATGTGGTATTTACCGGGAAGGTACTAAATGAATACCTGGGGTTCAATGAAGAAGATGAGTCTCTTTACAATGAAAAACTGGCAATGGGCGAGGAGGTTCGTCCGTGTTTAACTTCATACCTGGCAATCCCGGTTACGGTTCCAGAGTGGTTGCAAGCAGGGGCCAAATATTTCATAGGACCTTTAACTTTGAGTCTAGGGGTGGTTGACTTTTGTGTGCAGTCGGCTTGACCCCACTACCCATGATCAGACTATTCCACTTGCACGGGCTGTTCTTGTTGCATATATAATAGCGCGATACCCTATCAATATGTGCAATGTGATGTCCCGCCTCATTTCTGCAGTGGGGGTTGAGCATGACCGGAACTACCCTTTTCCCAACACCCTCACTATGTATTTCCGGGACCTAGAGGTGGAGAAGAGACCTTTTGACATCAAGGTCAAACCTGTGGCTCTGTTTTCGTGGATTAGTTTGAAGGGGTCAGACAACCCCAAGGACAAGAATTACAAGCTGCCTGCTTCTACCCCAACTAGCCATTCTGAAGAGCCCATTGCGGTAGAGCCCTCCACTGAGCCTGCCTCCACAGTTGCTGACATGCCTCCCGGACCTTCCACTACTGTTGGTCCCTCTACTTCAGCTGGCCCGAGGATTCCATCTTCCCGGGCCCATCCTTTCACCACCCACCAGCTGAGCCAGACACTTCATAGCTTGAACAATTGGATGGGGACTGCTTCGTCCAAGTTGCCTACATTGACCTCCACTATTGCGGCTCAGTCGGCACCACAGCTAGTGTAGGTGCCCCAGTCTATCAAGGATTCACTTAAGGAGATTCTTGTCAACTAGCAGAAGATCCTTGATTCTCATGCTGCCTTAGCTAAGGCAGTGGATTCACATGGCAAGGCACTGAAGGAGCTTGCCAGGAAGCAAAAGAAGCTACGCAAAACACGGGATTCCAAGGAGTCTGTGAAGGAGCTTAGAGAAGATATGGACAAACTAAAGGCAGACCAGCTGCCTTTAGACTTGCTATTTGAGGATCCAACTCCAGCAGCAGTACCAGCAACAGAGCCACAGCAAGAGCAGACACAGAGGCTTCCAAAGAAGAAGAGGAAGCTCCCTAGTGCAGATGAGGCTATCATCCAGTTGGCAGACCCACCGGAGGCCTCCTCCAGTCAGCTATAGGATGTACATGATATACAGCCTGTCCAAGTCCAGGCCCCAGTCCCAGCAGCTGAGCAGCAGGATACCGGGAACCAATCAGAGGTTCCGCGCATACAGAGGACCCAGGGACTACTGATGATCCTATGCATATGGACACGACTTAGGGAGTCCTCATATCCTTTCCTTATACTTTTTGGTGCTTATTTGTTTACTTGACATTGGGGACAATGCCAACTTTTATTTAAGGGGGTGCGCCCTACAATTTTGGATGACTGTATATATTGTTACATTTTATGTCTTGTTGATTTTCTATTGGTTTGTATATAACTTTACATTTAGCTACTTTTATCGCATTTTTTATCGTCCCTTTTTATCTGTATATAAAGTTATAGTATTGTATATATTCATCCCCCGTTGTATATTCAAATCCCCTATTGTACATATTCATTCTATTTCCTATTTTCGTAAAAAATTTCATTTTTAGCTTCTTAGATAGGCTCATAGCTTTTTGTTTCGTTTTTGGTGCTTTCAATAAGCCTTTGGTTTTCTTAATGCCGCGATTCTTTCCAAAGGTGGAGTATTGTGTGAACCGGGTGGCTCTTCCTGATGATGGATGGCGTGACAACCTTCTTAAGGGTTTGAGTCTATTTTTTATTTTTTATATTTGGTAGTTTGTAGTTAAGGGTACCTCAAGCAAAGCTTCACTTGGGCCTGTCACATTTGCTTTTGATCCCATGGTCAAAGACAAAAATGTTGTGTTTAGGATGGTGAAAGTCGTTACCTTGAGACTCTTGCGTTGACCAACCAATCATCATGTGATCTTTCGAGACCATTGTGTGCTCAAATAGTGTCTAAGGTTGTTGTGGTCCTCCGACTCTATGTCTTTAGCAATCCTTGAGCTTGTGTGGTGAGAAAACGAATTGTGAGTCCAAGTCTTGAGCCAATGGTCTAGAACTTTCCCTGAATGTCTGTTGAGGCAAAATCTTGAGTGAAAATTGGCTTGAGAAGTGATTATAGGCTCTCCTTGATCCAAATGATAGTTGAACAATTCCATAGCCCACCAATGATATAATCCCTAGTTAACCCTTTTGAGCCTTAAACCTTTTTCTTTCAAGAACCAACACTATAAGCTGATACTCGTTCTAAAATATACCTTCTCTTGGCACCCGATCTTTTCTTGAGCAATGGCAAAAGTCTAAGTTTGGGGGGAGAGACGAGAAAGGGAACAAAGTGGTAAAAGGTACAAAAAAAAGGAAGGCAATGAAAAAAGAAAAGAAAAGAAAAAAGACAAAAAGAAAGCCCAATGTGCAAAAAAAATAAAAAGGGATTCAAGAAAAACAAAAGAGAAAAAGATGTGGAAAAAGTTGAAAAAGGAGAAACACTTTGAAGTGCATAAGAAAGAGTGACATTATGTCTCTCTAACCTCTTAAAAAGAAGTGAGATACTCAAAGAGTCAAGAGAATTGTGCCAAATGAATCAAAAGAAGTGCTTAAGGGAAGATGGAACCCATTTAGACCAAACACTTTTCCTACCCTGAACCAAAAGCCTTCACATTGACTCCTCAAAAGCCCTATATGATCTTGAGTTGAATAACGCTTACATTAGTGGATACTTACATGAGGGGCAAACATATGGTACTTAGAGCCGGACTTGTGGCCTTTCCTTGAGAGAGATGAGTGAATTCCTATTAACCTCGATTTGTGTGCTAATACTCTAAAAGATGAGGTTTGCTTAGAGAGAGTTGAGGATGTGTAAGTTTGGGTTCCACAATGACCAAAGTAATTGAGAGAGTTCCTTGATATAATGAGTCAATTCTTGATGCTCTTGTATCACACTTGATCCATAGTTTATCAAAGTTTAAATGTTGTTAATGATTCATTCGTATTGAGGGCAATTGTTATTCCCAATTGATGTTTGTTGGGGTTACTTTAGGATAGTTGGAAATACTTGGATTTTCCCTTAAATGGTGGGTCTTATTTTGTTTGCTTGAGGACAAGCAAAGGCTTAAGTTTGGGGGAGTTGATAAGTAGGGATTTTAATGAGTTTCATGCTCCTTCTTGCCTATTCTTTGATTATAAATTGTTACAAAATAATCCTAAAAGGCTCATAAGTTGTGCTTGATTGCAGGTTTGATCGACAAAGTGACGAAATGTCAAAGATCGGCTCAAAAGGAGTGAAACCTGCTCAAGTATCAAAGACAAAGTAAACTGAGGGCAAACAAGCCTAGTGCGGACTGCACAAAGTCAAATGCGGCCGCACTAGGTGATCCAGAGAGATGGCAAAACGAGGCTTCAGGCAACGCGACCATAGTCCACATTGCGCGGTTCGCGGTGAAGGTTCCGCGGTCGCACTGCCTTTTTGTGCGGTCCACAGAAGAGAGATTCAGAGAGATGGAAAATGCCGAAGTTCAAGCCATGCAGTCCGCGGTCATGATTGTGTGGACCACGCCAACTGCCTTCGCGGCCGCGGTCCACGGAGCCCAAGTTCAGAGAGCCCAGAATTGAAGTCTAAGAGCCTAGTGCGGCCACGGTCCATTTTATGCGGCCCGCACTGACCCCGTAGGGGTATTTTTGCCTAGTTTTTCCAGCCTAGTATAAATAGAACATTTTACCATTCTTAGGTCATCAGATATATCTAGAACTGATTTGCGCTCATGGGAACCTCATCTATAGCCATTTTTGGCATCTTAGCTTCAAATTAACGGTAGATTCTTGTATTTTAATTTTGCATTTAATTAATATGTCTTGTTCTTCATCTATTTCTCTATTTTCTCCTTCAAGCATGAGTAGCTAAACCCATTAGCTAAGGTAGTGGCTCAACCCTAGTGTGGATAATTGATGGGTGTTGCCATCTATTGTTAGATTAACTATGGGTGTTTGTTATTTGGGTCAATTTTATAGTTTAATCTATGAATTGGTGGTTGCAAACACTAGTTTGTGCTAAGTTGACTTGGCTCTTCTTGAGAAAGAGAGCCTAAGTCTCCAAAATTGACCCAACAAGTAATTGGGATGGACTCAAGAGAATTGATAGTCCAAATTAAAGGGTTAAACGTCGAGAGAGTAATTACCCAACTTGAACCCTAGTTGCTTAAGCTAATTTGCCTACCCATTTGGTCTCGAGAGAGTCAATTAGGCAAAATCACTCTCTCTACCGAGAGGTGTGAGAGTGGGTAATTTTGTGCAACGGATATAGCATATTTCCCCAAACATGTCAATCGAACCTTAGAAGCATTTACCCGTCAATTAGCCACCTAGATGAAAGTCACTACCCTAGTGCCTTTCTTCCCATTAGATACAACTTAGCAATTATCTCGTAGCATAATCTAGTTTCAATTAATAGTTTGATAATGGTAGTTTATAATCAAAAACACAAATATATATATATATATATGAAAGTGACATTTGGAACAATTATACAACTCTAGTCTAGATAGATACTCGACTCCATTCCTAGATCCCTGTGGAAATCGATCCCGACCCTCATATCGGGTAAAAGCTATTGCAACCCTCTCTTCCTACGTTTTAGTATTATGGAGTTGGCAACAATCATTGACCTCTGGACCAAAAATAACGATGATGACACTGTAAAGTGGCCATGCATGCCACTAATTTTGATAGAGCACAAGGAATTTGTAATGACCCAGCCACTCGTTTCATGAGTTACCACTCTGTTTCCCCCATTTCTGCTTCTTATTAACTTGTTCAGCTGTATTATGTGATATCGAGTTGGTTGGCTTGGGTTCAGAGAGGTTTTGGTTAGGTTTGAGACACTTAGTCTCTTTTGAGCAAGCTTAAGTTTGAAAAGTCAACTGGATATTAGCTTATGTGAAAAAGGGCTCGGATAGCTTTGGGAGGTGATTTGGGACTTAGGAGCGTGATCGGAATGTGTTTTGGAGGTACGGAGTAGATTTAGGCTTGAATTGGCGAAATTGGAATTTTGGCATTTTCCGGTTGATAGGTGAGATTTTGATATAGGGGTCGGAATGGAATTCCGGGAGTTGCTGAAAGTCTGTTGTGTCATTTGGGATGTGTGCAAAATTTCAGGTCATTTGGACGTGGTTTGATAGACGTTTTGATCAAACGCAGAATTTGGAAGCTTTTTTGGAACCTTAGTGTGATGACCCAAAAGGTCACCACTTGTTTTGAAATTGAATTCTACGTTCCGAGTCCTAATTTTAGCATCACCTTGATTTTCGTCCGTAGTATGGGTGCGTAGCCGAAAAGCTTATATGCGAAAATCTGTGAAAAATAATAAATTTTGACTATAAAATGAATTAATTTGACTTCGGTCAACAGTTTGGGTAAACGGACCAGGACCCATGATTTGACGGTCCTAAAGTGTCCGTAGGAATATATGGGACTTAGGCGTATGCCCGGAATTGAATTCCGAGGCCCCAAGCCCGAGAAATGAATTTTTAAAGAAAATAATTTTCTGAAATTGTTTAAAGGATTTGGAAATGAATTTTGATTAGAACATTTTGGTATCGGGCCCGTATTTTGGTGCCGATGCCCTGTACAGGTCTTATATGTGATTTAAGATAATTTTATGAAGTTTGGTAAGAAACGGAATCCATTTGACGTAATTCGGGCCTTAAATGGAAAGTTTGATGTTTTAAGAAGTTTTGAAATATTTCATTGATATTGAGGTTTAATTCGTTGTTTAAGGGGTAAATTTGGCGATTTGTTCACACGGATAAGTTCATATGATGTTTTTGAGTTAGTACGTATGTTTGGTTTGGAGCCCCGAGGGCTCGGGTGTGTTTCGGATGTGTTTTGGAAGGTTTTTGAACTCATAAAAGTTGCAGATTTTTGTTGTTCAGTGCCCAGGGATTTTTCCCTTCGCGTTCGCATGGGCACACTCGTGAACGCGTAAGGCAAATCTCCCAGGTGCCAAATTTCTTCTTCGTGAACGTGAAGCTGGTGACGCAAACGCGAGGCTAAGGGGGGATACCCTTCGCGAACGCGACCCAGCATACGCGAAGCGATGGCTTATGAGCCTGGGCAGGGGGTATTATACCTATGCGAACGTGACCACCTGGACGCGAACGCGAAGGCTCGAGGAGTTAGTTCTCCGCGAACGCGAAGTTCTCTCAGGCCTAGCACATCGCGAACGCGTAGAGCAAATTCGCCCAGTTATTTTAAGTTCCAAAAACAGAATGTATTATGGGAATTCCACCATTTTTCATAAACTTCATCTTCTCCATACCTCTTGGGAGATTTTTGAAGAGGAACTTCACCATAGCTTCATAGGTATGTAATGCTAAGCTTTTTTCCTTCCATTTTTATCAACGCCCACTAGATTTCTATGCCTAAAACATGAGATTAAGGGTATAAAATTAGGGATTTGGGTAGAGTTAGGGCTTTTTAATTATTTGGGAATTTGACCTCGTTTTGGGGTTGGATTTCAAAACAAGATATATATTCGGGCTCGTGGGTGAATGGGTGATCGGATTTTGGTCTGAACCTCGTGTTTTGACCAAGCGGGCCCGGGGTCAATTTTTGACTTTTTGGGAAGAATGATGAAAAAGCTATAATAAAGCATTGGAATAGGATTATTTAGTGTTTATTGATGTTATTAAGTCGATTATGTCTAGATATAATTGATTTGGAGTCAAATTCAAAAGGAAAGGCGGTGTTTGAGGCTTGAGTTGACCGTGGAAGTTCGAGGTAAGTGTTCGGTCTATCCTTAGCTGGGATTAGGAGTTGTGTCCTATTTTCTATTTGCTTCTTGTTGAGTACGACGTATAGGGATGGTAACGAGTATCTATATATTGGTGTCGAGCATGACCGTGAGTCTTAAATTGCAATTTATTTTGTTTTCTTAAATAGTACTACGGATGCTTTAATTTATGATTCTCGATATTGAGCAAGAATTAAGTTTGTTTTCGTGGAAATTACTTATGATTGAGTATTGGTGTTAGCTGAGATGAGTAGAAGTTGGGTTAAGATTTGTTATAGTTGTGTCTCCCTTGTCGGGACGTATTTACTTTTACTGTCGAATCCCTTGTCGGGATAGTGTAGCTTATTGTTGATCCCTTGCCGGGACTCTTGGTATGGTTGCTAAAGGTATATAAATGTTATGTTGGATCGGGTTACATGCCGCAACAATACTATATATGGAATGGTTGCACGCCACAACAATGTTATGTTGGATCGGGTTGCACGCCGCAACAATACTATATATGAAACGGGTTGCACGCCACAACAATGTTATGTTGGATTAGGTTGCATGCTGCAACAATGTTATATTGGATTGGGTTGCACGCCGCAACAGTGATATAAATGGATCGGGTTGCACGTCGCAACAGTGTTAAATGATAGGGATCGGGTTGGGCGCTACAACAGTGTTATCATGGTTTTGTTGTAAATCTTGAATTGTTCTCTCATATTTCTCTTAAGTTTCTGTAGATTTGATATTACCCCCGTAGCATGTACCCCTCCCATGTTAATTTTTTATTCCTGTTTATTTTCTGTTGTATATTATATAACTGCACAGGTTTATCTAGAGTCTGGTCATAGTCTCATCACTACCTCGTCGGGTTTAGGCTAGGCACTTACCAGCACATGGGGTCGGTTGTGCTGATGCTACACTCTACACTATGTGCATATTCCGGAGCAGTTTTTGGACAGTAGCACTTGGGGAGCCTTCCTTCAATCCAGCTAGACATCCCGAGGTAGTCATGCAGGCGTCCACAGGCCCGGTGTTCTCTTCTACTTTATTATTTACTCTGTTTTCATTAGATTTTGAGACAGATTGTATTTCTTTCAAACATTTGTGTTAGTAATCTTAGTCCGTCCGTGATATTGTGACACCGGATTCCGAGTAGAGATGTGTGTTGTCATTATCGTACTAGTCTTGGTTATTATATTAGATTAAGTCTTCCGCTTGATTTCATTTATCGTTAATATCTAAATGTTGGATACCTGTTAATTCAGATTGTTAAAAAGGGTTAAAAATGAAAGAGTTAGAAATTTTCCATGTTTAGTGCCTTGCCTAGCTTCTACGAGTAGGCGTCATCATGACTTCCAAGGGTGGGAAATCCCGGTCATGACTAGTTGGTATCAGAGCTCTAGGTTATATAGGTCTCACAATTCACGGACAAGCTTAGTAGAGCCAGAGGGATCAATACAGAGACGTCTGTATTTATCCCCAAGAGGCTACAGAGGTAGGAAACATTCCACATTTATTATTTCTTGTCGTGCGGATTGGTTTCTCAATGCTACTTGAAATTTTACTCTGTTCTTTTGCAGATGGCGAGAACACACGCTTCCTCATTCACTGACCAGTAGCCCGAGCCCCTCAACAGCAGCTCCCACGAGGGGCAGAGGGCGAGGACGAGGCCGTGCTAGAGGCCGATGTAGGGTTAGAGCTCAGCCTAGGGTAGCAGCACCTGCAGCGGAGCCTCAGGTTGACTTTGATGATGAGGTTCCGGCCCCAGTAGTTCCGATTGGCCCAGCTTAGGTCCCAGAGGGGTTTATTGCTACCCCAGTACTTCAGGATGCTCTGGTCCGTCTAGTGGGTCTTATGGAGAGTGTCACCCGGGCAGGCTTGCTTCCTGTAGCACCAGCTGTCTCTCAGGCTGGAGGAGGAGCCCGGATCGCCAGCTTTACTTGGGAGCAGTTTACTCACCTATTTATGGAGAATTTTCTCCCTATCAATCAGACAAAGGCCTATTAGAGGCAGTTTGAGTGTCTCTAGTAGGGTTCCATGACTGTTACCCAGTATGAGACCAGATTCATCGAATTGGCTCGTCATGCTCTTGTCATACTTCCCACTGAGAGAGAGAGGGTGAGGAGGTTCATTGATGGACTTATTCAGCCGATTCGTCTTCAGATGGCTAGGGATACTAGAAGTGAGATTACTTTCCAGGAGGTGTCCAATGTGGCCAAGAGAGTGGAGATGGTTCTGTCATAGGGAGGTGGTCATGGGTCAGACAAGAGGCCCCGTCATTAGAGTAGATTCAGTGGTGCCTCGTCTGAAGGCAGGGATTCGTATGGTAGAGGCCATTCTTCTAGGCCCTTTCAGTTAGCATTTTAGGTTTCTCACTGTGCTTCAGGTGGTCGTGGTTCTCACATGCAGTATTCTGATCAGAAGCCCTACAGTGCACCACTAGCTCCTATCAATGCACCACCGCTCTAGAGTTTTTGGGGTGGTCATTCAGGTTGCTAGGGTCAGTCTCAGTTTCCTCAGCCATAGCACTCAGGTGGATGTTTTGAGTATGGTGAGTATGGTCATATCAGGAGGGCTTGTCCGAGATTCGTGGCTGCTTAGTCGCAGCAGCAAGGTTCCCGTGCTATGGTTCAGGCACCAGGTGTTCCACAAATAGCCCAGCCAGCAAGAGGTGGGGGTAGAGGTGCTAAAGGTGGAGGTAGAGGTTCTAGAGGTGGAGTTTCGACCACTAGAGGTGGAGACCATCCAGCTGCAGGCCGTCCCAGAGAGGTAGTCCAGGGTGGTGGGGCCCAACCCCGAAGTTATGCTCTTCCAGCCAGGCCTGAGGCTTCCGATGTAGTTATCACAGGTATTGTTCTGGTTTGTGGCAGAGATGCTTCCATTTTATTTGATCCAGGGTCTACGTACTCCTATGTGTCATCTTATTTTGCGCCGTATCTGGTCATGCCTAGTTATTCCTTGAGTGCCCATGTATATATGTCTACGCTGGTGGGTGACTCTATTGTGGTAGATCTAGTCCATCATTCTTGTATAGTTGTGATTGGAGGTCTTGAGACTCGTGTAGATTTGCTTCTTTTGGACATGGTCGATTTTGATGTCATATTGGGGATAGACTGGTTATCACCTTACCATGCTATCTTGGACTATCATGCCAAGACTGTGACCTTAGCCTTACCGGGTTTACCTCGTTTAGAGTGGAGAGGGACCCCTAGTCATTCTACCCATAGTGTTATTTCTTTTGTGAAGGCTTGGCGTATGGTCAAGAAGGGGTGTTTGGCCTATTTGGCATATGTTCGTGATTCGAGTGCTGAGGTTCCTTCTATTGATTTTGTTCCCGTTGTTCGTGAGTTTCCTGAGGTATTCCCTTCAAACCTGCTGGGTATGCCACCCGATAGGGATATTGATTTCTGCATTGATTTGGCTCTGGGCACTCTGCCCATTTCTATCCCACCGTATCGTATGGACCCGCCTGAGTTCAAAGAGTTGAAGGAGCAGTTGCAAGACCTGCTTGAGAAGGATTTCATTAGGCCGAGTGTTTCTCCTTGGGGTGCACCGGTGTTGTTTGTTATGTATAAGGACGGATCGATGAGAATGTGTATTGATTACCGACAGAGAACAAGGTTACAATTAAGAATAAGTATCCATTGCCGAGGATTGATGATTTGTTTGATCAGCTTCAGGGGGCCAAGGTACTTTCGAAGATTGATTTGAGATCTGGCTACCATCAGTTGAGGATTAGGGCATTCGATGTCCCTAAGACAGCCTTTCGCACTCGGTACGAGCACTATGAGTTCTTGGTGATGTCATTCGGGTTGACAAATGCCCCAACAACTTTTATGGATTTGATGAATGGAGTGTTCAAGCCTTACTTGGATTCGTTCGTAATAGTCTTCATTGATGATATTTTTATATATTCTCGCAGCCGGGAGGAGCACGAGCATCATCTTAGAGTGGTTCTTCAGACCATAAGGGATAGTCAGTTATATGCTAGGTTCTCAAAGTGTGAGTTCTGGTTGAGTTCAGTTGCATTCCTGGGTCATGTTGTATCAGCAGAGGGTATTTAGGTTGATCCGAAGAAGATTGACGTAGTCAAGAACTGGCCTAGACCAGCATCAGCTACAGAGGTTTGGAGTTTTTTAGGATTGGCAGGCTACTATCGTCAGTTCGTGGAGGGGTTGTCATCTATCGCAGCCCCGATGACCAGGTTGACCCAGAAGGGTGCCCAGTTCAGATGGTCGGACGAGTGTGGGGCGAGCTTTCAGAAGCTCAAGACAGCTCTGACTACGGCACTGGTGTTGGTTTTGCCCACAAGTTCAGGGCCTTATACAGTTTGTTGTGATACATCTCGTATTGGACTTGCTGCAGTGTTGATGCAGGATGGTAAGGTCATTGCCTATGCTTTGCGGCAGTTGAAGATTCATGAGAAGAGCTACCTGATTCATGATTTGGAGTTGGCAGTCATTGTTCACGCATTAAATATTTGGAGGCATTATCTATATGGTGTGGCATGTGAAGTGTTCACGGATCACAACAATCTTCAGTATTTGTTCAAGCAAAAGGAGTTGAATTTGAGGCAGAGGAGGTGGTTGGAGTTGTTGAAAGACTATGATATCACCATCTTATATCATCCGGGAAAGGCCAATGTGGTGGCCGATGCTTTGAGTAGGAAGTCAGCCAGTATGGACAGTCTTGCTTATATTCCGATTAGTGAGAGACCGCTTGCTTTGGATATTCAGACTTTGGCCAATCAGTTCGTGAGGTTGGATGTTTCTGAGCCCAGCTGTGTGTTAGCTTGCATAGTTGCTCATTCTTCATTATTGGAGCGTATCCGTCATCGGCAGTATAATGATCCCCATTTGTGTGTCCTTAGAGACACGGTACAGCACGGAGGTGCCAAGCAGGTTACCTTAGGTGATGATGGAGTTTTGAGATTGCAGGGTCGAGTTTGTGTGCGTAATGTGGATGGACTTCGAGAGTTGATTTTAGAGAAGGCTCATAGCTTTCGGTAATCTATTTATCCGGGTGTCGCGAAGATGTATCAAGATTTACGGTAGCATTATTGGTGACGGAGAATGAAGAAGGATATCGTTGCATATGTGGCTCGGTGTTTGAATTGTCAGCAGGTTAATTACGAGCATTAGAGGCCCGGTGGTTCATTTCAGAGGATTGACCTTCCCAAGTGGAAGTGTGAGCGGATTACTATGGATTTCGTTGTTGGTCTCTCGCAGACTTGGAAGAAGTTCGACGTAGTATTGGTTATTGTTGATAGGCTGACCAAGTCAGCGCATTTCATTCCTGTGGCAGTCTCCTATTCTTTTGAGAGGTTAGCTGAGATCTATATCCGGGAGATTGTTCGCCTTCATGGTGTGCCCATGTCTATCATTTCGGACCGAGGTACGTAGTTTACCTCACACTTCTGGAGAGCAGTTCAGTGGAAGTTGGGCACGGGGGTTGAGTTGAGCACAGCGTTTCATCCTCAGACGGACGGACAGTTCGAGCAGACCATTCAGATTTTGGAGGATATGCTTCGAGCTTGTGTCATTTACTTTGGAGGCTCGTGGGATCAGTTTTTGCCTTTAGCAGAGTTTGCCTAAAATAACAGCTACCAGTCGAGTATCTAGATGGCTCCTTATGAGGCTTTATATGGTAGGCGACGTCAGTCTCCGGTCGGATGGTTTGAGCCGGGAGAGGCTCGGTTGTTGGGTACAGATCTGGTATAGGATGCCTTGGACAAGGTTAGGATCATTCAGGATATGCTTCGTACAGCTCAGTCTAGGCAAAAGAGTTATGCCGACCGCAAGGTTCGTGATTTAGCATTTATGGTCGGTGAGCGAGTTTTGCTTCGAGTGTCGCCTATGAAGGGCGTGATGAGATTTGGGAAGAAGGGCAAGCTTAGCCCTAGGTTCATTGGCCCATTTGAGATCCTTGATCGAGTAGGAGAGGTGGCTTATAGACTTGCATTGCCGCCGAGCTTATCAACCGTGCATCCAGTGTTTCATGTGTCCATGCTTCGAAAATATCACGGAGATCCATCCCACGTGTTAGATTTTAGCACTGTCCAGTTTGACAAGGACTTGTCTTATGAGGAGGAGCCGGTAGATATTCTAGACCGACATGTTCGTTAGTTGAGATCGAAGAGTTTTCCTTCTGTTCGTGTTTAGTGGAGAGGTCAGCCTGTTGAGGCATCGACCAGGGAGTCCGAGTCCAATATGCAGAGTCGTTATCCCTATCTATTCCCCTACTCAGGTACTTCCTTATTCTTTCCGTTTGAGGACGAAAAGTTGTTTTAGAGGTGGATAATTTGGGTCATCACTTGTTTTTAAATTGAATTCTGTGTTTCAAGGCCATAAAATCCTCTTTTAGCATCACCTCGATTTGCATGCACAATCCGGGCCCGTAGCTGGAAAGCTCATATGTGAAAATCTGTGAAAAATAATAAATTTTGACTATAAAATGATTTAATTTGACTTCAGTCAACGTTTTGGGTAAACGAACCCGGACCTGTGATTTGACGATCCCGGAGGGTCCGTAGGAAAGTATGGGACTTGGGCGCATGCCCGGGATCGAATTCCGAGGTCCCAAGCCCGAGAAATGAATTTTTAAAGAAAATTATTTTCTGAAATTATTTAAAGTACTTGGAAATGAATTTTGATTAGAAGATGTTGGTATCGGGCCCATATTTTGGTTCCGACGCCCGGTACAGGTCTTATATATGATTTAAGATAATTCTGTGAAGTTTGGTAAGAAACGGAATCCGTTTGATGTGATTCGGACCTTAAATTCAAAATTTGATGTTTTAAGAAGTTTTGAAATATTTCATTGATTTTGAGGTTTAATTCGTTGTTTAAGGGGTTAATTTGGCGATTTGATCGCACGGATAAGTTCATATGATGTTTTTGAGTTAGTACGTATGTTTGGTTTGGAGCCCCAAGGGCTCGGGTGTGTTTCGGATGTGTTTCGGAAGGTTTTTGAACTCATAAAAGTTGCAGGTTTTTGTTGTTCAGTGCCCAGGGATTTTTCCCTTCGCGTTCGCGTGGGAACACTCGTGAACGCGTAAGGCAAATCTCCCAGGTGCCAAATTTCTTCTTGGCGAAGGTGAAGCTGGTGACGCGAACGCGAGGTTAATGGGGGATACCCTTCGCGAACGCGACCCAGCATACGCGAACGTGATGGCTTATGAGCCTGGGCAGGGGGTATTATACCTACGCGAACGTGACCACCTGGACACGAACGCGATGGCTCGAGGAGTTAGTTCTCCGCGAACGCGAGCTCATTTCCGCAAACGCGGAGGTCTGTCAGGCCTAGCTCATCGGGAACGCGTAGAGCAAATTCGCCCAGTTATTTTAAGTTCCAAAAACAGAATGTATTACGGGAATTCCACAATTTTTCATAAACTTCATCTTCTCCACACCTCTTGGGCGATTTTTGAAGAGGATCTATACCATAGCTTCATAGGTATGTAATCCTAAGCTCGTTTTCATCCATTTTTATCAACACCCACTAGATTTCTAGGGTTAAAACATGAGATTAAGAGTAGAAAATTAGAGATTTAGGTAGAGTTAGGGCTTTTTGATTATTTGGGAATTTGACCTCGTTATGGGGTCAGATTTTAAAACAAAATATATATTCGGGCTCGTGGGTGAATGGGTGATCGGATTTTAGTCCGAACCTTGTGTTTTGACCAAGCGGGTCCGGGGTCAATTTTTGACTTTTTGGGAAGAATGATGGAAAAGCTATAATAAAGCATTGGAATAGGATTATTTAGTGTTTATTGATATTATTAAGTCGATTATGTCTAGATACAATTGATTTGGAGTCAAATTCAAAAGGAAAGGCGGTGTTTGAGGCTTGAGTTGGTCGTGGATGTTCGAGGTAAGTGTTCGGTCTAACCTTAGCTTGAGGGATTAGGAGTTGTGTCCTATTTGCTTTTTGCTTCTTGTTGAGTACGATGTATAGGGATGGTGACGAGTATCTATACGTTGGTGTCGAGCATGACCGTGAGTCTTAAATTGCAATTTATTTTGTGTTCTTAAATAGTACTACAAATGCTTTAATGGATGATTCTCGATATTGAGCAAGGATTAAGTTTGTTTTCGTGGAAATTACTTATGATTGAGTATTGGTGTTAGCTGAGATAAGTAGAAGTTGGGTTAAGATTGGTTATAGATGTTTCTCCCTTGCCGGGACGTATTTACTTTTACTGTCGAATCCCTTGCCAGGATAGTGTAGCTTATTGTTGATCCCTTGCCGGGACTCTTGGTATGGTTGTTGCTAAAGGTATATAAATGATATGTTGGATCGAGTTGCACGCCGCAACAATACTATATATGGAACGGGTTGCACGCTGCAACAATGTTATGTTGGATCGGGTTGCACGCCGCAGCAATATTATATTTGATCGGGTTGCACGCTGCAACAGTGATATAAATCGATTGAGTTGCATTCCGTAACACTGTTAAATGATAGGGATCGGGTTGCACGCAACAATAGTGTTATTATGGTATTTTTGTAAATCTTGAATTGTTCTCTCATATTTCTTTTAAGTTTCTACTGGATTCGATATTTCCCCCGCAGCATGTACCCCTCCCATGTTAATTGTTTATTCCTGTTTTTTTTCGCTGTATATTATATAACCGCACAGGTTTATCTGGAGTCTGGTCCTAGCCTCGTTACTACCTCGCCGGGGTTAGGACAGGCACTTACCAGCACATGGTGTCGGTTGTGCTGATGCTACACTCTGCACTATGTGCAGATTCCGGAGCAGTTTTTGGACAGTAGCACTTGGGGAGCCTGCCTTCAGTCCAGCCAGAGATCCCGAGGTAGTCCTGCAGGCATCCACATGCCCAACGTTCTCTTATACTTTATTATGTACTCTGTTTTCATTAGATTTCGAGATAGATTGTATTTGTTTCAGACATTTGTTGTAGTAATCTTAGTCCGTCCGTGATATTGTGACACCGGATTCCGGGTAAAAATGTGTGTTATCATTATCGTACTAGTCTTGGTTATTATATTAGATTTTGTCTTCTGCTTGATTTCATTTATTGTTAATATCTAAATGTTGGATACCTATTAATTCAAATTGTTAAAAAGAAAGAGTTAGAAATTTTCTATGTTTAGTGGTTTGCCTAGCTTCTACGAGTAGGCACCATCATGACTCACGAGGGTGGGAAATCCGGGTCATGACACTTAGGCTTGAATCCAATGTTATTTGGTTGATTCGATGTTGTTTGAGGCGTTTTGAAGTTGGTATAAGTTTGGATAGTGGTATATGACTTGTTCGTGCTTTTGGTTGAAGTCCTGGGGGCCTCGGGGTGATTTCGGATGGTTGTCAGGAGAATTTGGAGTTGAGTTTGGCAGCTGAAGTTTATTGTTGCTGTCATAACCGCACCTACGGTTGGGAGGCCGTAGGTGCGATGCCCGCAGAAGCGGCCAAGAGGGAGGTCAGTTGGAAGTGCATCTGCGTTTGGTCGTAGATACAGAAGAGGGCTTTTAAGTGAAAACCGCAGATGCGGTCCTTTGGCCGCAAATGCAGCCACACAGGTGCGTGTTTGGGACCGCAGGTGCGGGATTCTTGGGCCAAAAAGTATATAAACCCTCCTTCGCAATTTTCAGCCTTTCTTCACCATTTTTAAAATCAATTTTGGAGCTTTTTGGGTGATTTTGAAGAGGGAATCATAGGAAAGTTCATTGAGGTAATATTTTTGAACATAAAACTCGTTCCTATGGTGTTATTTCATTTATTAGGCTTGAAATTTATGGAAATTGGTGGGTAAATATTGAAGAAACTAGGGCTTGAGATTGGAGACCTTTGATTAAGGATTTGAGGGGTCATTTGTGGTCGGATTTAGGTACTTTTGATATGGATGATCTCGTGGGAGGATAAGGAGTTTATTGATGTAATTTTTATTGGATTCCGAGATGTGGGCCCGAGGGTCGGGTTTGGTTAATTTCGGGATTTGTGTTGTAATTTAATTATTTTTGCATGGGCTTTGTTTCCTTAGCATATTTTGATGTCATGATTCTGATTTTGGTTAGATTCGACACGAGTTGAGGCCGAGGCGAGAGGCAAAGGCATCGCGGGCTAGAGTTTGTACCAGATAGAGTTAACTAATGATTGTAAATGCTGTCATGAGGGTATGAAACCCCGGATTTCACATCGTTGTGCTAGTTTGAGGTGACACACACGCTAGATGATGAGCGTGAGGTTGTGCACCGTTGGGGATTGTGACTTAGTCCATCCCGTATGACTGTTTAACTGCTTATTTGATTGAAAACTGTTTGCTATCATCATGTTTTTGGCTGAATGCCATATTTGGGCCTCGTGCCAACTGTTTGGACACTTAGGGGATTTTTACTACTATTTCTCACTGTTTTGACTTCATATTTGTACTTAGTCATGCTATATTCTACTGTTTTCACAACTCAGCCATCTTTACTCGTTTTTGATATTTTAAATGATATTTTTGGCTGAGCATCATGTTTTACTGTTGCCCGAGTGGCTTGTGAGATTCTGATTGAGTAAGTTCGAGGGCATGCGTTGTGAGGACACTATAGTATCGGGCTATGCGCCGCAACAGTATTATACTGATTCATGATTATGAGGATGAGGGTCTGAGTTGTTATGCCACAAGGTGGCTTGATATGAGGCCAAGAGCATGTTTGACTATGCCACGAGATGACTTGTTATTGCGCTTGGGCCGTAAGGGTCCCCTCTCGGAGTCTGTACCCCCCAGTGAGTGCGGGTACCCAGTGTGATATGTGATATAGCCTGAGGGGCTGATGTTGTTCCATGTTATTGCCCGAGGGGCTGATTCTATTGGTACTTTGCCCAAGGGGCTGATTTTATGTGCCTATCTTTTCTCACTGCTTTTCATTCACTTGTTTAACTGTTAATAGATGTTTTAAAGAGGTTTTTATTAAACTAAGGTGTTTCTACGAGTTTTCACTGATTATTGCCTTATTCTGGTTTTACACTGCCTCTTTATAGTATTTTGCTGTGTTTTACATGTTTTCTTATCGCTCAGCTGCCTTTAATTTTATTACTTACTGAGTTGGCGTACTCGCATTACTCCCTGTACCTTGTGTGCAGATTTAGGAGCCTCGGGTCATGCTAGCGAGGGCTGATTGCTTCTAGTAAGCTATTCGGAGTTCACTAGGTAGCTGCTCGGCGTTTGCAGCCCATTGCTTCTCCCTCCCATCTTTACTTTCCTTTTTACTAGCTCTGTAATAGACTGTGTAATCCTTTTTCATACTCTTATTCGTATGTTTAGATGCTTATGATTGGTGACACCCTGATGTCGGGTTGCGTTTGTTTCCGCACTTGTTCTATTTCACTCTATTTTGGGATTTGTCACTTATTAGTGACTTAATTATGAATTATTATAACTGTTAATTGGTTTTGGGGTTTGTGTTGGTTGGCCTTGTTTCATGATAGGCGCCATCACAATCGGGTCCGGTTAAGGGTCGTGATAAGTTGGTATCAGAGCCTAGGTTACATAGGTATCATGAGTCATGAGCATGTTTAGTAGAGTCTCGCGGATTGGTACAGAGACGTTTGTATTTATCCTCAGAAGGCTGCAGAACCTTTAGGAAAACTTCATATTCTTGAGGTTCTTGTAGTGCGAATCTGTTGATCCGAGTACTAAACTTCTGTTATTCTATTCTCTCACTGATGGTGAGGACATGTGCTACCGGTCAGGATGGACGACCACCAGTACCACCAGCTGGGGCCACTAGAGGCCAAGGATGCGGTCGAGGTCGTGGTAGGGGCAGGGGTGTAGTCCGCACAATAGCTAGGGCAGCACCTGCAGATCCACCAGCCGCCCCAATTCATGATCAGGTCCCAGTTGTGGACGCTCCAGCAGCACCAGCTCAGGCACCAGCTGTGCCTATTGTGATTCCAGGTCTTCAGGAGGCCCTAGCTCAGATTCTAAAAGTATGCACTGGCCTAGCTGAGGCGGTCTCAGTTACTACAGCCGCAACTACTTCTCAGGCCGAGGGAGGCACTCAGACTCCCACCGCTCGCACACTTGAGCAGGTCGTGTAGGGACTTCAGATGCCAGGGGCACCTCCAGCCCAGGCGGTTGGAGTTGTTCATGACTATGTAGCTCCTGCTATGCCAGAGGACGAGCAGTGCAGATTGGAGAGGTTTGGTAGACTTCAGCCTCCGGCTTTCAGTGGTACAGAGGGCGAGGATGCCTAGTTTTTTACTTATTGGTGTCCCAAGTCACCGGTTTATAATCTTGACTTGAGGAAATTTGACTCTGCTATACAGTCTGTGTACACAGAAATCCGGGTAAGGACTTTTGTAAACCCAGGAGAAGGTGTTAGGCATTCTCAGGTTCCGTGGTTTTAGCACGGTAGCTTAACTATTAATATTGCCCTAATTATCTAATTAATTACACATTTTGAACCTACGTGTGTTTCTTACTTTTTAACCGCTTTTAATGTTTTTAAGGAAATTCATAATCGTCATACACTTGTTTGTTTTTTAAAACAAATCGTAAACCACACTACATGAAATTCACCTGCGGTTCACGATATGTTTAATTTATTTAACATTATTGGAAATTGAAGTCAGGTTACATGAAATGCACACCCGGATTTATAACATGGTTATTTCTATTATAATTATTATTCAAAATTATGGTAGAGTCACATGAAATGCACACCCGAATTTGGGATTACGTATTACGATTACTTTTAAATCCCAAACCCTACGATTCATCTCAACAAATCATCCACAAGATTCCCTTATACCTACTACTGTATCAACAGCACAACTTTCCTTGCCAAATTCTACTATTTCTTCTTAATTAGTTTACTATCAGATTGGTTATTTTTGGCAACAAATATTTCATACACATTACAGTGACATGAACGACAATGACCTCCAATATCCAGAACCCACGCCTGATTACATGCACTGAACATATGATTTTGTCAAATGAAATGCCCATGCTCAACAGCTACACACCGGATGCAAAATCCAAATGCAATCAAACACTGAATTGACTGTCATGAATGCAACAGAACCAAATGATAGAGAGATCTAAAGAGAGCTACATAAGAACAATTCATGGAATGCAGTTTACGACTAACACATGTATATGAAAGAATTGAAACTCGAACCTCAAATCGGAAACAAAGAACAACGATCTCAAATCGAACCTTAACGGAAACTCGAATCGGAATCAACCTCAGCTCAAACGAAACTCCATTTCGCTACTAGTGAACGTACAAGCTAATCTCACGGCAAGGCTAAAGAAACGTAAACAATCCAAGAAGCAAGAAGACTGGATGATTCTGATTCTAGTAATACAACAGACACAATGTAATGAAGGAAGGGATTATAAGAACATTGTACAATGCTAATCCTGTCCCTGTTTATGTCCATCTGTTTCCTCTATTTTGATTAGAGATGAGAAAATTAGTTCATCTTTTCGCTCCTATTCCCTCCCTATGTGTATGTGTGTGTGCGCATGATTTTCATGCTGGTGTCTGGCGAGTTGAAGAAGAAGAAGAAGGGGTCAGCGGAGTAACTTATCAAGCCTTGTTACTCTGTTTTGGAGAGACGAAGAAGAACAAGTATGGTTATGGCGTTTTCAGTGGTGAAGGAGATGAAGGAGGTCTGGTTCGTTGGGTGAGGATATGGCTGTTGCAACTCGTTCTGGGATTGGAGTTGGGAAAGCTGTGGTCGTGGGTTGCACGGCGTGGAGATGGGATGACGTTGAGGGCTGGTGGGGCTATCCAGCATGAGCAGCCGGTGGAGAAAGGTGGACTGGCGGTTGCTATGGAAGAGTTCTTTTGGTCTAGGGTTTTTTCAAGGAGAAGAAGATAGCATAGGGTCATTCATGGTGTCTTCTGTTCAACGGCTGAAGTTTTTAGGGCTCCTAGGGTTCATTGGTTTGTGTATCTTGTGAATATGAAGGAGAAAAAGTGTTGATGGGGAGTCTCTCTTTGTAAAAATTGGCTGAACCCACCTCTATGTTAGGGATTTTTAGGTTTTTTATTGTGTAGCTATAGGGTGCTGATGGGTTAAGGTTAAATTTGGGCCTTGACAGACTTGGGCCCTCTCTAAGACGAAATTGTGGTTAAATATGGGCCAAAATTCTCTTGAATTAGTTCAAAATTGGGCTTCTCAAGAATCTAGATTTCATTAACTAAGGGCCTAAGTTTTCCTTATTTAAAATAGTATAAAGCATTTATAAAAATGTAAGACTACTCCTAATTAATTAAAATAAAATATTAAAGATAAACCTAAAAATGAAACTTTTTTTTTGGTATTTGTTCAAGATTAAAAATGACTACAAAACATTAATGAAACTATTTTTAAAATTTTTTATTTTTTTGTAATAAAAAAAAATAAAAGAGTAAAGATTAATTGAAAGAACTAAATTAGACCTAAACTAAGTATTTAAATGCTAAAATATGTAAAATCTTGGGGAGGGTCAAAAATCACATGTCTACAGCTGCCCCTCTTTGACTGGAAACATGAAGTATTTTCAGACAAAGAATGACTAGACAGATTTTTTTTGACCCGACCCTTATTTAGGGAGACCAAAAACTAAGATAAAGGAGAATGTGAGCGAGCTCTGGTATCTGAGCTGCCTACATATCCTTGGCTATAAAGGAATCAGGCCACGTGTAGTTCAGAAGTAGGAGCAATGATGGAGTACCGAAGTGGAGAGCCGATGAGGTGCCTCTCCGTCGAGGTTCCGTTCCGCGGTCCTGTTATTACATCAAAATCAAAAAATGAAAAGACTAACTAAGTCTGTCAACTATGAGTTACAAAATTCCTATCTATAAGTCTTCTAAAGCTTGATCTTGAGTCTTGAATGGTTCTTCATGCAGACTTTTGATTTGAACCTTGATGCTTGCTAACTGCAGGTGCTAGTACATTCTTCTTCAGATCAAGACAGGACATGCAATGCTCGTGATTTTAGCCATGTCTTGAGCAGTTCACATCTTTCTCTACTTATGCATTTTGGATCCACTTCTTTCTTTTTTTTTTATTCTGGATTGTGACTAACTTCTGTTGATCATCTGGGACTGTTGACTCACATCTTGCCGCGAGCTTTTGCTACTTCTAACTTGAATTGAATTCTGAATGACTTCCCTTGTTCTCCAGGTGGGTGCCTGATCGCCAAAACATAAACTGTATTCCCTTGTTCTCTAGGTGGGCACCTGATTGCCAAAACTTGAACTGTATTCCCTTGTTCTCTAGGAGGGAGCTTGATTACCGAAACTTGAACTGTATTCCCTTGTTCTATAGGTGGGCGCCTAATCGCCTAAACTTGAACTGTATTCCCTTATTCTCCAGGTGGGCGCCTGATTGCCAAAACTTGAACTGTATTCCATTGTTCTCCAGGTAAGCGCTTAATTGCCAAAAACTTGAACTGCATTCCCTTGTTCTCCAGGTCGGCGCCTGATTGCCAAAAACTTGAACTATATTCCCTTGTTTTCCAGGTGGGCGCCTGATTACCAAAAACTTAAACTGTATTCCTTTGTTCTCCAGGTGGGTGCCTGATTGCAAAAAACTTGAACTGTATTCCCTTGTTCTCCAGGTGGGCGCCTGATTTCCAAAAGCATAAACTGTATTCCCTTGTTCTCCAGGTGGGTGCCTGATTGCAAAAACTTGAACCGTATTCCCCTTGTTTTCTAGGCGGGCGCCTAATTTCCAAATCTTGAACTGTATTCCCTAGTTCTCCAGGTGGGCGCCTGATTTCCAAAAACTTGAATAGTATTTCCTTATTCTCCAGGTGGGCGCTTGATTGCCAAAAACTTGTACTATATGCCCTTGTTCTCAAGGTGGGCGCCTGATTGCCAAAACTTGAATTGTATTCCCTTGTTTTCTATGTGGGCGCCTGCTTACAAAAACATGAATTGTATTCCTTTGTTCTCCAGGTGGGTGTCTGATTGCCAAAAACTTGAACTATATTCTCTTGTTCTTCAGGTGGGCACCTGATTACCAAAACACGAACTGTATTCCCTTGTTCTCCAGGTGGACGGCTGATTGCTAAACCTTGAACGGTATTCCCTTGTTCTCCAAGTAGGCGCCTGATTGTAAGAACTTGAACCTTATTCCCTTATTTTCCAGTTGGGTGCCTGATTACCAAAACTTAAACCGTATTCCCTTGTTCTCCATGTGTATGCCCGATTGCCAAAACTTTAACAATATTCCTTTGTTCTCCAAGTGGGCGCCTGATTACCAAAACTTGAACTATATTCCCTTGTTCTCCAAGTGGGCGCCTGATTGCCATAACTTGAACTATATTCTTTTGTTCTCCAGGTGGGCGCCTGATTGCCAAAAACTTGAATTGTATTCCCTTATTCTCTAAATAAGCTCCTGATTACAAAAATTTGAATTGTATTCCCTTGTTCTCCAGGTGGGCGCCTGATTGCCAAAACAAGAAGGTATTCCCTTCTTCTCCAAGTGGGCGCCTGATTTCAAGAACTTGAACTGTATTCCCTTATTTTCCAGGTGGGTGCCTGATTACCAAAACTTGAACCGTATTCCCTTATTCTCTAGGTGGGCGCCTATTACCCAAAACTTGAACTGTATTCCCTTGTTCTCCAGGTGGCGGTTGATTGCCAAAACTTGAACTACATTCCCTTGTTCTCCAGGTGGGCACCTGATTGAAAAAACTTGAATTGTATTCCCTTATTCTCCAGGTAGGCGCTTGTTTTCCAAAACTTGAATTGTATTCTCTTGTTCTCTAGGTGGGCGCCTAATTACATAAACTTGAACTATATTTCCTTGTTCTCCAGGTGGGCGCTTGATTGCCAAAACTTGAATTGTATTCCCCTGTTCTCCAGGTGGGCGCCTGATTGCCAAAAACTTGAACTGTATACCCTTGTTCTCCAAGTGGGCGCCAGATTGCCAAAAACTTGAACTGTATTCCCTTGTTCTCCAGGTGGGAACCTGATTGCCAAAACATGAACTATATTTCCTTGTTCTCCGGGTGGAGCCTAATGGCCAAAAATTTGAATTGTATTCCCTTGTTCTCCAGGTGGGCGCCTGATTGCCAAAAATTTGAACTGTATTCCCTTATTCTCCAAGTGGGCGCCTGACTACCAAAACCTTGAACTTTATTCCCTTGTTCTCCGGGTGGGTGCCTGATTGCAAAACTTGAACTGTATTCCCTTGTTCTCCAGGTGGGCGCTTGATTTCCAAAACTTGAACTGTATTTCCTTGTTCTCCAGGTGGGCGCCTGATGACCAAAATTTGAACCGCATTCCCTTTTTCTCTAGGTGGGCGCTTGATTGCAAAACTTGAACTGTATTCCCTGGTTTTCCAAGTGGGCGCCTGATTGCCAAAACGTGAACTGTTTTACCTTATTCTCCAGGTAGGAGCCTGATTACCAAAACCTGAACTGTATTCCCTTGTTGTCCAGGTGGGCGCCTAATTGCCAAAAAATTTAACTGTATTCCCTTGTTCTCCAGGTGGGCGCCTGATTACCAAAACTTGAACTGTATTCCCTTGTTCTCCAGGTGGGCGCCTGATTGCCAAAACTTCAACGGTATTCCCTTGTTCTCCAAGTGGGCGCCTGATTCCAAGAACATGAACTGTATTCCCTTACTTTTCTGGTGGATGCCTGATTACCAAAACTTGAACCGTATTCCCTTATTCTCCAGTGGACGCCTGATTGACAAAACTTGAATTGCATTCCCTTGTTCTCTAGTTGGGTGCCTTATTGCCAAAAACTTGAACTGTATTCCCTTCTTCTCCAGGTGGGCACCTGATTACCAAAAACTTGAACTGTATTCCCATATTCTCTAGGTAGGCGTCTGGTTTCCAAATATTTGAACTGGATTCCCTTGTTCTCCAAGTGGGCGCCTAATTGCCAAAAACTTGAACTGTATACCCTTGTTCTCCAGGTGGGCGCCTAATTGCCAAAACATGAACTGTATTCCCTTGTTCTCCAGGTGGGCGCCTGATTGCCAAAAACTTGAACTGTATCCCCTTGTTCTCCAGGTGGGCGCCTGGTTGCCATAATCTTGAACTGTATTCCCTTATTCTCCAGGTGGGCATTTGATTGCCATGAACTTGAACTGTATTCCCTTGTTCTCCAGGTGGGTGCCTGATTACTAAAAACTTGAACTGTATTCCCTTGTTCTCAAGGTGGGCGCCTGATAACCAAAACTTGAACCGTATTCCCTTATTCTCCAGTGGACGCCAGATTGCCAAAAATTAAACTGCATTCCCTTGTTCTCTAGTTGGGCGCCTTATTGCCAAAAACTTGAACTGTATTCCCTTCTTCTCCAGGTGGGCATCTGATTACCAAAAACTTGAACTGTATTCCCTTATTCTCTAGGTGGGCGTCTCGTTGCCAAATACTTGAACTGGATTCCTTTGTTCTCCAAGTGGGCGCCTAATTGCCAAAAACTTGAACTGTATACCCTTGTTCTCCAAAAGGGCGCCTGATTTCAAAAACATGAATTGTATTCCCTTGTTCTCCAGGTGGGCGCCTGATTGCCAAAAACTTGAACTGTATCCCCTTGTTCTCCAGGTGGGCACTGGTTGCCAAAATCTTGAACTGTATTCCCTTATTCTCCAGTGGGAATCTGATTGCCAAGAACTTGAACTGTATACCCTTGTTCTCCAGGTGGGCGCCTAATTGCCAAAACATGAACTGTATTCCCTTGTTCTCCAGGTGGGCGCCTGATTGCCAAAAACTTGAACTGTATCCCCTTGTTCTCCAGGTGGGCGCCTGGTTGCCATAATCTTGAACTGTATTCCCTTATTCTCCAGGTGGGCATTTGATTGCCATGAACTTGAACTGTATTCCCTTGTTCTCTAGGTGGGTGCCTGATTACTAAAAACTTGAACTGTATTCCCTTGTTCTCAAGGTGGGCGCCTGATAACCAAAACTTGAACCGTATTCCCTTATTCTCCAGTGGACGCCAGATTGCCAAAAATTGAACTGCATTCCCTTGTTCTCTAGTTGGGCGCCTTATTGCCAAAAACTTGAACTGTATTCCCTTCTTCTCCAGGTGGGCACCTGATTACCAAAAACTTGAACTGTATTCCCTTATTCTCTAGGTGGGCGTCTGGTTGCCAAATACTTGAACTGGATTCCTTTGTTCTCCAAGTGGGCGCCTAATTGCCAAAAACTTGAACTGTATACCCTTGTTCTCCAAGTGGGCGCCTGATTTCAAAAACATGAATTGTATTCCCTTGTTCTCCAGGTGGGCGCCTGATTGCCAAAAACTTGAACTGTATCCCCTTGTTCTCCAGGTGGGCACTGGTTGCCAAAATCTTGAAATGTATTCCCTTATTCTCCAGTGGGCATCTGATTTCCAAGAACTTGAACTGTATTCCCTTGTTCTCCAGGTGGGTGCCTGATTACTAAAAACTTGAACTGTATTCCCTTGTTCTCAAGGTGGGCGCCTGATAACCAAAACTTGAACTGTATTCCCTTGTTCTCTAGGTGGGCACCTGATTGCCAAAAACTTGAACTGTATTCCCTTGTTCTCCAGGTGGGCGCTTGATTGCCAAAACTTGAATTGTATTCCCTGGTTCTCTAGGTGGGCGCCTGATTGCCATAACTTGAACTGTTTCCCTTGTTCTCTAGGTGGGCACCTGATTACAAAAAACTTGAATTGTATTCCCTTCTTCTCCAGGTGAAAAACTTGAATTGTATTCCCTTCTTCTCCAGGTGGGCACCTGATTACCAAAACTTGAACTGTATTCCCTTGTTCTCCAGGTGGGCCCTTGATTACCAAAACTTGAACTGTATTCCCTTGTTCTCCAAGTAGGTGCCCGATTGCCAAATACTTGAATTGTATTTCCTTGTTCTCCAGGTGGACGCCTTATTGCCAAAAACTTGAACTGTATTCCATTGTTTTCCAAGTGGGCACCTGATTGCCGAAATGTGAATTGTATTTCCTTGTTCTCCAAGTGGTGCCTTATTGCCAAAAACTTGAACTATATTCCCTTATTCTCTAGGTGGGTGCCTTATTGCCAAAAACTTGAACTGTATTTTCTTGTTCTCCAGGTGGGCGCCAGATTTCCATAAACATAAACGGTATTCCCTTGTTCTCCAGGTGGGTGCCTGATTGCAAAAACATGAACCGTATTCCCTTATTTTCCAGGCGGGTGCCTAATTTCCAAAACTTGAACTGTGTTCCCTTGTTCTCCCGGTGGGCGCCTGATTTCCAAAAACATGAATTGTATTTCCTTGTTCTCCAGGTGGGCGCTTGATTTCCAAAAACTTGTACTATATTCCCTTGTTCTCCAGGTGGGTGCCTAATTGCCAAAACTTGAATTGTATTCCCTTGTTTTCTAGGTGGGCGCCTGATTGCCAAAAACTTGAACTGTATTCAATTGTTCTTCAGGTGGGTGCCTAACTACCAAAAGGTGAACAGTATTCCCTTATTCTCTAGGTGGGCGCCTGATTACCAAAAACTTGAACTGTATTTCCTTGTTCTCGAAGTGGGCGCCTGATTGCCAAGAACTTGAACTGTATTCCCTTGTTCTCCAGGTGGGCGCCGGATTGCGAATAACTTGAACTGTATTCCCTTACTCTGCAGGTGGGACCCTTATTGCAAAAAATTGAACTTTCATCCCTTGTTCTCCAGGTGGGCGCCTCATTGCCAAAAACTTGAACTGTATTCCCTTGTTCTCTAGGTGGGCGCCTGATGCCAAAAACTTGAACCGTATTCCCTTATTCTCTAGGTGGGCGCCCGATTGCCAAAAACTTGAATTGTATTCCCTTGTTCTCTAGGTGGGCGCCTGATTGCCAAGAACTTGAACCGTATTTCCCTGTTCTCTAGGTAGGCCTCCTAATTACCAAAACTTGAACTGTATTCCCTTGTTCTCCAGGTGGACGCCTGATTGGCAAAAACTTGAACTGTATTCCCTTATTTTCCAGGTGGGGGCCTGATTGCCAAAACTTGAACTGTATTCCCTTGTTCTCCAGGTGGGCGCCTGATTGCCAAAAAGTTGAACTGTATTCCCTTTTTCTACTCCAGGTGGGCGCTTGATTACCAAAACTTGAACTGTATTTCCTTGTTCTCCAGGTGGGCGCCTGATTATCAAAAAATTGAACCGTTTTCCTTGTTCTCCAAGTGGGCGTCTGATTACCAAAACTTGAACTGTATTCCCTTGTTCTCTAGGTGGGCGCCTGAAAGCCAAAACTTAAACGGTATTCCCTTATTCTCAAAGTTGGCACCTGATTGTAAGAACTTGAACATTATTCCCTTATTTTCTAGGTGGGTGCCTAATTACCAAAACTTGAACAGTATTCCCTTATTCTCTAGGTGGGCGCCTGATTGCCAAAACTTGAATTGTATTCCCTTGTTCTCAAGGTGGGCGCCTGATTTCCAAAAACTTGAACTGTATTCCCTTGTTCTCCAGGTGGTCGATTGATTGCCAAAAACTTGAACTGTATTCCCTTATTCTCTAGGTGGGCGCCTGATTACCAAAAACTTGAACTGTATTCCCTTGTTCTCCAGGTGGGCGCCTGATTACAAAAAACTTGAATTGTATTCCCTTCTTCTCCAGGTGAAAAACTTGAATTGTATTCCCTTCTTCTTCAGGTGGGCGCCTGATTACCAAAACTTGAACTGTATTCCCTTGTTCTCCAGGTGGGCGCCTAATTGCCAAAACTTGAACTGTATTCCCTTATTCTCCAGGTGGGCGCCTGATTGCCAAAAGCTTGAACTATATTCCCTTACTTTTCTGGTGGATGCCTGATTACCAAAACTTGAACCGTATTCCCTTATTCTCCAGTGGACGCCTGATTGCCAAAACTTGAATTGCATTCCCTTGTTCTCTAGTTGGGTGCCTTATTGCCAAAAACTTGAACTGTATTCCCTTCTTCTCCAGGTGGGCACCTGATTACCAAAAACTTGAACTATATTCTCATATTCTCTAGGTAGGCGTCTGGTTTCCAAATACTTGAACTGGATTCCCTTGTTCTCCAAGTGGGCTCCTAATTGCCAAAAACTTGAACTGTATACCCTTGTTCTCCAGGTGGGCGCCTAATTGCCAAAACATGAACTGTATTCCCTTGTTCTCCAGGTGGGCGCCTGATTTCCAAAAACTTGAACTGTATCCCCTTGTTCTCCAGGTGGGCGCCTGGTTGCCATAATCTTGAACTGTATTCCCTTATTCTCCAGGTGGGCATCTGATTGCCATGAACTTGAACTGTATTCCCTTGTTCTCCAGGTGGGTGCCTGATTACTAAAAACTTGAACTGTATTCCCTTGTTCTCAAGGTGGGCGCCTGATAACCAAAACTTGAACCGTATTCCCTTATTCTCCAGTGGACGCCAGATTGCCAAAAATTGAACTGCATTCCCTTGTTCTCTAGTTGGGCGCCTTATTGCCAAAAACTTGAACTGTATTTCCTTATTCTCCAGATGGGCGCCTGATTGCCAAAAACATGAACTATATTCATGTGTTCTTCAGGTGGGCGCCTTATTACCAAAAACTTGAACGGTATTCCCTTGTTCTCCAGGTGGGCGCCTGATTACCAAAACTAAAATTATATTCCTTTGTTCTCCAGGTGGGCGCCTGATTGCCAAAACTTGAAATATATTCCTTTGTTCTCCAGGTGGGCGCTTGATTGCCAAAACTCGAACTGTATTCCCTTGTTCTCCAGGTGGGCACATGATTGCCAAAACTTGAAATATATTCCCTTGTTCTCCAGGTGGGCGCCTGCCATTACAACAAAACAGACAAAACAGAAAAAACTTTTCTGCCCAGTTTGGTATCTGGGTGAATCTGTGAGTGTTAATCGAATCATGTTACCCAAAAGAGCTCTGAGAATTTAAAAACTAAGTCCCATTATCCAGGAGGGCCTTGAAAAGTAAATCTTATCTTAAGAGTGAAAACTTGAAAGCTAAATTCTATTTCCTGACGGTAAAAATTATGCTAAATCTCATTATCTATGAGGGTCCTAAAAACTTAAAATTAAATCCCATTATCCAGGAAGGTCCTGACAATTTAAAACTACATCCCATTATCCAGGAGGGTCCTGATCATTATAAATTAAATCCCATTATCCAAGAGGGTCCTGAAAAGCTGAGAATGAATTTACCTGACCCATGCTCTCTTCCTGGAGGATCTCTGCAGAACGAATAAAATTCCTTGCCCCTGAACCATGTTTTTCCTCATGAAGGGTTCCTGCAGATCGAACAAATTTTTCTTTCCCCTTCTCAAACCGCCTTTATGCTGACAAAATTTGGGAATGATACTTGAAAAAAATTCCAACTTCCAAGCTTTTATTTAGACACAATTTTCGTCTCTGTTCAAAGAAAACTTGTGAGTTTAAACATAGTGGTTGGTTTGTGGCCTTGACTTCGAGGGTGATTGCTCCTTCCCTTGCCATGATAACTTTGATTTCAACTCGAAAGACATTGCTTGTTTATTGACTGACCACTTTCTCTAACACCCTTATCACAGAAAATACCTCTGATCCGTTCAAACCCAACATCATCTATCTGTTGCATTGTGTTCATAAATTGACATATACCAAACCTTTGTATTTCCCATGAATCCCAAAGCACGTTGATTATTAACTACTCAGTGCGCCTGCTGTTCTTTCCTAACGTATACTACTGGCCTTGGCCTTAAGGTCTGTTGCTCCTTCACTTTCCATGATAACTTTGATTTCCACTTGGAAGACCTTGCTTGTTATTGGTTAACCACTTTCTCTGTCAACCTTATCACAGAAAATATCTCTGATTCATTCAAACCCAAGCCCTCTATCTGTTGTATTGTGCTCATGAATTGACATATATCAAACCTTTGTATTTCAAATGAATTCCAAAGCACATCAATTGCCACTCACTCAGTACGCATGTTGTTCTTTCCTAGATTAAACCACTTTAATGTACTAGCCAGACTCTGCTTTGTGCAATTGGAAAGTTGGTAGCGAATTTTGAAGTCATTTCTCACTTGTTCCGACCAAACAGACTCATGAAGAGGAAGTAAACAAGACAAAAGGAACAGAGTAAAGGACAATGGAAAGAGATGATTCCTAACAAGAAAACTACAAAGTAGAAACTTATCAGATGTGGATATCAACTCTATTAACCATGACATACACCTTTGAATTAAGTGGCCTAATCTGTCAAGCAAGTCTAATGTTCAACTCTTGTTATACCCCCTAAACCGTGAAAATGGGGTTCAATGCTCCGATTATCCAATCTGATTCACGATCCTTATTTGACTTGTAGTGCCCGAAGGGTTTTCACCATCAAGCCTCTCACATTTTGTTCTTTCTCTCAACTCATCATCGTCTTATGGTGCCTGTGAAGGTTTTCACCAATAAGACTCTCTCATTTTGTTCTTTTCTCTCAACTTACCATCGCCTTATGGTGCTTGTGAAGTTTTCACCGATAAAACTCTCTCATTTTGTTCTTTTTCTTTTTATTTCCTCCGATTCTGTAGATGAGAATGCATTGACCATAGTAAAAACATCATATGCTCTTGGCATGGCTAACTCAGCACTCTCAAAGATTATCTGGGAGGTCTTTTTGGACTGTAATGTGGCTTTTGGACAGGGTTAGAAAGAAAGGATATCACAAAGGCTCAAAACAACTAAGATAACAGGGTTAATTTATTTACAACTTTTGGAATCTATTTAAAAAACTTTGCCCCAATTCTAAAACAAGGGAATTTGATTCTTTTTTTTCTATTCTTTTTGAGATGGAATTTCTAAGAAAGACTGCCCCACTCTCGACTTTGTGGGATTATGAAATATTTTATTTGGTGCGACTGAACCGTAAGGCTGCCTACGTATCTTGTGGTGACAAGAATCAGGTCGAATATAGTTCACAAGACTACTCTTTGTTACTATTTTTCTTTTTCTTTTTCTTTTCTTCTTTTTTTTCTCTTTTTTTCTTTTTCCTTTTTTTCTTTATTTCTATTTTGTCTCTTTTTTTTGTATTTTTTCTTTTGGAATGAACTTTCTAAAATAAACCTATGGGGATAATTTTATTCGTATCACTCTAACTTGATTCTAAAAGAGGGGAGGTCAAAGAAATCAGTACAGTCTCAAAATGGTATTGAATGGTATAAGTGTTTGGGTAGCTGAAAGAGGGTCTCCCAATCCTTGAAAATTCCACGTACAACACATGCAACTTGAAATGAAAAAGGAAGAGCACACACAACATTCTTTTACAACTTCGGTATTGATATCACTAATATGCTTTCCACTTTCTCTATTTTTTAGTGCCTTGTCAAGTACAAAACTCTTATTAGGTGATTCCCTCTTTACAATGGATATCCTCTGTCAATTCGGAGAAAACTTTCTTGAATTTATCTTGTAACTTGAGATGCACTTGAACTTAAAGTTGCTTGCTTCAAATTGTCCGGGATGTACTCTCCTTTAACGAATTCTTGTCATTCTATAAACTTCCCAAATTACCCTCCCCTGTTTCACATGATTTGGGTTTTAAATGATCTCAAAATGTCCAAATTTGTACTTATTTCCCTCAAGTGTCCCTATCATCTTCAAAATTGTTTCATTGCTTCATGATTAGACTAACTTTTAAGGGCAGGCTAAGAATTATACGTACATTCCATGTCACTAGAGCCAGCATAAAAAACTATAAAAGGAGAAATGAACTAAACAAAAAATGACTAGAAATAACAGAAAACAGAAAATTGCACTAAACAGACGGTGAAAGGGTTTGAACAACAAAGCAAGCAAAATAAACTGGGGTCACAACCCTGGAACAAACCTAGACAACACTAAATGAGTTAATACGACTAAACGAACTAGGCAAAATAAAAGGATAGAAGGGTTTGAGTCATAAGAGAATGTGTGGATTACAACCCTAAAATAACCCGGACAACAGAAATGACAACAAAATAAATCACCAGGACTCCCCTGGCTAGCCAAGAAAGGAGCGTCTTTCCAATTACCAAGCTCGACATCTTAGCCATTACGTTCCACATCAATATCATTGGGACCTTCACCAACTTCAATCACATTTTCTTCAGTCAGCAAGTTCCCATGGGGATTCGCATACCGCATGTCACTGTCCTTAATCCCAACCATCCTTTATTGAATCATTCTTTCTATTTCCCTTTTCAAAGCACGACAATCTTAAATGCTATGCCCTTGAACATTAGATTGTTACATGCACCGTACAGTAGGATCAAAACCTTTTGCATATGGGTCCGGAGTATAGCCGAGGAGCGGCTCAATCAGGCCAGAATGTTTTAACTTCTCAAACAGGCCTGTGTAGGATTCTTCGATTGGCATGAAACTATTTCTTTGCCTTTGTTTCCCTTTATGCCTATGATTTTTAGGGTCATAGGGTGCCTGAAAATGGTGTGAAGGCGCTCGAGAATTTTGGGATGCTGGTGCTTGCTTTTTGGAGTGACCTAGTGGCTGGATAGATGGTCGGACGTTGTTCGGAGGATAATACTGGGGTAGATTATGTGGAGTTTGGGGATGTTCATGGGGTCGATATTGAGGCTGAAAGCATTTAGTAGGAATGCCCACTAGATCCTGTCGTTGGCGGGGCTTAGCAACATCTTTTCTATCAGTGGGAGGACTGTCCCGAGCAACTTTGTTCGTTCCATCTGAACCAAAATTCCCTAAAACTTTCCTTTGGTTTCTTTTCCATCTGAGATTGGGAGGAGCGGTCTGGGACAATGTTTATATTGTACTGAAAGTGTCGCACAAAGTCTTGAGCCATGTCATCCCACGTATGCCACTTACCGACATTTTGACGAGTATCTCATTCAAAAGCTACCCCAGCCAGGCTCTCACTGAAATACGCCATCAGCAACTCATTTTTCTCGCCAACACTTCTCATTTCACTATAATAACCCCTTAGGTGGGCTACTGGATCTCCCCGTTCGTCATACAAATTAAACTTTGGCATCTTAAATCTTTTCAGCTTTCTAGATATCTCATCTTGCTCCACTATCTTAGCAGGCTTTGCAGTCTCACCGGGAGGCTCAAAATGAGGAGCGTAAGAGTATGGACCCGAGACCGTGAAAATTGGTTCTTGAGCATAGTGTTGGGCATCGGGGATTTTGAACACAGTCTCGCTAGAGGATCGAGGAAAGGTAGCAGGTGAATGAGCTGCAAAAACATGAGTGGTCAAAGGAGCGGGATATGAGGTAGTTTTGGTGGGTGGAGTGTGAAAAGGTTGTGAGAAGATATCAGCATCAGTGGGAATCTGGATTTGTAACAGTGGCGAAATGGTGATAAGGTTTTAGGGTAGCTAGTGGAAAATAATGATGGAGGACGCCCACTAATCTAGGCTTGGTATATTTCAGCCATCTGTCCTTTCAACCTTAAGACCACTTCTTTCAACTCAGATTCTAACTCAACCATCTCCTTAGACGGATCAGTAACACCCGTATTCAACTCTTTGCCAGCCATGACTACCTTGCTCTTTGACCTAGTGTTGTATGGATGAGTTACCTTAAGAACCACAAACTAACCACCCTTCTACTCAATGAAGATAACAAAAGGGAACAAAATTGGGTCATCCTGTTAGCATTAGGGCATTTAACAGCTAAAAATATCACATTGTGTGCAATGCACCTAGCAACAATTAACGGTTCTAGAATGACTTCGAGGGTCACCATGTCACTTGGCATCATCCCAATTTGTTCCCTTCAATCTTCTCTTT
The DNA here is from genome assembly GCF_000393655.2 of Nicotiana sylvestris. Taxonomy (NCBI): domain Eukaryota; kingdom Viridiplantae; phylum Streptophyta; class Magnoliopsida; order Solanales; family Solanaceae; genus Nicotiana; species Nicotiana sylvestris. The sequence continues at coordinate 41,120,084 of NC_091068.1, forward strand.
TCGTTTCTTTTCTAGCACTTGCTTGCTCATTTTCCTTCCTTTTTTTTTCTAATTATCACTCTTTTCTTTCCTCACGTTTCTCACATCCCATAATTTCATCTCCTTTTTTTCTTTTCTTTTTTTTTCTTTTTCTTCTTTTAATAATAAAAAAATGATTCGATCGAACCCTATGTAGGTTGCCTACGTATCATGACGCCGCATGAATCAGATCTTTGCGTAGTTCGGGAAGATCGAGAATAAAGTAAACAAACTAACGTTCTCATTTTTTATCTTTTCTTAATGAATACTCTGATGAGAAATTATTAAGGAAAAACCCTTAGAAGAGAAAAATATTTTTTGATTCTTTTTTTTAGGAAGGAAATCTAAAGGATGAACCAAAGAAAAATATTTTGAATTTTCATTTGATATCCTGAAAGAAAGATTTCGAACTAAGAACTGAAAAAGATAAAAAAAAATATTTTTGGATTTCAATTTTGATTACCTAAGAAAGAAACTCTTAAGATAAACTATGTTATTTTTTTTTATTATATGTACAATGTCCTGAAGTTATCGTAAAAATAAAAAGAATTTTTTTTATTCATTTTCCATTAATTTCCCAAAGAAGAACTTCAAAAGAAAAACTTTTTGGATTTTTGGAATTAATATCTTAAAGAAAACTTTTAAAGAGGTACTAAAAGGAAATTCTTTTTTTTTATTAAATTTTTAGTCTTAATATACTAAAGGAAATATAAAAGTAATTTTTTATTTTGAGTTCTAGATATTAATTTCCTAAAGGAAAACCACCTCAAAAGAATTTTTTCTATTTCTATAATTAGTATTCTAAAGAAAACTTCTAATAGAAATATAAAACGCAAAACATCTTTTTTTGGATTTTTGAGTTATAACACACTTTTTTAAATACAAAGTAGAAAGTACAATAATAAAAGACTCGACATTACTGTACAAAACTAGAAAGTAAAAGACGACATAAAATGAAGAACAGACTCAAAACATAAAAAATAAAAAAAAATATCCTTAAGCAACTCCTGAATGAGCGATCCTGACTGGATGGTCCCGGGGTGTCTGTCATGCTCAAACTCCGGTAAGTAGACCCACACCTGTATGAGAAAATTAAGACCAAATAAAGTTAAAGACGTAGAACACTATGTAAGACAATAACCCTTCTTGTTGGACACATGCAAGACATGACTGATTGTGACTATTTTTCTAAAATTAACCTATGTGGCTAAAAGTGGCTAAAACTGCAAGATTTGGCTAAGACCCCGCGAAGCCAAGAAACTAAGACTCACTAGGAACCGGACCCTATGTGGGTTGCCTACGTATCACGCCCTGAAAGACGAGAATCAGGTATGCTTAGTTCGGGAAGATTTGATATGAGCGAGAATTAATAAACTAATTTAGAGAAAATACATATTGTCTTTTTTTTGTTTTAAAAATGATGAAACACGAAATCTCTTGTTTGAATTTTCTTTTTCCTCTTTTTCTGATTTGATTTTTTTTTTTTTTTGGAAAATGATGGGAAAGTGCAAAATCTTTTTGGATTTTTCATTTTTTTTTGTCTTTCTTTAAAAAATGTGAAAGAAAAATATAACTGAGCCCCACTTGCTTTATTTTTTACACTTCACCCTTTTTTCATTTATCCTCAACCCTCATTGGTCCGCCAAATGAACCCTTTTATCCTTGGGATATGACTCTAACAGAAAAGAAGTCACACGAAGTGCACACTTCCCAGATGATTTAGAAGACTCAGAGAGAGGAGGATTTCGTAATAGTTTATATACAATTCAAACAATATCAAAGCGGTAAAAAGCGACATTTAGCATATTAGGCTCAAAGACATAAAAATCAGATAATAAATAAAGCCAACTATAACAGACATTCTAATAGCCCGTTTGGCCAAGCTGCAAAAATCAACTTATTTTGAGAAGTGCTTGTTTTTCAAAAGTACTTTTGGTGAGAAGCAGTTTGTGTTTGGCTAATTAGTTTGAAAAACACTTCTGAACAACAACTAGTATTTGGTCAAGCCTTAAAAAAATATTTCTAAGTGTATTTTTCTCAAAAGTGCTTCTCAAAAAAGTGCTTTTGGAGAGAAGCTACTTTTTTTCTACTTCTCTAAAAATGTTTCTGCTTCTCCTCAAAAACACTTATTTTCCTTCCAAAAGCTTGGCCAAACACCTCAAATTTTGGCCAAAGGTGCTTTTGGCAAAAAAAAAAAAACACTTTTGGCCAAAAAAAGCTTGGCCAAACAGGCTATAAGCTCGAATTCTGAACACTAAACCAGAAGTTCTAAGTTCTTATCCCCAGCAGAGTCGCCAGAGCTGTCACACCTCCTTTTTCTACCCCGGGAAGAGGTATAAGGAGAGTTTTTTCCAATTTAAGTGACAATCGAAACGAGATTATTTATATTAAAATCAGATTCACCACCTGGATAGTTTATTGGTGTCCCAAGTCACCGGTTTAAAATCACGAATCGAGAAAATTTGACTGTGTTATATAGTTTGCGAACACAAAAATCTGGGTAAGGAATTCTGTTAACCCGGGAGAAGGTGTTAGGCATTCCCGGATTCCGTGATTTTAGCACCGTTGCTTAACTATTAATATTGGCCTAATTATCTGATTAATTACACATTTTGAACCTAAGTGCGTTTTTTACTTTTTAACCGCTTTTAATGTTTTTAAGGAAATTCATAACCGTCATACACTTGTTTGTTTTTGAAAACAAATCGTAAACCACGCTACATGAAATGCACCCGCGGTTCGCGACATGTTTAATTTATTTAACATTGTCACACCTCCTTTTTACCACCCGAAAGTGTATAAGGGAGATTTTCCAATTAAAGTGACATTATTCGAAATGGAATTAATTAATTTATCAGAGTCACCACTTGGAATAATTTATTTGGTGTCCCAAGTCAACGGTTTATTTTTAAATCCCAAATTGAGGAAATTTCGACTTTATTTTTAAAAGTCAACGAACTAGAAATTCTAAGTAAGGAATTCTGTTAACCCGGGAGAAGGTGTTAGGTATTTTTGGGTTCCGTGGTTCTAGCACGGTCGCTTAAACTATTAATAATTAGCCTATTATCTAATTTACTACACATTTTAAACCTATTGTGCATTTTTAACTTTTTAAACCGCTTTTAATTAATTATTGTTACATATCGCGAATCATGTCACGGGAACCGTACCCACAATCTACAACATGTTTAAATTATTAAAGATTAAATTGTGGCCGGGTCACATAAATGTACCCCCAGATTTTAGTAATCAAGCGTCACAAACTATGTCACGGGAACCGTACCCGTAGCTATGACTATTATTTAATTAACATGCCTAAAGCAAACTACGAAAGTTCAAGGCATTTTCTATGCTAATTTACTACTTATGTGAGGGCCATAGATTATAAGATTTTATTTGTGTATGACACACCCCAAATTATTTTTTAAAAGGAAAGATTTGTATTTTTCTTCTAAGGCAAACTAAAGATGCTCCTACTTTAATCTAATTTGGCATCACAACCACGTCACGGGAACCGTACTCGTAGTTATAATGATTTAATTGCGTGCCTAAAGCAAACTACAGTGTTCTTTTTGATTCATTTTTTTTAGCTTTCTTTTTGATTCATTTTTTTTAGCTTTCTTTTTGATTCATTTTTTTTAGCTTGAAGTCTTTGGGAAGGTGAGTGTTACGGCATTAGTTTTGAGGAAGTGAGACATTAACAGATTATAGAATTCAAATTGCTATAAAATATGGGCCAATTGCCAAACTAAATTGATTTTTTCTTTTGATTAGTAAAAATACAATGGGCTGTCTTAACTCACAATAGCAAACTAACTTTGCATAAGATTAACCAAGTTTATACCAAGTTAAAATTTATGAGAAGATTTTGCACAAACTAAAAAGAAGGCTACAGATGGGAAATCCCTTTACAACACGCAGTTTCAAGCTAGCAAAAATGCAACTGAACTTAGGATAGTCAAGTAACCAATCATAGTGTTCTAACCAAATCAGGAATTGAAATTGACATATGTAACTGTCATTTTTAATCTATTTCACTATTTCCGGTACTTCCCAAAATTGAAATACCATACACATCTTGCGGACATTAGATTCAAAGCAGCAAAACAGGTGTAATGAAATTGCTACAATAGCTCTTTTATAGCAGTTATGTTAACTTCACTCATTAGGCTCGATTGGAGCCTTGGGCGAATTGAATGAGCCGACTAAAGTGCAGCAAATCAGCAGCCGAAATTAACAAGCTAACACGAGATTTCACAATCCACTTCAGTCCATTATTGGAATAATACACTAAATAATAGCAGCAAATCAATCCAACTTTGCTATATTGAAACCATAAAAATACAAATTAATGAGATGTGGAGCCCTAGAATGCTTGAAGTGCATTACAACTAAGAAACCAATAACCAGACACGGAAAACAATAATGCCAAAAATATTGGAAAGCAAAAGCTAAGTACTTCAGAATATTCATAGCAGAAAAAAGTTAACTGCAAGAAAATTTATAACCCAATACATTTTGGAAATTGAAAGTGGAGAAGCATTTGCACTGAGGACAACATACGGGTTCCAATCATTTTAACAAAACCAAGGGAATTACAAATTGATGTGTGCGTACCTAATTTTGCGCAAGTGAAACCGAGCTAAACTTGCAGAAATTGAAGTCTGCGACAAGCCGAATAAAAGCTAAGAAACAGATGCTGGGTGAAGCTCAACAGAGCACGGAACAACAGCAGAGTCAGCAGCATTTTAGATCCAAAACATTACTTGGAAACCCAGAAAATGGAAGCACGCAGCAGTAATTCCAAGCAATTGCTGAGATCGCGTTTTAAACCTATTTTCCTCTCTTTTTTTAGAAGCTATTTTAGTTTCAGACAGTGCTGCGGCGACGGGGGGTGTGTATGATAGATGAAGATGAATTGGAGAAGAAGAACGAACAAAAAGAAAATGGAGAAGAAGAAGAAGGGCTTGGATGCACCGTTTCTCTATCTATTTTAAGAGAAAGCTAATTAGCTAATGTTGTGTTCTTTCTATATCTAGGTTTTATTAAAGGATAAGGGATTGGGTAGGTTAGAGTAATCGACTTGGACTAAGGGATTGGACTTGAGTTAATTAATTGAAGCAAATTTAAGGATTGACCCAATTTTGAATAAACAAGATCAAATATTTTTTCCGATTTTTTCTATTTATTTTTTCTTTTTTCTTTTCTTTAATTAATTAAAAATCTAAATTGAGCTATTTTTTTGTAGAAAAATAAAATTCTTTATTTATTAAAACAACTAATTAACTTAAAACTAAGTAAAAATACTAATTTCTATAGACTAAAAGCTAAATATGTAAAAATAATTATTTTTGTGATTTTTTTCTTAATAATGCAATTAACTCAATGTAATTAATTCCTACATACAAATTGAACCTAAAATGGCATGAAATAAAACATGACAAATTTTATGCATTTTTCTATGATTTTAATATATTAAAAATGCATGAAATGCAACTAAATAAAGGAAAATTCCTAAAAATCAATTAAAATTATTTAGGTCTATTTTTAGGAGTTATTTTCATGTATGGCAAAAATTAGGTGCTCACAAACATTATTGGAAATTGAAGTCGGGTCACATGAAATTCACACCCGGATTTATAACACAGTTATTTCTATTATTATTATTATTCAAAATTATGGTAGGGTCACATGAAATGCACACCTGAATTGGGGATTACGTATTACAATTACTTTTAAATCCCAAACCCTACGATTCATCTCAACAGATCATCCACAAAATTCCCTTATACCCACTACTATATCAACAACACAACTTTCCTTGCTAAATTCTACTATTTCTTCTTAATTAGTTTACTATCAGATTGGTTATTTTGGGCAGCAAATATTTCAAACACATTGTAGTGACATGAACGACAATGACCTCCAATATCCAGAACCCACGCTTGATTACATGCACTGAACATATGATTTTGTCAAATGAAATGCTCATGCTCAACAGCTACACACCGGATGCAAAATCCAAATGCAATCAAACACTGAATTGACTGTCATGAATGCAACGGAACCAAATGATAGAGAGATCTAAAGATAGCTACATAAGAACAATTAATAGAATGCAGTTTACGAGTAACACATGTATATGAACAAATTGAAACTCGAACCTCAAACTGGAAACAAAGAATAACGATCTCAAATCGAACCTCGACGGAAACTCGAATCGGAATCAACCTCATCTCAAATGAAACTCCATCTCGCCACTAGTGAACGCACAAGCTAATCTCACGGCAAGGCTAAAGCAACATAAACAATCTAAGAAGCAAGAAGACTGGATGATTCTTATGCTAGTAATACAACGGACACAATGTAATAAAGGAAGGGATTATAAGAACATTGTACAATGCTAATCCTACCTCTGTTTCTGTCCGTTCGTTTCCTCTAAGTGGATTAGAGATGAGAAAATTAGTTCATCTTTTCGCTCTTGTTCCCTCCCTATGTGTATGTGTGTGTGTGCATGATTTTCAGGCTAGTTTCCGAGGAGTTGAAGAAGAAGAAGGGGTCAGCAACATAACTTATCGAGCCTTGTTGCTCTGTTTTGGAGAGACAAAGAAGAACAAGTATGGGTATGGTGTTTTCAGTAGTGAAGGAGATGAAGGAGGTCTGGTTCGTTGGGTGAGGGTATGGCTGTTGCAGCTCATTTTTCCAGCGATCTGGGATTGGAGTTGGGAAAGCTGTGGTCGTGGGTTGCTCGATGTAGAGATGGGACGATGTTGAGGGCTGGTGAGGCTATCCGGCGTGAGCATCCGGTGGAGAAAGGTGGACTGGCGCCTGCTATGGAAGAGTTCTTTTGGTCTAGGGCTTTTTTCCAGGAGAAGAAGATAGCATAGGGTTGTTCATGGTGTCTTCTGTTCAACGACTGAAGTTTTTAAGGCTCCTAGGGTTCTTTGATTTGTGTATCTTGTGAAGATGAAGGAGAAAAAGTGCTGGTGGGGGGGTCTCTCTTTGTAAAAAACGGCTGAACCCCCCTTATGTTAGGGATTTTTAGGTTTTTTATTGTGTGGCTATAGTGTAGCTATAGTGAGCAAAGATAAAGTGAGCAATTACGAGTAATTTTTGCCCGTTTGAAATTCCATTTGGAATCATTTTGAATTTTTAGAAAGTAAAATCTCTGTCAAAGACAGATCTAAAGGCTTGAACAGTTAGGAATGAAACTGCCGAACCTTGCTTCAGAGGTTGCCTACATATCCTTGGCTATAAAGGAATCAGGTCGGTATAGTTCTGGAAGTTTTGGTAGCTGGGACTACCGAGAAACTGTGATTTCACTGCTATTGCTGCTATTTTTTCTTGCTGAGCTCCTTATTACACCAAAATGAAAAAAAAAAAACTAAACTAGCTAAGCCTATCAACTACGAGTTACAAGATTCCTATCTATAAATCTTCTGAAGCTTGATCTTGAGTCTTGGCTGGTTCTTCCTACAGACTCTGACATGAATCTTGATGCTTGTTAACTGCAACCGCTAGTACATTCTTTTTCAGCTTTTTTGGATCATGGCGGGACATGCAAAGCTTGTGATTTCAATCATATCTAGAGGAGTCCGCAACTTTCTCCGCTTCTGCATTTCGGTTCACTTCTTTTCTTTTGTTCTTTTTTCTTTTATTCTGGATCAAGACTTCTTCTTTTGGGTCTCCTCGAAACTTGTGCCTCAAGGTAAAAACCTGATCAGGCACCAAAACAAACGAACGAAATTTTCTGCCCCAGTTTTCACTAGGAAAATTTCGTGAGTTATTGTAACAAAAATCTAAACTACTTCTTTATTAAAAGCAATAAAATCAGGATTGTGTATCCTTAGGAGAAAAGAGATTAGGGAGTGGAGCCCTATATCTAAAATGAAATCAAATGGGGATCGGAGGCCCTGAGTTAGGAAGATTACTAGGTTATGCTGGAAAAATGACCGGGTTATGCCGGAAAGGTCCTCGGGTTATGCCGGGGAAGGTCATCAGGTTATGCCGGAAAAGGAAAAAAGGTCCTCGGGTTATGCCGGGGAAGGTCATCGGGTTATGCCAAGGGTGGTCCATGGGTTATGCCGGGAAAGAAAAAAGGTCCCCGGGTTATGCTGGGGAGGTCCACGGGTTATGCCGGAAAAGAAAAAGGTCATCGGGTTATGCTGGGGAGGTCCACAGGTTATACCGGGAAAGTCATCGGGTTATGCCGGAAAAGAAAAAGGTCCTCGGGTTATGCTGGGGAGGTCCATGGGTTATGCCGAGAAAGTCATCGGATTATGCCGGAAAAAGAAAAAGGTCCTAGGGTTATGCTGGGGAGGTCCGCGGGTTATGCCGGGAAAGTCATCAGGTTATGCCGGAAAAAGAAAAAGATCCTCGGGTTATGTCGTGGAGGTCCACGGATTAAACCGGAAAAGTTGTCAGGTTATGCCGGAAAAGAAAAAGGTCCTCGGGTTATACCGGGGAGGTCCACGGGTTATGCCAGAAAAGAAAAAGGTTCTCGGGGTATGCCAGGATCAACTAGGGAGTGGAACCCTATAATGGAAAAGAATACCAGGTTATGCTGGCAGCGACTAGGGGATGGGACCCTATGTTGGAAAAACGTAGCTAGAGATTGGAGACCTTAGACTACCATGATTTTGAATTTTTCTTCTTCTTTTCTTTCATTTCATTTTTGGTTTTTTTTAAATTTGTAGAAAATGAATAAAATGCAGGAAAGAATTTGGAGGAGACTTCCCTTTTGGATTGATTATTGCTGCAGAGCTGTTTCTAGCCCCTGCGCGGTTTCCTTTTTGTTGCACCTGCTTCTTGCAAGGTTGCTTTGGATTGCACTTGTTTCATGTTTTCAAACAAAGAACAATTGTTAGTTTGAAATGGTGGTTGGTTTTATGTCCTTGATTATTTCAATCACTTGATCTTGGCCCGACTTCTTTGATGAAGATCTCAACTGCAACGGCTTGTTCCCTGAGGACCGATTTTATTTCAGGCCTTGGAGAACCTCTGGTTTTCCTAACATTGCCATGACAGCTGATTGGTGGAACTCAACCTTATCAACTTTATTTTGCCTTCGTAGGCCTTTCCCTTTTGACTTCCTTTTTTTTCTCTTTTTTTTCTCTTTTTTTTTCTTCTTCTTTTTTCTTTCTTCAAAACTTCGGAGCATTGGGGGACTTTTGGCTCCTCAAAGTTTGTCGCAACGGCTAGTCGCATGGGATTTAACCTTTTCCAACTTTATTTTTCCTTTGTGGGCATTTCATTTCTAGCTTCTTTCTTCCAACTTTAATTTCAGATCATTTGGGTACCTTGGCTTTTCAAACTTTTGCCAAGATGGTTGGCCACATGAGACTCAACCTTTTCAACTTCATTTGCCTTTATAGGCACTTCAATTTGATTTTCTCCTTCCGAGAGTTCTAAATTCAAAGCATCGGCCGCCATGGCCAGTCGAGGTCGACTTGATGCCCCTAACGAGGCTGGGTACCTTTTTGCACATGAGCTCGTATCAAACCAAAGCCCTGTAAATCAATCTTGCTATCTCTTCTTTGTCTTAGTTTAGGAATAGAGTTATACCGAAAGGGACTCAATGAAAACAAACAAGGGAAATGGAGAATGAGTTTAAAGCAAGAAGTGTCCCTTTCGGGGAAAGGAAAGAAGGACTTATCTGGAGTACATGCGGACTTCAATGAACATGACATGCCTTTTGGACTGGATGTCTGATCTGTGTAAACCGTCCGACTCTCAGAAATTCATCACAACTTTTGCCTCAAAATCGAGAAACCTTGCCAGGACTCTGTCGGTGCCGATGGCTGTGAGGATCCTCTTTTTGATCAGGGGTGCCCTTTGTGGGTTTTCACGAGCTGACCTCTCTCATTTCTCTTCTCACCATCGACTTATAGTGCTCTTTGCGAGTTTTCACTAAAAAGACTCTCTCATTTTGATTTCTTTGCTTACTGTCACCTCACGATGCTCGTTTGGGTTTTCACCAATAAAACTCTCTCATTTTATTTCTCTCATTTTGACTATATCGGATCCAAGTAACTGTATTCTTCGGTCTTTCAACATTCTCACTGATTGATCGGAAGGACTTGAACAGGGTTTAGGTTAAAAAGGATATGGATTGAAAAACAACTTTGGAATCTTTTGGGCGGGATCATCACCGAACCATTATAACATCTGCCCCAGTTTCACCTTTTGGGGGACTTTGGGTTTTTATTTTGGTGTCACTGAACCCCAAAGAGAGGTTGCCTACTTATCCTTTCGGAATCAAGTCGAACGTAGTTCAGGAAACTTTTTTTATTTTGATTTTGATTTTTTATTTGTTTTGTTTTGTTTTCTCTCTATTTTTCATTTTTTCATTTTATTTTTCAATTTTTTTTCTAATAACACTTTCAGATTTCAAAGAGGGTAATCAAAGAAAAGTAACTGGCTCAAAGGGTTTGCAAAGGGTTGATAGTGAGAAAGAAAGTCTTCTTCATCCCAATTGGAGAATATTAATTCTATATAGAGGATCCAACATAATACCTTTTGACTGCATTTGCATTGTCAATTGTTTCTGGGACATTTCCCTCAATGTTTCCTAGGTACAACGCTCTCTTTCGCAGTACTCTTATTGTAATGTATGGACCTTTCCAATCTGGAACCAATTTTCCTTCAGCTGTTCCAACTCTTTATTTTATTTCCTTAAACTTATCTTCAATGTAATCTAATTCTTGATTCATTATTTCGAGGTCTGACAACATTTCAGGATCTGGGCATGAAGTCCGCAAGCATGTCGTGTTATTGAAATCTGCATTTAACAGAAACTAAAAAGAGAACAAGAAAAATGACAAGATTAAGAAAAGAGACATTCCTGGATAATGAAATATTAATTTCATTTGATTTTTGTTTTTTGATTTTTTATTTTTGATTTTTTTTCAATTTTTGAAGATAAAAGGGTTTTCATCGGAAAGTAAGACAATGAAGTAAAACATCTGGATCACACCCTGAGTTAATCTAGATGCAAAAAGGATAGCTAGACTGGCTACTAAGACTCCCATCTGATATGGAACTTTCATGCTTGGCGACCATTTTTTGGATTTTCTTCTATCTCGGCAATGGCTGCAATGGCCTTCAATGACGGATCAAATTCTTTGTCTTCATAAATCATTTTTACTATTGGCCCGACGTTGTGGGCAGGCAACAGATTTTTCATCACATCAGGAGCATCTTCATTCCAAAAAATAATTCTTTCAGCTTCAATCAAATCTTCAACTATCCTTTTGAGGGTCCAACAGTCCTCTGTACTGTGTCCCACTGCTACAGAGTCGTATTCACTTCTAGCATCAGTTCGGTGTGAGGGGGACTCAAGGTTTAGCCGGTTCGGGGCCACTGGCTGCAATAGATTTATCTAGATTAGCTTTTGGAACAAGCTTGAATACGATTCACCAATAGGGGTGAACTAATTCTTTCTGAAAGTCTCTCTTGGGCGAAGATTGTATTGGGGATCATTTGGTTGAGGATTATATGGAGCTTGGTAGGGATAGGCATTTCTGGGAGGTGGAGCTCGGTTTCGTGGATAATATTGTGGCCGCGTGTAAGGTTGCATGTTCATCACCGCATAAAGAGGCGGTGCCGCTGCATAAGTAGCATCTTGAAGGGGATAATAATATTGAGGGACCTCAGGAAGCATATATGATTAGTTGAATGGCCTGCGGGCCCCCCTCGAGCTGGAAGCCATCATGGCTACTTCTTCTCTCTCGTTTTCATTAATCAAATCCTCTGAACCATTTTGAACATCTAGTGATATGGCTCTAAAAGCAGCATAACTCAAGATTCGACCCGATTTTAGCCCACTTTCTACCATCTCCCCAATTTTGATATCCTCGACAAATGGCTCCATAGCAGACATCATGTTCTAGAAGTAGTCCGCCTCTTGGGCCTGTAGAAAGACCATGACCATTTCAATTTCATCCATTGGAGGCTTTATCCTGGCAACTTGCTCATGCCATTTGACAGGATATTTGCGGAAGCTTTTTGTGGTTTTCTTTTTCAAATTGGACAATGAGTTTCTATCGGGAGCGATGTCCACATTATATTGGAACTGGCGGACAAAATCTCGAGCCATTTCATCCCACACATGCAAATGAGTAATTTCTTGATCCGTATACCACTCAGAAGCGATTCCGGTGAGGCTTTCCCCAAAATAGGCCATTAGCAGATCCTCTTTTCCACCAGCACCCCTCAGTTGGTTACAATATCGTTTTAGGTGAGCGACTGGGCCTCCGTGCCCGTCGTACTTTTGAAAGTTTGGCATCTTGAAGCCAGCTGACAAGTGGACATGGGGAAACATACAGAGATTAGAGTATGAGACATGCTTCTGACCACTCAGACCTTGCATGTTTTTCAGGCTTTGTTCCAGTCTCTTCATCTTCCGAGCCATTTCCTCTTGCTCGGGATTTTTAACAACCTTTTCTTGCTCCCCCGAGAGATCATATTGCAGAGGTTGAATGAAAGCTTATGGGTCCACTTATGTTATTTCTAATTGAAGCTGTGGATGTTGAAAGGTGAACATTGGAGGCTCAACATACGGCCGTGGTAAAGTTGGTTGTGTTATGGTGCAGGCTGGTGCTGTAGAGAACAATATTGGAGGTGCCCAGGAAACCGACACCTGGGGGCGAACCACAGAAGGCGTGTCAAGATCATTGAATGGTATTGGAGGGTGCCCGCATGGGATGAGCGGGTTGGGCACGGGGGAGTTGGTAACCTCACTTTACCTGGTGATCAACTCAGGGAACCTAGGGATTGCACTTGGCGGTTCCCTACCATTAGACCAGGCGTCCCACATTTCCAATACGCGGAGATTCAACATCTTTTTCTCTTTAGCAGTTGCTGATTCTAGCTGCAGAATAGCCGATGCCGAGCTATCCTCAGGACCGATGATTGGTAGATTGCTTATGGAGACCATCTGTGCCTTTGGATCTTGTGAAGGAGGGGAGACTAGACTACCAACAAAGCCAACCACCCAAAACCTGGCTAGTTTGCACATCGAACAACCTTGTTAGTTTTGAGACGCTTAACAGATAGGAAATCGCACGTTTGGATGCACTGCACTTAAACAGTTAAACATTTCTACCATGTGTTTGAACGGTCGCATATTTCATTCCGGCCTTAACTAGACCTTTTAACTTTATACCTCTTTTCTTTTATTTTTGTCTCTCTTTAATCACTCTTGATTTGATTTCTTTTTTTTTCATTTCGTTTCTGTCGCTCTTTTATTTTTTGGCATTCTCTTTTCTTTTCTTTTTTGTTTTTTTCTCTGTCACTCTCATTTTCTCTCTTGTTCTCATTCTCTTTTCCTTGTATTCTCTCTTTTCTTTTTGGTTTTTTATTTTCTATTTTCCACATTCCTCTTTTATTTGAGTTATTTACAAAAATCAAACCGGATCTGATGAGGATTGCCTACGTATCACAATGCCGCGTATATCAGATCATCACATAGTTCAAGAAGATCGAAAATGGAGTAAATAAGCTAACTCTTTTTTTTGTTGGAATTTTTGAAAGAAATGCTTTAAAAGAAGAAAGGAAATATTTTTAGAAAAGCGAAAATTCTAAGGCGACAGTCAAAATATTTAGGACTTTCACATAATGGGAGCAATTAAGAGGCTTAGAGTTTCCTTCTCAAACAAACACACAAGCAGCACGACTTAAAGAGAGTTAAGGTCTTTTATTAGTCAATGTCCAAAAGCAGGATATCTAAGTGAATATGCAGAAACAGACAAAACTTTTTATACTCAGAAGTTATACCCTAGTAGATGCCTAGGGACTCTTTTAAAAGTCCGTTAGAATTAGAAACATTAAGCGACAGAGACAGTTTCAGAGAAATGCAACTTTTGAAGACGCCCTAAAGGCTTGCCTATATGCAGAATACTGGTGTTTGTATTAATACAGAAACAAACAAATTTTGACATAGACTCCTTTAATACTTATAGGCATGATATCTAATGAGGTTGAGGTAGTTTGAAAGAACTTGTTTTAGAAAACGCTTAATACTTAACAAGACTAGTTTAAAAATGAACTAGGCGTAATGAGGTTGATTTATTAGCCTAAATTAAATTATCAAACAGTATTGCGAGTAGAGATCCCAATAGGCATGATATCTAGGTGGATTATTGATTTTAATCGATTTTCAACAACATACAGAAATACTCATTATAACATGAATCGGAATTGAATCCTATAGACATGGCATCTATTATTGAACTGATTTTAAGACATGATTGTTTGGAACCTATAAACATGGTTTCTAACATGAAAAAATGCAAAACCTTATAGACATGGTTTCTATTTGATGAATAACAAACTTAAAAGTGAGATCCTATTGGCATGATATCTATTAGGAAAACCAATAAAATTTTAAAATAAAGTCCTAGGAGTAGGATTTCTACCCGTATTGCCCCATAAAGTATACATCTACCCATCCCCTTTTCACTAAATACCCCAATATCTATTTACAAATCATTACAGGCCAATGAATGAATTACATAAGTAAAACATATAAAATCAAGAAGATATTATATAGGGAGCCTTCAATTAGGCCCAGGTTTCCCAAAGCCTCCAATGGCCTCATAAGCCTCAGTTCCATAGACAAATTAGGGTCTAGGTGCATCAAAGTTCCCTAAGGATCTCAAGGATCCCGGACAGTGCTTACACCCAAACTTAGCAACCAAACAATTAAACAAATGCAGTGTGGAAATGCCAGCCTCAGTATGCCAGAGTTCAGAGGGTTCTCAAAAGGATCCCAAGGCAGTACACATACTAGAGGGGGTAGAACTTATTGACTAAGAGTAAAGTGAGAAGTGAAGGACACAAGTTGAAAAGGTTTTAGTAAAACTGTACTTTAACAAAAGTAATTCAGTAAAGCAACAGAAGTTGTTTGAAAAAGAGATTGGAGTAGTTAACAAAGTTCAAACACCTTAGGATAGAATCATACACAGCTAGTTCACAGAACCAATTGACTTCAGTAGTCACACATGGGTCAAGGGGGTTTGGGACACATAGAACATTTGGCTACAAACACATAACCCAGCAAAGGTCTTAGGACTGGTTTAGACATGCTCAGAAACAACTAATACTGACATAGTCACAAAACCATTCATGAAGAACGCAAACACATAGAAGGGTGATAGGGATTTGGGGATCCATGGGATATAGGGTGGTAAGTATACAATAAGTAAGAGACAATTGGTAAGGCATGCTCAGAAATACACATAAGGGGAATGTACTAATCTAAATGAAGAGGAAGACATAATAACATGCTGATAATGTAAATCTTAACTACAAATTTCACAACAGAACCACAAATAGAAGCAAACCAGAAACAAGAGAAACTGAAACAATAGGAGAAGCATGTTGTTGTTGGAACTTTAGATTGAAACTAGGACATACCAGTGAAGGCAGAATGAAAGATTAAGAGAGCACAAATGGTTAGCCTTGGCTTACAGCCGGCTAATAGTAGCAAATAGAACAAGAGAGAGCAACGATTTTTTTAGTAAGAGAGATAGTTTTTGAAAACCAAGTGTCCCTTGTGTTAATGAAAGACTGGAGTATTTATAGTTGAAAACATGTAGTAAAATAAGGTAAGGATCATAGTAGCATGATAATTAAAGAACTCAGAATCAGTCAGTTGTTGATACCCAATTTTTCCCTATATATTTTTAATATGCAAAATACTCTCAAAATAACATGTATGTGCATATATAAGTATGTCCCAAGGTTTTATTATTTTTTCTCTTAACTTTTAAAGATTTTTTAAATCAATTTACTACCCAATTTTATCAAGAAAAACCCAGGAATTATCCCCAAAATTATCATTTTGGGTGATTCATTTATTGCATTCTCATACTTATATTAAAATATAGCTAGCATAATTTTTGCATATTTTTACAAATTTATGTAGCATTTTTAAAACTAAATTGCATATAATTGCAATATTGGCCTCATTTAAGATTTAATTGTAATTATATTTATAAAATTGACTCCAGTATTTTTCATTTGATAATTATGTATTTTTAATCATTTTAGTACCTTTAAATTATTTCTAGAAATTATTTTACTATTTTGTATAAATCAAATAGGGAGATGTGACTATTTAAGTGTTAGCCCATGTTCATTTCAATTGTAGCCTGATTTGGCACCCCAATTGAACCCAATTTTTAAACTCAATTACCATGACCCAATCCCTATTTGAACCTACCCAAACCCAACCCTGTTAAACCGCCCCATCTACTCGATTAATCCAGGCCGTTGATCAAAATGATCAACGGCCACCAAACACCCTTTCCTTTTTTAATCCTGACCTACCCCCTAACCCTAACCATTTCACAACCCCAGCCGCCTCTAAATCCCTTTCTCTCTCAATTCTCTCTCAACCCCCTCTCAAACCCTAGCTGCCGCCTTCAACCACCACCTTAAAATCGCCTGAATCAATGGCTTCCAAAGATATTAAAGGCCTGTATCCACCTCCTTTGGACTTTACGTGCCCGATTATTATGGTTTCAAGGCCAGATTGTAAAAGAATTTGGTCCAGACCTTGGTCGATTTCAGTTTATGGTTGTTCTCCGGTCGTCTCTGATCTTTCTCCGGTCAGCCATGACTATTCGAGCCTGATCTCGACTTCTCCTGCTTAGATCAATAACTTTCCAAGCCTTTCTCACCATCTGGGTTCTTCTGAAGCCCTAACTTTTGAGGTTGTTCTGATTCTTTAGAACTGTTCTAGATGCGTGTTTTCCCTAAACTTTCAAACGCTTTCTCAAAGTTTCTTTCAAAACTCTGCTTTCAAAGCCTTTATCTTTTTCGATTTAGGGTTTGGGCAAGATATTTAGAAGTTTCTCTGATCTTTAGCATGTTCTACTGTGTTTCTTATGTTGTTCTTCTACCATATTTTTTATGTTGATTCTTTTACTGTGTTTCTTTATGTTAAAGTCTTAAGTTCTTTCTTAGGGTTTCTGATTTTATTTTCTTTGTTGATATTTTTGCCTGATTCTCTTTTCTTTTACCTCTAATCTCGATTGATGGCAAAAACCCTAAGATTTGGGGTTCAGTCGTTTATGATATTATTTGTTATGTGATTTGTTTGTTCCTCATCTCCGAACTTGTTTGGTTTCAAAACACTAATTTCTTTGGACCTATTTGAGCTTTTGAAGTTGTTTCATCTGATGCTCGACTGAATTTCAAAATCTTTTGTTTCTTTATATGATTCTGAATCCCTGCTAAACTCTTCTAAGGTCTTTCTACTAGACCCTTTGCATGCTATTTGATACTCTCTCCCTTCTCCATTGCTGAGTTACTGAAACAGACCTATGTGACTACCATGTTTCTATAGTCCACTACTTACTGATTTTGCAATTGCATGACACTTTTCTTTGTCCTAAATTCATCCTCGCATGCCTAATACTTGTGTGCTCTTTATATATGCTCAGCTTCTCCTCTAAAATGACTTTCAATTTTTGACTGATTTCAGACCTCCTTGTGTAAGTCTGATTGATTCTTTCCTTTTTTACTAATTTTCGTGTTTCTTGGTTTGATTTGAAAACTTTCCTTAGCCTTTCTGACTTGGTTTATTCATAAACCAGTAATTTCGAATCCCTAACTCCTTGATTTACTATGTACTGATTGATTCTTACCTTATTTGTTTAACTGTGTATTTCAAAGATCCTTCATTTAATTAAACTCCTATGTATTTACCCCTAATTGTCTACTTTGCACAAGATGCTTATTTGATATCTTTCCTTAAATGATTTCTGTTCATTACCGTTTAAGTTTGAACTCCTTATTTAAAAGAAGCTCTTCTACTGATTGATTTTAATTGGTACATGGTTATTCTCTTGCCTTATTCTCTGCATGTTTTCAAACTATAAATACCATGCTCTTTCATTGACACAAAGACACACGGACACTCTTAGTTTTCTGAACTCACACTCACATTCAAAAATCACTCTCTCTCTTGTTACTTGTACTGTGGCCTGTTTTCTTTCAAGTACTGCTACTGCTGTATTTTGTTCCTTTAATACCTTCACTTGCATGTCTGCCTATTGTTTATGTTTAGTTCGGAATTTACTTTAGCATGCTGTAATTTCCTTCCTATTATGAATCCCAAACCCCCTACCCTAGTGTGTTTGATGCTAATGGTTTGTTTGAGGCATGACATTATTAAGTATTATTGTCTATGGCACAAACTTGATTCCCCTGGAATCATAACCTCCACGTCACTATTATATGTGGTGCATTCTTGTTGATTTGTAAGCATAACAACACTCTCTATTGTTGTGCATGCCCAGAATTAGCTAAATGTCTAAGCACATGGACTCCTTACAACTTCCCTATTCCCCTGAACCCCTTTTGTGTACTTGTTTGTTGCTGTTTCCCTCTCATTCACCCCTTTAGAACTCTGTTCCTCACCTGCACTCTCTTTTAGACTTTAAGTTCTACCCCCCTGCTGTGAGCCTTAGGTTGGGACCCCTCTTCTGAACTTGGACATTTGAGGGCTGGCCCTTCCACACTGCACTTATCCCCATTCTGATAATGCAATTTGGGTGTGAGCATTGCCCGAAGTCCTTTTGAGGCTCTCAAGGAACTTTGACACACTCAGATTGGAGAAAGGCTTTGGATCAATGGTCTTTGAGTTGGGTCTATCATGTAACTCAGAGAGGAAGTCAGAATCAGGCTTCCTCTAGTTGTACCTTTTTTTACTTTTCATGATGTAATTTTATTTATTCTAGATTGTAATAATTTGTAATAAGCATTTGGGGCTGGTTAGTGAAAAAGGGTGGGTAACTATGTATGCAAAGGTTATAAATCATGACTATAGGACTGCTATATTCCGGCATATTCAACCTCATATAGAAACCATGTCTATAGGATTCTGCATATTCAAACTTCACTTAGAAATCATGTCTATAGGATTCTGTATATTTAACTTCACTTAGAAATCATGTCTATAGGATTCTGCATATTTAACTTCACTTAGAAATCATGTCTATAGGATTCTGCATATTTAAATTCACTTAGAAATTATGGCTATAGGATTTTGCATATTCAAATTTCACTTTGAAATCATGTCTATAAGGCTTCTGAATTTCGACGCTACGTCTACAAGGTCTTAAAATCAGTAACGTCTCGAAAGCATGCATATAGGAGTTTCTAATAAAAATCTGATTTGGCTCACTCAGTGTTAGATATAAAATTGGTAGTAATGGCTGCTATTGTTTGCAGAACTTGTAATCAATTCGTTTAAATTCTGCCTCTCTCTTTCAATAATCTGAGTCCCTCACTTAGCAAGAATAACGAGTATACATTCAAACAGTTCATTTTGAGCCTTACTGCTTTCTGAATCCAGTAGATACCATGCTTATAGGATCCTTGTCCAACACTTAGGCAAGCCGTAGGGTAATAAATATAAACTGAATCTGCTTCTGTTAATAATTACAACCAACAGGCAGGCCTGATTCAGACTTCTTATCTGAGTTATGTGATAAGCTAAAACTATCTCAACAATTTCCTCTCACTGGTATTTAATACCTTTTAAATCAGAACTAAACAGTATGTGTAAGTCATGTTAATTACGTGCTTCTTTGTTTAAGGAGGTATATCTGAGCCTCTGCTTGTTATATGCTTTCCCCAATTTGCAATACGTGTTTTGTATGTCGCCTTAGAGTTTTTTCCTTTGAAACTACAAATAAGCCTAATATCCCTCCCTTTTAGGATTAGTAGTCCTAAATGCCTCCGGGACTGATAGGATTAGGATGGGTAATAGCATGCAATAAGTAAACGAGACCAATCTGTGCTTTAAATACCTTAAAGGGGTGGAAAGGGCAGATATGGATATGATAACCACACGATAGTGTCACGTGTAGCCCCTCATTGAGGAGTGATTACCGGGCATTGTGTGGGGTGATCCATATTATTAATAAACCTAGGACCCCTTTCCCTTATTTCTTTATTCCTTTTATCATTTCAACTCATTCGCTAAAAAAATCAACTTTCTTTGGTCTTCCAAACTTTGTTTATTTGTAAATCATTATATGAAACCCCCTCTTATTTGAGCCCTATTTGTCTACATGTTAATTGCACCACAAATTCACAATAATTGTCTGGCCGGGAACCACACTAGTGGATTCTGAGGGGTGCCTAACATCTTCCCCTTGGAATAATTTCAAGCCCTTACCCTAATCTCTGGTTATTCAAAATCAAACTTTTTTGGTGTCCTAATGCACCCTAGTCATTAGGTGGCGACTCTTCAAATGCAAACCCAATTCCCAAAAGGAATGAGTTGTCCCTCCAAATATCATAAACCCGATTTCGCTCTAGAAAAAAGGGGCGCGACAACATGGCAACTCTGCTGGAGATTTTTAGGCTTTTACCATTTCAGACTATTATTGTGAATTTATGCTTCTTTATGTGCAATTATCTGTTTATTTCTTTCAAGTATTCAATTTTCTTTTCTATTGCAAAACTGACTTGTCTTTTTGTTTATTTCCTTTATTACTTTCCTCTACTACTTTCCTTTACTACCACTTTAAATTATGAAGAACTATTGTATTTACTGCTTTCCTAACATGCAAATACGTGACAACCTGCTTTAATTGTTGCATAATCATGCTCAACATCATATTCCACTTGTGCCAAACAAAATACCATAGCAATGCTTATAATGAGTGGTTGCGCTCTTCTGATATTATCAACCCCTAAATCTGAAAAATGTGTATTTGCGGTAAAACCTGTCGATCAATAGTGTAGTCGACGGTTCCATGCCTTTCCCCCTTGAGTTGTCCGCTTAAGGGTACCAGTCTAAAACCCCATAGAAACCTTACTCTGTTTAACTGTGCATGCATCATGGTCAACCCTAACCGAGTCAGTTTTGTTGTCCGCATAATGACTCTTTAAGATAGCCTTGTCCAAAGTCCACTGGGTTTCCCTAAAACCCAAACGGACATCATCACTTTCTGTGCATTTATTTGGAGAACTAGATGCGTTTATGCTAATTGTTGATATTAAATAGTGAAGTCTGGTAGGGTTAAGGGCCTAACCCTTTTGTCTTGCAAAAATATAAGGCACGAAGTCCCCAGATTCGGCATGGTCACCAACATCCACCCAAAATTGCTAAGCTGGTAGGAGGATCTTCACTCTAGTGATCAAATCCTTGTCCGTAAATATCTGGGCAACCTACCTTCTCTCTTGGAAATCCAACCCGACAACAAGATCATAGAAGCTTCCACTTTATACTAGGATTGTGAGAGGTCTATGTTTCGCTTCAAGGACATTGAAATGACACCTTTGCTAGAAGAAATAAGAGGATTGGTCGGTATACCATGGGAAACACCGGGATTGTTAATGCCTGAGAACCGCAAGGGCAGAGGTTTTCTCAAAATGATGGGTCTGAAGAAGAATCCAGAACTGACATGTCTGAATGAATCTTATATCCCCTTCAACTATTTGTATGAGAGGTACGGTCACAGCAAGTCCTACCGTACCTATCCTGAAGAATTTGCCATCACATCATTAGGGCATATTCACCAAAGGGTCTTTGTATTTATGTTTTGTTTCCTGGGGTTGATAGTGTTTCTAATGAAGAAAGCAAGGATCCATACCAGGATGGCTATGGTAACTAAAACTCTGATGGAGGGCATTGGTGGGAAACCTTTCAGCATTGTGCCCATGATTGTTACGGAGATATACCGAGCCTTAGAGAAGTGTCAACGAGGAGCCAAACACTTCAAGGGCTGCAATTTGCTACTTCAGCTCTAGCTCATAGAGCATCTCTAAAGGGGTGAATACCAACAGGAAATTCAGCGAAAAGACTGGGACGATCATATCTCTTTCCATCATCCGAAGCGAATGAACTATATGCCCAACATGTTCGCCCAACCAGAAGATGCCAGAGGATGGGTAGAGTTATTTGATAATCTTACCGAGGACCGATACAATGGATGTTCGAATGGTTCCCTACTGAGGAGTTCATCGCCCGATCAGGGGATGCGCCGTTTCTGATATTAATCGGTCTGAGGGGAACCTACCCTTATGTCCCTCTCCGAGTTATGAGACAGGCTGGTAGGAAACAAGTTATACCAATGGCCGACAAGATGAGTCACTTCCGGGATGACTTCCAAGTTGATGATAGTCCTTATAAGTGCCAAGCTCAGCATATGTGGCATTGCAAGATCATCATGGGAAGAGATACTATCGAGCCAGACAGATACCACGCTGGTTGCACTCCCTACTATTCAGGCTGGTTAAAATCTAATCACGATAGTTTGGGTCAGCCAGGACTTGCTAGGGGCCACATGATCATAAATGAGAGGGCCTAGGCACAGGTCAAATACAATCAACTGGGCAAGAGGATCCGGGAATGTGAAAGTGAGCACCGTGGGATACAAGAACCCAACCAAAAGCTGATCGAGGAGTGGAAGGACATGGCTGTCAGTGCCAACAAGCGACTGGGGTACTTGGAGCGGAGCATAGTAGAGCTGGAAAGGAAAATTCTCAAAAGAATCGAGGATTGCCAGAATGCTGAGGGAAATGAGGGTGGACATATGCCAGAGCCTACCTATTGCTGGGACTTTACGAGTTGGGAAAGCTGTTCGACGGAGCCAAAGATACTGAGTCTGGGAAAGGTCCTTCTGAGATCAAGTAGATAGGAATTTACTTTTTCATTTTATGAATGTAATAAGGCAAATGGCCACTAGTGATATTTTATTTCCTGTTATTTAGTGTCAATTTGGGATTCGTCTATTTTTTATCAATAAAATGAGGCATTTAGCATTCTAAGTTCTCCAAATCAATTTGTCGCTAGGCCTACCTCGGGCACAAAGAGGTCCCCAAAATATGACACAATTTACATTCTTGCACTATGTGTTTAAATATCGCAACATTTTCTTATAATCCTCACTAACTTGTTACCTTTTTGTTTTCACTTTTTGTTTATTTATTCCCCTCCTCAAAGGTTAGTTCGTGCACTCTGGCAATATCATCTTATTCCACGAGATCCAGGGGCCCTCCACCCACTCCTCCTCTTAGTCCTGTCAAAAATAAGAACAAAGGAAAGATGGAAGCTGTGAACAACTCCAGAAAGGAAAACTCAGCTGAACGGGTATAGGTCGCTCATGGTCATGCTACTCTGGTTCCTAAGGAAAGTGCATCCCAGCTTGAACAAAAGCTGCTGAAATTCCAAAAAAGAACTTGATCAGGTTCGGAATTTGGCGAATCTGTCATTTTCCCTCACCACTCCCGATGTCAATTTTCCAAATGCTCAGAATCCCACACCTACACAAAATATCCCAAAGCCACAAAACCATCCCGCTCCTCACTACCACTGCAATACCTGCCATACTTCCAACAATACTCCGCTGCTCATCCCAGAATCCTTGAACTCCACAAATGACCACTTTCACACCCATCACAACACCCCCATCTATGTGGAGACCATTCCACACTCTACCCAACCCATCTCAAGTACACCCGATTCTGATGATAAATGTTCACTCATTAGGAACCTGGCTGAAGAACATAAGAAACTGACTAGCCAAATTTAAGGCGTCAAAGGAAGCAAGGGAATTGAGGGTTTAAACTATGAAGATATGTGCATACAACCAGATGTTGAGCTGCTGGAGGGGTACAAACCTTCGAAATTCGAAATGTTTGATGGTACAGGTGATTCGAGGGTCCATTTGAGAACATACTATGACAAACTAGTCGGAGTAGGGAAAGACGAAAGGATCCGCATGAATCTTTTCATGAGGAGTCTGAAAGGAGATGCTCTGTCTTGGTACATTAGCCAAGACCCGAAGAAATGGTCAAACTGGGTGAGTATGGCGTCCGATTTCATGGACAGTTCAGGTTCAACACAGAAAATGCGCTAGATGTGTTCTACATTCAAAACCTAAACAACAAGCCCACAAAAACATTCCGCGAGTATGCTACTCGTTGGGGATCCGAAACTGCTAAAGTCAGACCTGCCTTAGAAGAAGAATAGATGAACAAATTCTTCGTTAGGGCTCAGGACCCTCAGTATTACGAGCGGCTAATATTGATTGAAAGCCATAAATTTTCTGACATCATCAAGCTAGGTGAGAGGATCGAAGAGGGCATCAAAAGCGGTATGGTCATGAACTTTGAGGCCTTGCAAGCTACAAACAAGGCCTTACAGTCTGGTGGTGCATCCAAGAAAAGGGACGTAGGGCCGTAATGGTTGCACAGAGAACCAAATCTCCTATCAAATACCAAACCTATCTAATGCCTCCACTCACATATCAGCCTACACCAAATTACCAAGCACCCTCACCCTCTTACCAAACTCCACCACCCACTTATCAATCACCTCCAGCTCCCACATATCAGCCCACTTCACCTAGATACTCCCAACCCGCACCTGTTTACCAAGCCTATAATGCTCAACCATCCCACTATCAATCACTCATACACGCCAAAACTTCCTTAGACCTCGACAAAATTTTGATCGCAGACCTCCTAAACAGTATATAGCCATTGCCGAACCCATTGACCAGTTATACGAGAGACTCAAAGCTACTGGTTATGTCACCCCTATCCCTGCCATAACCCCTGAGAACCCTTCTCACTGGGTTAATCCAAACAAATCCTGTACATACCATTTCGGCATGAAGGGACACATCATCGACGAATGTCGTTCTCTGAAAGACAAGATCCAGTCTCTAATTGACAACAAAATTATTATGGCAAATGAACCTGCTCCAAATGTCCGCAATAACCCTTTGCTAGACCATAAGGGTGGAGGCATTCACATGATTGAAATTGAGGATGATTGGGATCCCGAAGGGTCGATTATGTTGATCATAGAAGGTGATGATCCAAAGAAACCAATAGTTACTCTTAATCCAATCATAGTCTAGATTCAGCCGTATGGGGGCGCTGAAGTAAACATGTCTGTGCTACTTGAGTTCGAAGCAACTGCAAAGACACCAACACCAATTGAGGTCAAATTCGTGACTCCAGCAAATGCACCTCCACTATTTGAAGTTGCAGTTTTACCTCCCAAAGCACATGCTGTGTTCAGAGTGAAGATGTCCACGCCGATCCCAGTGGCGATGTCCACCATGAAACCATTCCATACCAAGGCTATACCATAGGACAATACAGCCGAGGCAAGAAGAAAAGGCAAGGGTAGGACCGAGGAAACTATTGTCGCACAGGGTATGGCAAGAACTAGTAGAGTTTATACCCCTGAACATCTAGTTAAGTCAAGCAAGCAGGCCTCCAATCGGCCGCCCAACATTGAAACGGGTCCAGAAGATCTTTGGAGAAAGATACAGGCCAAGGAATACTCGGTCATCGACCAGTTGAGCAAAACATCAGCGCAAATCTCCATACTTGCTTTGCTACAAAACTCAGAGGCACACAAGAATGCTCTGTTGAGGGTGCTGAGTAAAGCCTACGTACCCAGCAACATTACTAGTGGAGAAATGGTTAACATGGTCGGACAGGTATTGGAGAGTCACAAACTTACTTTTCATGAGGATGAGCTACCGCCTGAAAGGTTGGGGCACAACAAAGCACTGCACATCACTGTGCAATGCGAGAATTACTTTATCACCAGGATCCTGATTAATGGGGGTTTCAGCCTCAACATTTGTCCGCTGGTAACGCTCAAGAAGTTGGGTAAGGGACTACACTAGACAAAGGATGGGGCCATCAACGTGAAAGCCTTCGACGATTCCTAGAGGTCCACTATTGGGGAAATTAGTTTGTGTTTGCAAATGGGGCCAACCTGGTTCGATGTCGATTTCCAAGTGATAGACGTGTCGGCATCTTACAATCTACTATTGGGACGGCCATGGATCCATGCTGCTAGGGATGTAGCATCAACACTGCATCAGGCAGTAAAGTTTAAATGGAACCACCAGGAAGTGATCATTCACGACAATGGTAGCAACCCCATATACAGTTGCCAGACCATTCTGCCAATCAAATAGAGAAAGAAGCTAGATGGAGAGACTTACCATCACATTGAACGACTGAATGCTTTTGACAAAGACAAATGGTGGGACAACAAGATCGAAAGTATACCGAATTGGTGTGGGTACGAACCTGGCAAAGGGCTCGACAAGAATCTCTAAGGAATCGCTAAGCCTATAAAGCTCAAGAAACATGGCACCACTTTTGGTCTGGGATATGAGTATACCTGGGAGGAATTCAACAGCTGGTCACCACCATGGAGTGGTCCTTACTATCCGCTAGAGCGGCCTATACCACATTTGGAGCGGACTTTCCAACCGGCCGATATTATTTATGCGCCAGAAGAAGAGGAAGCATTGGCAGCGGTGAAGAATTTGTTCTTAGAAGACATTGATATAGATTGCTGTGTCATTCTCGAGGAGGAGGGGGAGGAAGGTCCTTCCATACAAGCCATAATCAGAGGGGCCCGCCTCAATAACTGGACCATCAGGACAACCAGAGCCCGATGAGCCTCGGGGTAGCAAGGCTAAAACAAGAACTGTTTTGATTTACTAAAAGATTGTTATTTTTTCTCCCGCATGTCTTCAATTCCCGCAATAAGATCTTCAATGTTCAAAACAATTATGCAATTTATCAAAGCATTCTGACTTTTCTTATGAATCAACATTTATTACTATTGTTTTATCTTATTACTTTACTTATACATCATTAATATTACTTATCTTGATGAACCAATGACTGTGGCATGCAATGAGACAACGCAACAAAACGGACATAGATTCAGAGGAAGATGAAATACCAGAAGAGGTTGTTAAGAAAGTTGAGAATTTTGAGAATAGACCTAAGTCGAACCTGGACTAGACCGAGATTGTTAACCTGGGAGATGCAGAGAATGTAAAAGAAACGAGAATCAGTGTCCACTTATCGCCCTAGAAAATAAGGAATACACAGAATTTCTAAGGGAATATGAAGACATATTCGCTTGGTCGTATGATGACATGACTGGTCTGAGTACATCTATTGTGGCTCACAAACTGCCAACCGATAAAACATGTCCGCCGGTAAAGCAAAAGCTCAGAAAATTTAAGCCTGACATGAGTCTGAAAATCAAGGAAGAAGTCACTAAGCAAGTCAAAGTCAAGGTTCTCAGGGTAGTAGAATATCCAACATGGTTAGGCAACATTGTGCTAGTACCAAAGAAGGACAGAAAGGTCAGAGTCTGTGTCGACTACCGAGATCTCAACCGGGCCTGGCCGAAAGACGACTTCCCCTTGCCAAACATACACATCCTGATCAACAATTGCGCCAAGCATGAATTGCAGTCATTTGTGGATTGTTTCATTGGGTATCATCAGATCTAGATGGATGAAGAAGATTCTGAGAAAACGGCTTTCATTACGCCGTGGGGAATGTACTGTTACAAGATGATGTCGTTCGGCCTGAAGAATGCAGGGGCCACCTACATGAGGGCCATGACTACCATCTTCTACGATATGATACACAAGGAGATAGAGGTGTACGTAGATGATGTTATTATCAAGTCCAAGAAAGCCATTGACCACAGAGAAGATTTGAGGAAGTTCTTCAACAGATTATGGAGGTACAACCTAAAACTGAATCCCGCAAAGTGTGCATTTGGGGTTCCTACCGGAAAACTAGTTGGGTTTATTGTGAGTCGCCGAGGAATAGAACTGGATCCATCAAAGGTTAAAGCTATTCAAGAATTGCCACCGCCAAAGAACAAGAAGGACGTGATGAGTTTCTTGGGGAGACTTAACTACATCAGCCGGTTCATAGCACAATTTACAGTTATCTATGAGCCGATCTTTAAGATGTTGGATAAGGACGCCGCTACCAAATGGACTGATGATTGCCAAAAAGCTTTCGACAGAATCAAGGAATACTTGTCAACAACACCAGTCTTAGTTCCGCCTGAGCCAGGTAGACCCTTATTACTCTACCTTGCAGTATTGGATGGAGTATTCGGTTGTGTTCTGGGGCAGCATGATAAAATGGGGAGGAAGGAGCAGGCCATTTATTACCTCAGTAAGAAGTTCACCCCGTATGAGGCCCGGTATTCTCTGTTAGAGCACACCTGATGTGCTTTGACTTGGGTAGATCAGAAGTTGAGGCACTACTTCTATGCCTATACTACATATCTCATATCAAGGATGGATCCTTTAAAGTACATCTTCCAGAAGCCCATGCCCACTGGCAAGCTAGCCAAGTGGCAAATCCTGTTGAGTCAGTTCGACATTGTCTACATGACTTAGAAAGCAATCAAGGGTCAAGCATTGGCAGATCACCTTGCTGAAAATCCTGTAGATGGAGAATACGAATCCCTGAAAACGTATTTTCCTGACGAAAATGTGTCATTCATAGGAGAAGAAATTGTAGAATCCTATGATGGTTGGAGATTATTTTTTGATGGAGCAGCAAATTTCAAAGGAGTTAGCATAGGAGCAGTCCTGGTATCAGAAACCGGTCAGCATTATCCGGTGTCCGCCAAAATCAGGTTCCCGTGCCCCAACAATATGGCCGAGTACGAAGCCTGCTTCTTAGGGATCAAAATGGCTATTGACATGAATATTCAAGAGTTGCTAGTGATCGGAGATTTAGACCTACTTATACATATGGTCCGAGAAGAATGGGCAACCAAGAACTCATAGATACTCCTGTATCTACATTATGTATAGGAATTGAGAAAGAGGTTCATAAAGATAGAATTCCAACATGTTCCCAGGGTCTATAATGAATTCGTCGATGCATTGGCTACCCTATCATCCATGATACAACATCCAGACAAGAACTTCATTGATCCCATTCCGGTAAAGATCCATGATTAACCAGCTTATTCTGCTCATGTTGAGGAAGAAGCAGACGGAAAACCTTGGTTTCATGATATCAACGAATATTTGACGAAAGGTGAATACCCAGAACTTGCAAATCCTACTCAGAAACGCACCCTTCGGAGGTTGTCCAACAATTTCTTTCACAGCGGAGGGATCCTGTATAAGAGGACTACTAATTTGGGGTTACTAAGGTGTGTCGACGTAAAGGAAGCATCCAGGCTACTGGAGGAAATTCACGCTGGGACTTGCGATCCACGTATGAATGGCTTTGTCTTAGCAAAGAAGATACTCCGAGTTGGTTACTTTTGGATGACAATGGAGACGGACTGCATCTAGTATGTCCGGAGATGCCACCGCTTCCAGATACATGCAGACATGATAAAGGTACCTCCGAATGAGCTTAATGCAACAAGCTCGTCATGGCCGTTCACCGTTTGGGGAATGGATGTTATCGGACCAATCGAGCCTGCCGCTTCCAACGGGCACAGGTTTATCCTAGTAGAAATCGACTATTTCACCAAAATGGGTCGAAGCAGCATCTTACAGAGCAATAACTAAGAAAGTCGTGGCAGACTTTGTTCGCAACCGCATCATTTCTCGATTTGATATTCCGGAGTCAATCATCACTGATAATGGTTCCAACCTTAACAGTGACTTGATGAAAGCCATATGTGAAACCTTCAAGATCAGACACAAGAATTCTACAGCCTACAGACCTCAGATGAACGGAGCAGTAGAAGCCGCCAATAAGAATATCAAGATGATATTGAGGAAAATGATAGAGAAGCATAAACAGTGGAAAAAGAAGTTATCGTTTGCTTTACTAGGATATCTCACCACAGTCCGCATATCAATCGGGGCAACCCCCTATATGCTAGTGTACGGTACAGAGGCAGTCATTCCCACCGAAGTGGAAATTCCTTCCCTAAGGATCATACATGAAGCTGAGCTCAACGATGCAGAGTGGGTGAAGAGTTGTTACGAGTAGCTGGATCTTATCAATGGAAAGAGAATGAATGCAGTTTGCCATGATCAACTTTATCAGAACAGAATGTCCAGAGCCTTTAATAAAAGAGTCAAGCCGAGACAGTTCACATTGGGGCATCTAGTGTTAAAGAAAAAATTTCCGCATCAAGATAAAGCTAAGGGGAAATTCTCTCCCAACTGGTAGGGTCCATGCATGGTTCATCGGGTTCTGACAGGAGGAGCCCTCATACTCGCAGAAATGGACGGAGAATTCTGGCCGAAGCTGATCAATTCAGATGCAGTCAAGCGTTGCTAAGTGTAATCTTTATGCTTTTCTCATATGATGTAATTTGAACTACGCCTGACCTGATTCCCATTTAAGAAGGGATACGTAGGCATCCCTATGGGTTTGGTCACAATTCAATAAAACTTTTATTTCCCCCCGTAATTGGAAATTGGGGCAGAATTTTGAGGAGGACCCTCAAAATTCCCGAGTTCATTTCAGCCAATCATCACTAGCAGCAGTCGAAAGCATCAATCCATTAAACCGCGGCAGAATTTTGAGGAGGACCCTCAAAATTCCATAACAAGAAGGGTTGCAATGTCTTGAACCACGTCGCAGTCGTTGGTTCATCTAAAGAAAACTATTCTTAATTATGTATTTGTGTATGCCCTTACTAAAACATGCATGTTTATTGCCAAAATTGCCTTGTTTAGCAACGCTACCCCAATGATATGTACAGTATCACCAGATCAAAGCCGAGCAGGTCAAGCAGAGCCGCGGGGATACGAACTAACCTCCCCCCTTTATAAAACTCACAATTTTTCTTTGGATGCAGGCACTTGAGTTGCAAAATCACCAAATATACTATACACTCACGAGACTCACATTGCTCAGAAATACAACTCTCAGAACTGTTGCACTTAGTCACAGCTGCTATCTGCACGCAGTGTCCCTAGCAGACATAGTATCCCCAGCACTCGCAATATCGCAATCCGCTATCAGCTAAGAAAATTCTATTATCATTTGCCCATTTACTTCTTGCATAAGGCTACCATTCTGCCTTCTGAGGTTAAGCTCTACCTCCATCTGGATTTTTGCATTGCATAAGGCTACCATTCTACCTTCCGAGACTAAGCTCTGTCTCCATCTGCATTTCGGCATTGCATAAGGCTACTGTTTTGCCTTCCGAGACTAATCTCTGTCTCCATCTGCATTTTTGCATTGCATAAGGCTACCATTCTGCCTTCCGAGACTAAGCTCTGTCTCCATATGCATTCTTGCATTGCATAGGGCTACTATTCTGCCTTCCGAGGTTAAGCTCTACCTCTATCCGCATTCTTGCATTGCATAAGGTTACCATTCTGCCTTTCAAGGTTAAGCTCTACCTCCATCCGCATTTCTTGCATTGCATAAGGCTACCATTCTGCCTTTCGAGGTTAAGCTCTACCTCCATCTGTATTTCTTGCATTGCATAAGGCTATCATTCTGCCTTCCGAGGTTAATATCTACCTCCATTTGCATTGGCTGAAAGATCGCCACCTTATTTACATTTGCATCGGCTGAAAGATCGCCACCTTATTTACATTCGCATCGGCTGAAAGATCGCCACCTTATTTACATCTGCATGGCTGAAAGATCGCCACCTTATTTACATTTACATGGCTGAAAGACCACCACCTTATTTACACTTGCACGACTAAAAGATCGCCACCTTATTTACATGTGCACGGCTAAAAGATCGCCACCTTATTTACATGTGCACGACTGAAAGATCGCCACCTTATTTACATTTGCATTGGCTGAAAGATCGCCATCTACTACATTGCATAGGATGAAAGATCGCCAGAAACTGCATCTCATGGGCTAAAAGATCGCCAAATTATTCGAAGGCGTCATTATTCGGAGGCACCATTCTCATAGCCCGAGAACACCATTTCATGGCATGAGGACCCCTTTTATCTTTTGCATAACATTATTCAAAGGCATCATAGTTCGGAGGCATCATTCTCATAGCCCGAGAGAATCATTTCATGGCATGTGAATCCTTTATTGTATGCTTCATGGCCCAGGACGTCATGGTCTAAGGACATCATCCTAACCGTCCATAGACAACTTTTATGATCCAATGGGAATTTGCATCATGTTTAAATTTACGCACAATATATGCTTGTATCGCTTACTTGCAGGTAAACCAGTGAGCAACGACCACCT
Source organism: Nicotiana sylvestris (assembly GCF_000393655.2). Lineage (NCBI taxonomy): Eukaryota > Viridiplantae > Streptophyta > Magnoliopsida > Solanales > Solanaceae > Nicotiana > Nicotiana sylvestris. The sequence goes on from NC_091068.1 coordinate 41,152,091, forward strand.
CGTCAGGAGCGATCCTGCTCCAGTTCCCGCAGCCCTGTCAGGTTTCAAACCATTCACCCCAACCTGAATATTGTGTCCGTTCTTGAAAAGTCTCCATCGGCATATTCTGCCGATAGATCTCGAACTACATACGACCTGATTCTTGTAAAACCAGGGATATGTAGGCAGATCAAAAACAAGATTATGGCCTAAGTCTCCTCGAACCATTTCGTTCGGTCAAAATTGACCATCATATCTTTACCCGACAACTCTTTCATCTTTCCCGGGTAAAGATGAGTAGCTGTTGATACCCAATTTTTTCCTGTATATTTTTAATATGCAAAATAATCTAAAAATAGCATGTATGTGCATATATAAGTATGTCCCAATGTTTTATTATTTTTTCTCTTAATTTTTAAAGATTTTTTAAATCAATTTATTGCCCTATTTTATCAAGAAAAACCCAGTAATTATCCCCAAAATCATCATTTTGGGTGATTCATTTTTTTGGATTCTCATACTTATATTAAAATATAGCTAGCATAATTTATTCATATTTTTACAAATTTATTTAATATTTTTAAAACTAAATTTCATATAATTGCAATATTGGCCTCTTTTAAGATTTAATTGTAATTATATTTATAAAATTGACTCCAGTATTTTTAATTTGATAATTATGTATTTTGAATCATTTTAGTACCTTTAAATTATTTCCAAAAATTATTTTACTATTGTTTATAAATCAAAAGGGAGAAGTGGCTATTTAAGTGTTAGCCCATGTTCCTTTCAATTGTAGCCTGATTTGGCACCCCAATTGAACCCAATTACCTTGACCCAATCCCTGTTTGAACCGACCCAAACCCAACCCTGTTAAACCGCCCTACCTACCCGATTAATCCAAGCCGTTGATCAAAATGATCAACGGCCACCAAACACCCTTTCCTTTTTTAATCCCGACCTACCCCCTAACCGTAACCATTTCACAACCCTAGCCGCCTCTGAATCACTTTTTCTCTCAATTCTCTTTCATCCCCCTCTCAAACCCTAGCCGCAGCCTTCAACTACCATCCTAAAATCGCCTTAATCAATGGCTTCCAAAGACATTAAAGGCCTGTATCCACCTCTTTTGGCCTCTACGCGCCCGATTATTATGGTTTCAAGGCCAGATCGTGAAAGAATTTGGTCCAGACCTTGGTCAATTTCAGTTTATGGCTGTTCTCCAGTCGTCTCTGATCTTTCTCCGGCCAGCCATGGCTATTCGAGCCTGATCTCGACTTCTCCTGCTTAGATCAATGACTTTCCAAGACTTTCTCATCATTTGGGTTCTTCTAAAACCCTAACTTTTGAGGTTCTTCTGATTTCTTTAGATCTGTTCTAGATCCGTGTTTTCCCTAAACTTTCAAACTATTTCTCAAAGTTTCTTTCAAAACTCTGCTTTCAAAACCTTTATCTTTTCCGATTTAGGGTTTTGGCAAGATATTTAGAAGTCTATCTGATCTTTAGCATGTTCTACTGTGTTTCTTATGTTGATTCTACTATGTTTCTTATGTTGATTCTTCTACTGTTTTTATTTATGTTAAAGTCTTAAGTTCTTTCTTAGGGTTTCTGATTTTATTTTCTTTGTTGATATTTTTGCCTGATTCTCTTATCTTTCACCTCTACACTCTATTGATGGCCCTAAGATTTGGGGTTCATTCGAGTTCTGATATTATTTGCTATATGATTTGTTTGTTCCTCATCTCCGAACTTGTTTGGTTTCAAAACCCTAATTTCTTTGGACCTATTTGAGTTTCCGAAGTTGTTTCATCTGTTGTTCGACTGAATTTCAAAATCTTTTATTTCTTTATATGATTCTGAATCCCTCCTAAACTCTTCTAAGGTCTTTCTACTGGACCCTTTGCATGCTATTTGATACTCTCTCCCTTCTCCATTGCTGAGTTACTGAAACTGACCTATGTGACTACCATGTTCCTATAGTCCACTACTTACTGATTTTGCAATTGCATGACACTTTTCTTTGTCCTAAATTCAGCCTCGCATGCCTAATACTTGTGTGCTCTTTATATATGTTGACCTTCTACTCTAAAATGACTTTCAATTTTTGACTAATTTCAGACCTCCTTGGGTAAGTCTGATTGATTTTTTCCTTGTTTTACTAATTTTCCTGTTTCTTGGTTTGATTTGAAAACTTTCCTTAGCCTTTCTGACTTGGTTTATTTATGAACCAGTAATTTCGAATCTCTGACTCCTTGATTTACTATGTACTGATTGATTCTTACCTTATTTGTTTAACCGTGTATTTCAAAGGTCCTTCCCTTAATTAAACTCCTTTGTATTTACCCCTAATTGTCTACTTTGCACAAGATGCTTATTTGATCTCTTTCATTAAATGATTTCTGTTCATTACCGTTTAAGTTTGAACTCCTTAATTAAAGGAAGTTCTTCTACTGATTGATTTTAATTGGTACATGGTTATTCTCTTGCCTTATTCTCTGCCTGTTTTCAAACTATAAATACCATGTTCTTTCATTGACATAAAGATACACGAACACTCTTAGTTTTGTGAACTCACACTCACATTCAAAAAGCACTCTCTCTCTTGTTACTTGTACCATGGCCTATTTTCTTTCAAGTACTGCTACTGTTGTATTTTGCTCCTTTGAAACTGGTATGTCCTGATTAAGGTTTTCAGCAACTACAACAATGTGTTTATTTAATACCTTCACTTGCATGTTTGCCTATTGCTTATGTTTAGTTCAGAATTTACTTTAGCATGCTGTAATTTCCTTCCTATTATGAATCCCAAACCCCCTACCCTAATGTGTTTGATGCTAATGGTTTGTTTGAGGCATGACAATATTAAGTATTATTTTCTATACTTGATTCCCCTTGAATCATAACCTCCATGTCACTATTATATGTGGTGCATTCTTGTTGATTTGTAAGCATAACAACACTCTCTATTGCTGTGCATGCCCAGAATTAGCTAAATATCTAAGCACATGGACTCTTTGCAACTTCCCTATTCCCCTGGACCCCTTTTGTGTACTTTCTTGTAGCTATTTCCCTCTCCTTCACCCCTTTAGAACTATGTTCCTCACTTGCACTCTCTTTTAGACTTTAAGTTCTACCCCCCTCTTGTGAGCCTTGCCTTGGGACCCCCCTCTGAACTTGGACACTTGAGGGCTGGCCCTTCCACACTACACTTATCCCCATTATGATAATGCAATTTGGGTGTGAGCATTGCCCGGAGTCCCTTTGAGACTCTTAGGGAACTTTGACACACTCATATTGGAGAAAGGCTTTGGATCAATGGTCTTTGAGTTGGGTCTATCATGTAACTCAGAGAGGAAGTCAGAATCAGGCTTCCTCTAGTTGTACCTTTTTTACTTTTCCTGATGTAATTTTATTTATTCTAGTTTGTAATAATTTATAATAAACATTTGGGTCTAGTTAGTGAAAATTGGTGGGTAACTATGTATGCAAAGGATAAAAATCATGACTATAGAACTACTATATTCCTGCATATTCAACCTCATATAGAAACCATGTCTATAGGATTCTGCATATTCAAACTTCACTTAGAAATCATGTCTATAGGATTCTGCATATTTAACTTCACTTAGAAATCATGTCTATAGGATTCTGAATATTTAACTACACTTAGAAATCATGTTTATAGGATTCTGCATATTTAACTTCACTTAGAAATCATGGCTATAGGATTTTGCAGATTCAAACTTCACTTAGAAATCATGTCCATAAGGCTTCTGCATTTCGATGCTACGTCTACAAGGTCTTAAAATCAGTAACGCCTAGAAAGCATGCCTATATGAGTTTCTAATAAAAATCTGATTCGTCTCACTCAGTGTTAGATATAAAACCAGCAGTAATGGCTGCTATTGTTTGCAGAACTTGTAATCAATTCGTTTAAATTTTGCCTCTCTCTTTTAATAATCTGAGTCCCTCACTTAGCAAGTTTAACAAGTATGCATTCAAACAGTTCATTTTGAGCCTTACTGCTTTCTGAATCCAGTAGATACCAATCTTATAGGATCATTATCCAACACTTAGGCAAGCCCTAAGGTAATAAATATAAACCAAATCTGCTTTTGTTAATAATTACAACCAGCAGGCAGGCCTGATTCAGACATCTTATCTGAGTTATGTGATAAGCTGAAACTGTCTCAACAATTTCCTCTCACTCGTCTTTAATACTTTTTAAATCAGACCTAAACAGTATGTGTAAGTCATGCTAATTACGTGCTTCTTTGTTTAAGGAGGTATATATGAGCCTATGCTTGTTATATGCTTTCCCCAATTTGCAATACGTGTTTTTTATGCCGCCTTAGAGTTTTTCCTTTGAAACTACAAATAAGCCTAATATCCCTCCCTTTTAGGATTAGTAGTCCTAAATACCTCCGGGACTGATAGGATTGGGACGGGTAATAGTATGCAATAAGTAAACGAGACCAATCCATGCTTTAAATACCTTATCAGGGTGGGAAGGGTAGATATGGATATAATGACCACGCGATAATGTCACGTGTAGCCCCTCATTGAGGAGTGATTACCGGGCATTATGTGGGGTAATCCATATTGTTAATAAACCTAGGACCCCTTTCCCTTATTTCTTTATTCCTTTTATCATCCAACTCCTTCCTTAAAAAAATTAGCTTTCTTTGCTCTTCCAAACTTTGTTTATTTGCAAACCATTATATGAAGCCCCATCTTATTTGAGCCCTATTTGTCTACATGTTAATTGCACCCCAAATTCACAATAATTGTCTTGCCGGGAACCACACTAGTGGATTCTGAGGGGTTCCTAACACCTTCATCTTGGAATAATTTCAAGCCCTTACCCTAATCTCTGGTTATTCAAAATCAAACTCTTTTGGTGTCCTAATGCACCATAATCATTAGGTGGCGACTCTTCAAAAGCAAACCCAATTCCCAAAAGGAATGAGTTGTCTCTCCAAATGTCATAAACCCGATTTCGCTCTAGAAAAAGGGGGTGCGACATCAGTCATAAATCAAGGCAAGTACTCCTTAAGTTAAGGGAATCAAATCAAACGGTAAGATTCAGTATCATATAAGGCGAGAAAAAAAATTAGTACATGACTAAATAAGGAAAGAATCAAGGTTCAACAAGCATAGAGTAGTCAATTAGGACTCGGTTCAGAAAACTCCAATTAAGGAATGATTCGGTAAGAACAAAGTACCACAACAAATAAGGTAGGGGATCGGTCAATTTAAACAGACGAGTCAGAGTGTTAGGGTTCTAAAAGATAACCTTTCAATCAAACCATCAAAAAGGAAATCAGAATCAAATCAAGAGAGGGTTATGATTCTATACTTCAACATATAAATAGAGAAGGACCAACAGACGTAGCAAATAGGCAAGGTGAGCCATATCGACAGAAAGAAGCAAGAGAGTAACAATCAAGATGAATACAATCATACAGAAGTGATATAAGCAGCCTAAGGACTCAATAAAATCCATTTGAAGCATGGTAGCCACGGAACTTAACGGGAATCAAGTAGCCATGCTAACACACAAAACCAAAACAAAGAAGATCTAAAAATTAGGGATTTTAACATAGGCGAGTTTAAAAAGCAGTAAGAACATAGAATTAGTCAATACATGCAAGGAAAGAGGTTCAAACATAAAGAAAAACAAATTTAAACAAGTGTTGAAAAAACTCTGAGAAACCCTAACTTTAAAGAAAGTAAAAATGGCTTAAAATTAGTGATTTTTCAAAAGAAGTTTTAGAATAGTGTAAAACATAGAAAGAACAGACTTAAATCGTTAAAAAAGCACAACTTTGAGAGATACAAGCGAAAGATAGGGTTTCAAAGGAAACCCAAATAGAAACGGAAGAACCTACTATATCTTCAAAGATCGTAACAAAGATGGTGTGTTTTTGCCCAAAATCATACCAGAGAAGCCATGAACAGCCAAAACAAAAACACTAGATACCAATCGGCATGGCCCAGGGCCTTTGAAGGCCTCAGAGATGATGAGCGAGGCGATGGAGGAACCATTGGAGGCTTGGGGTTGAAAGGTGGTCGCCGGAGATGACCGGAGAAGGAGGTGATGATTGAAGGGGATTAGGGTTAGATTGAGAGGAGAGAGGAGATGAGAGAGTTTGAGGGCGGCGGAATCTCAGAAAATGAGATAGGGTTAGTGCCCTTTAGGATTAAAAAAGGAAAAGGCTTGTTTAGATCGTTGATCTGGGAGATCAATGGTCAGGATTTGACGGGGTAGATGGGTTTCGGGTTTAGGTAGGAGTTTATAGGGTCTGGGTTAGGTTAATTGGGTAGGATATTGGGTCCAATTTGGCTAAAATTGAAAGTCAAATCTGGCTATAAATTAAATAGCCATGTTTTCTTATTTTAATTTATAATAAATAATAAATAGTTTTATGAAAATAATTTTCTATGACAAAATGATTTAAAATATGTAATTATCATTTGAAAAATATAGGGGCCAATTTTACACATATAAAATAGAATTATAAATTAAAAGGGATAATATTGCAATTATATGCAAGTTAGCTTAAAAATACTAAATGTAATTATAAAAATACATGAAAAATATATTAGCTACATTTTGGCATAAGTATAGAAATTAAATGAGTAAATCATCATAACAATAATTTTGGACTAATTATTGGGGATTTTATGAATAAAAGGGGAGAAAATAAATCAATTTAAATCCTTAAAATTAAGGAAAAAATTATAAAAATCTTGTGCATGCTTATATATATATATATATATATATATATATATATATGTGTGTGTGTGTGTGTGTGTGTGTGTGTGTGTCACACCTCCTTTTTCATTTACACCCCGTAAAGGGTGTAAAGGAGTTTTTCCAATTAAAGGACAATCGAAATGGGATTTATTTAAAAGATTCAGAGTCGCCACTTGGGAGATTTATGGTGTCCCAAGTCACCGGTTGAATCCCGAATCGAGGAAAATATGACTCTGTTTAACAGTCTGCGAACCAGAAATCCGAGTAAGGAATTCTGTTAACCCGGAAGAAGGTGTTAGGCATTTTCGAGTTCCGTGTTTTTAGCACGGTCGCTCAACTGTTATTATTGGCCTAATTATTTGATTTTAAAACACTGTTGGACCTATGTGCGTTTTAACCTTTGAAAGTCGTTTTTACTTATTTAAAGAATTAATTCAAAGTTATTTAAAGCATATCGCAAGCCACGCTACATGAAATGCACCCGTGGTTCACGACACTCTCTATTTAACCTTGTTGTCATTAGAACCGGGTCATATGAAATGCACCCCCGGATTTTAGCATGTTTACTTTTAATGAACAAAATTATGGTAGGGTCACATGAAATGCACACCCAAGCCCCTTTAATCTAATTTGACGTAGTTCAGTTGATGAATAACAACCCAATATCTATATTGTGACAACATCGTGTTCAGCTATAACCAATTCGAGTAAACATACGAGCAAATAACTAAGCGGGCAAATTCGAAATTACAACGAAACTGTGACTATCCAGCTAGAGGCAAAGAGCAATCTGTGTTGCTTGCTACAAAGAAAACCGAGAAGCAGAACAAGCCTTCACGCTTGCTAAACGAATTTGCAATGAATAAAGGATTCCACCACATGGCCAAGGCCGTTTCCAACAGGTTGCAAACAACTATTTGTGATGCCATGTAATAGAAAATTTTCAAATAAACATGTAAATAGACTCAAAAGAGTAGAGTTTCAAAATAATCCAAACGTCCAAATGATAATATATGATAATTACTAACATCATAGTTGCAAATACAATGCAACTTCAAAACGATAGCAATCAAGTTATGACAGCCAGGCCACAACTAAATGTTGTTCAAAACCATAAATAAGAATCTAGGCATAGCTCGCGTTTCATTCATACACCAAATCCATATCATCTGAACACTAAATTAAGATTAATCATGTTGACAGAAGAAACGAATTGAGAAATATGAACCTGAACTTTCAATGAAACACAATTTCACACACGAGCACTGTTTTGACGATCGAATAACAGACACAGACTCGAACAAAATGTAGCAGCACCGGAACCTCGCCGAAAATTCAAAACAGACGGAATCTCAGATAGTGTATCAACGAACACCTCGACGGAATTGAACAGATTCACTCGACCTGGATTTGGGTAGCGTTTACGAGTTGACTTTCACACTGATTTGGGTTAGTTTCAGGGAGTTTTGGAGCTAGGTTTACCGTTGGGTTCGAACCCGGTTCGCTGGATTCTATGGTAAGTCGTCAGAATCAAACATTTTCGGTCAGATTTGGTTCTGTCTGTATGTGCGTCCAACTGTTTCTCATTTCTGTGTGTGTGTGTGGCTGTGTGCGTCATTTCAACTTTTGCGTTTTGTTCTGGCGACTGTTGCTGTTGAAGCAGACGACTCAACAGGGCGGGGGGTCGTTTGTGTTCTGGTTGCTGGGGTGGTGTGAAAGAGATGAGGTTTCAAGGGGTGGGGGTCGTTGGTTTGGTCGATGTAGAGAGCTGGGTCGTTTGGAGAAGACGATGGGTAGGCAGAGGGGTCTCTGTTGAAACAAACGACATGCAGGGGGAGGTGAAGAAGACGACGCAGGGGGGTGGGGTCTTTTTCCAAAAGTTGCGCAGCTTTTGCGTATCTCCTTCTTTTGTTCTCCATCCCCCTTAGATTTTTAGGTCTCCTCTTTTTTATATTGTAGATTGTAGGGTTTTTTAGGTTATGGGGTATGGGCCTAGGAATTATGGGCTTGGCAACTGTGGGCTAGGTCCAAAATTAGGCCTAAAGGTGGATTGCTCGAGCCTAAGTTCTATTCTTTCGCTGCGAACGAGATTAAAAATACGGGCCCATTTATTAATTATTCCTACTATTCAAATAATTATTAAAATAAAACTAACCATTAAAACAAATCTATTTTTTGTATTTTCAAATATCATATCAAAAAAAAATACGATACTATTGTTTGTATATTTTTTTTAATATTAAAAATGACTACAAAACATTAATGAACCTATTTTTGTAATTTTTGATTTCTTGTAGTAAAATAAAGTAAAAGAGTCAAAATTACTTAAAATATCTATATTATGCCTAAACTAAATATTTTACGCTAAAATATAAAAAATCTTGTGGAGGGTCAAAAATCACATGTCTATAATATATATATATATATATACTATTTTGAAGATATTTATGCATATTTAAAATATATAGGGAAAAATTGGGTATCAACAGTTGCCCCTCTTTACCCGGGAAGGATGAAAGAGTTTTCAGGTAAAGAAATGATGGCTAATTTTGACCGGATGGGATGTTTCAAAAGATGGAGGCCGAACTCCGATTTTCGAGTTACCTACATATCCCTGGTTTTACAGAAATCAGGCCATGTGTAGTTCTGGGTTCACCTTCGAAGTATGCCGATGAAATTATTGCAAGAACGGACACGAGATGTAGAGGCGGCTATGATGAGCGGTTGAGGTTCGGGACGGTTGGAGGGAACTGTAGCGAGATCGCTCATGCTAGGATAGCGTTTGCTTGTTGGTTACCTGTAGATAAAAAAATTCTACAAACGTAAACATGATGCAAATTCCCTTTGGACCATGAACGTTGTCTTCCAACGGTTAAAGATGACGTCTTCTGACCATGACATCCCGGGCCATGAATTGTTTAGTGAGGGATTTGCAGGCCATGAAATTGTGTTCTCGGGCTATGAAAATGGTGCCTCCGAATCATGACACCTTTGAATAATGATATGCAAGTTCGAGAGATCCTCAGGCCATGGCATGGTGTCTTCCAGCTATGAGAATGGTGCCATTAGACTATGACGCCTTCGGATACATTGGCGATATTTCAGCCCATGATATGCAATAATATAATGTAACAAGACAAGGCTTAGTCTTATGAAATGGAGGGAAGAGCTTAGCCCGATTGAAAAGAAAGTAGAAAGTAGTAGAAATTGAGCGCTATCTGTGCAAAAAGGGACAGTGCTTAGTCCCGTGCAAGTAAGGAGGCAAGGATTAGCCTTATTCAAATAGGGAAACAAGGATTAGCCTTATGCAAATATGGAGGTAGAGCTTAACCTCATGCAAGATTCAGGACAGGGCTTAGTCCCATGCAAATGGGGAGTCAGAGATTAGACTCATGCAAGATTGGAGACAGGGCTTAGCCTCATGCAGAGATAAGGAAGTGCTTAGCCTTATACAAATATGGAGGTAGAGCTTAACCTCACGCAAGATTCGGGATAGTGCTTAATCCCATGCAAATGGGGAGTTAGAGATTAGACTCATGCAAGATTGGAGACAAGGCTTAGTCTCATGCAGAGAGAAGGCAGTGCTTAGCCTTATGCTAATATGGAGGTAGAGCTTAACCTCATGCATGATTCAGGATAGGGCTTAGTCCCATGCAAATGGGGAGTCAGAGATTAGACTCATGCAAGATTGGAGACAGGGCTTTGTCTCATGCAAATATGGAGTCAGAGATTAAACTCATGGAAATATGTAATCAAGGATTAGACTCATGCAAATATGGAGTCAGAGATTAGGTTCATGCAAATGTGGAGTCAAGGATTAGACTCATGCAAATGTGGAGTCAGAGATTAGACCCATGGAAATGTGGAGTCAAGGATTAGACTCATGCAAATGTGAAGTTAGAGATACAAATATGGAGTCAGATATTAGACTCATGCAAATGTGGAGTCAGAGATTAGACTCATGCAAAGAGAGAATAACAGATAAGGGTAGAGTATGTCTTAGCTAGGATATGTTCAGTGTCTGATGGCTGAATGGATGGGGAATTTGCTTTGTGTATATATGTTTCGCGAATGCTACCGTTAAGTCAAATGTGCTTGTGTTCAAAGAAAAATCATAAGTTTTATGAGGGGAGGTTGGTTCTTGCTTCGTCTGCCGGCCTTGCTCTGCTCCGCTCTGGAAGCCCCCTTCGAGTTCCCCTAGGTAGCACCTGACGGTTATGAAAAATAGAATTTTTGAAAAATATGCATTGATAAAATAGAATCGTTTTTGGAAACGTATTGATATATCAAGTAATTTTTGATGAACTAGCGACTGTGACACATTTCCGAGGCATTGCAACTCTCTTATGTTGGAATTTTGAGGGTCCTCCTCAAAATTCTGCCCCAATTTGGTAGATGATTTTTAACTGTTTGTGGATAGAGGACCCTGCTGAATCTTCTTCAAAATTCTGTCCCAGTTCTTGACTGATGACTGACTTCTTGGCATGTGATGGCGCTGGCTGGACTTGTTTCGGAATTTTGAGGACCCTCCTCAAAATTCTGCCCAGTTTCTAATTTTGGGAAAAATGAAAATTTTATTATGATATGACCGAACCCATAAGGCTCCCTACGTATCCCTTCTTAAACGGGAATCAGGTCAAGCGTAGTTCAATTATATCAGAAAAGAAATGTGAAATAATCTAGGCATAGTATCTCTTGAATGCGTCTGAATTGATTGGTTTTGGCCAGATCTCTCCATCCATCTTTGCAAGTATGAGTGCTCCTCCTGTTAGTACTCTAAGAACCATATATGTACCTTACTAGTTGGGAGAGAATTTCCCTTTGGCTTTATCTTGGAGTGGGAAGATCTTCTTCAATACCAGCTGCCCTGGTGCGAACTGTCTTGGTTTGATCCTTTTGTTGAAAGCTCTAGACATTCTGTTCTGGTAAAGTTGGCCATGACATACTGCGTTCATCCTCTTTATATCGATAAGGGCCAATTGTTCATAGCGGCTCCTTAACCATTCTGCATCGCTGAGCTCAGCTTCCTGTATGACTCTTAAAGAAGGAATCTCTACCTCGGCTGGGATGACAGCCTCGGTACCATAAACTAACATGTAGGGGGTTACCCCGGTTGATGTGCGAACTGTGGTGCAGTACTCTAACAGAGAAAAGGGTAACTTCTCATGCCACTACTTGTGATTTTCTACCATTTTCCTTAGTATTTTCTTTATGTTTTTGTTGGCGGCTTCTACGGCTCCATTCATGTGAGGTCTGTAGGTGGTGGAATTCTTGCACTTGATTTTGAAAGTTTCACATATAGCCTTCATCAGATCACTGTTGAGGTTGGCGGCATTGTCAGTAATAATAGACTCAAGAACTCCATATCGATAGACAATACGATCCTTGACAAAATCTGCGACAACATTCTTGGTTACAGCTTTGTAAGATGTAGTTTCTACCCATTTTGTGAAGTAATCAATGGCTACCAGAATTAACCGGTGTCCATTCGAAGCAGTGGGCTCAATCAGACCAATAACATCCATTCCCCAAGCAGCGAATGGCCACAGTGATCTTGTTGCATTGAGCTCATTTGGTGGAACTTTTATCATGTCGGCATGAACTTGACACTGAAAGCATTTGCGGACATACTGAATACAATCTGTCTCAATGGTCATCCAAAATTAACCTGCCCTTAGTATCTTCTTGGCCAAAAAAAAACCATTCATGTGCGGACCACATGTCCCAGCATGCACATCCTCCAGTAGCTTAGAAGCTTCCTTTGCATCGACACACCTAAGCAAACCCAAATCCGGAGTTTCTTCTGTACAAGTTCCCTCCATCGTAGAAGAAGTGATTTGACAATCTCCGGAGCGTGCGTTTCTGAATGTGATTTGCATGCTTCGGGTAATATCCTTTTGATAAGTACTCCTTGATGTCATGGAACCAAGGCTTTCCATCTGCTTCTTCCTCGACATGGGCACAATATGCCGACTGATTATGGATCCTCACCAGAATGGGATCAATATAGTTCTTACCTGGATGTTGTATCATGGATGACAAATTGGCTAATGCATCGGCAAACTTATTCTGAATTCTGGGCACATATCGGAATTCTATCTTTGTGAACCTCCTTTTCAATTCCTGCACATGGTGCAGATATGGCAATATCTTGGAATTCTTGGTGGCCCACTCTCTTTGTACCTGGTGCACAAGAAACTCTGAATCACCAATTACCAATAACTCCTGAATGTTCATGTCGACTGCCATGTTGAGCCATAGTATACAGGCTTCGTACTTTGCCATGTTGTTAGTACAGGGAAATATGAGTTTATCAGATACGGGATAGTGCTGACCCATTTCTGACACCAAAACTGCTCCAATGCCTACATATTTGAAATTTGCGACTCCATCAAAGAACATCCTCTAACCATCATATGCTTCAGTAATGTCTTCTCCTACGAATGATACTTCTTCATCAGGGAAGTACGTTTTCAAGGGTTCGTATTCTCCTCCCACCAGATTTTTAGCGAGGTGATCTGCCAATGCTTGTCCCTTGACTACCTTTTGAGTTACATAGACGATGTCGAACTCACCCGGTAGTATCTGCCATTTAGCCAACTTCCTAGTAGTAATGGGCTTCTAAAATATGTACTTCAGAAGATCCATCCTGGATATGAGGTACGTAGTGTAGGCACAGAAATAATGCCTCAATTTCTGGGCCGTCCAGGTCAAAGCACAGCAAGTGCGTTCAAGCAGAGAATACCGTGCTTTATAAGGTGTGAATTTCTTACTCAGGTAATATATGGCTTGCTCCTTTCTTCCTGTCTCATCATGCTGTCCCAAAACACATCCAAAGGCTCCATCTAACACGGATGATAAAGTAGCAAAGGTCATCCTGGTTCTAGAGGGACCAGAACTAGCGGTGTGGACAGGTATTCCTTGATCTTGTCAAAAGCTTTCTGACAATCCTTGGTACAACTTGTCTCGGCATCCTTCCTCAGCATCTTGAAGAAGGGTTCACATATCACTGTGGACCATGCTATGAATCGACTGATGTAGTTGAGCCATCCCAGGAAGCTCATCACGTCCTTTTTGCTTTTAGGTGGTGGTAACTCCTAAATAGCTTTCACTTTAGTCGGATCTAGCCCGATCCCTCGACGAGTGACAATGAATCCCAATAACTTCCTAAGGGAACCCCGAATGCACACTTTGCGGGGTTCAACTTCAAATTGTACCTCCTGAGCCTGTCGAAGAATTTCCTCAAGTCTGCTATGTGATCTGCGGCCCTCTTGGAATTGATAATGACATCGTCCACATACACCTCTATTTCTTTGTGTATCATATCATGGAAAATGGTTGTCATGACCCTCATGTAAGTAGCCCCAGCATTATTTAGATCGAATGGAATCATCTTGTAACAGTATACACCCCAAGGCATAATAAAAGCTGTCTTCTCTACATCTTGTTCATTCATCCAGATTTGGTGATAACCCGTGAAGCAATCTATAAAGGATTGGAGTTCCTGCTTGGCGCAATTATCGATCAGGATGTGTATATTTGGTAGTGGAAAATCATCCTTGGGACTTGCTCTAATTAAATCCCGATAATCAACACATACCCTGACCTTCCCGTATTTCTTCGGAACTGACACAATGTTAGCTCACCATGTTGGGTACTCAACCACCCTAAGAACTTTGGCTTTGATCTGCTTGGTAACTTTCTCCTTGATTTTCAAACTCATGTCTGGTTTGAATTTTCTGAGTTTCTTCTTGACTGGCGAACACATGGGGTTGGTAGGCAACTTGTGACCTACTATAGATGTGCTCAAATCGGTGATATCGTCATACGACCATGTGAAATGTCCTCATATTCCTTTAGAAAATGGATGTATTCTCCTTCTCCATTGGTGATAAGTGAATGCTGATGCAGGTCTCTTTGACAGTCTCTGCATCTCCCAAATTTATTGCTTCTGTTTCGTCCAAGTTGGATTTAAGCTTGTTCTCAAAATTCTCAACTTCTTTGACAATTTTCTCGGGTATCTCATCTTCTTCCTCTGAGTCACTATTTTCATGTTGCATTGCCTCATTACATGTCACCGTCACTGGTTCATCAGGAAAAGTAATAATAACACTGTAGAAGGTAAAAGTATAAAAATAGTAATGAATAATGATAAAGGACAAATGCATTTGATTAAATTTGAGAAAATTGTTCAAACAAAGCTTGGCTCGGTGGATCGAGCATTTATTTTGAAACAAAGAAATCTTAAAACAAAATTGCTAGAAATTTTAAATGCCTAGAACAACTATAAATTCTGCCAAGCTACCTAGAGACTCGGCGGGCTCGAGATGGTGTGGCGGTCCAGTTTCTGAAAACTCTCTTTGCCACAGTCTGAATGGTGAGGCCTTCTTCCTCCTCCTCCTCAATTATGGCCCAACAATCCATGTCCTCGTCTTCCAAGAACAAATCCTTCAGCCTAGTTAGTGCTTCTTCTTGAGATTCCGAATGTAGAAGACATCCGATGCATTCTCTATGTTGAATCTGAACTGGTCCATGAAATCTTATGCCATGCTTACCCAATTAGACCATTTCTTGGGATTCTAGCTGATATACCAAGACAAAGCATCCCCAGTAAGGCTCCTCATAAAGAGCTTCATTGAATTTTTTCATTTGTTCCAACCCCAACAAGCTTGTCATAGTAGGTCCTTAGGTGAACCCTGGGATCACCTGTACCATCGAACTTGGGAGTCTTGTACCCCTCTGGTAATTCCTCATCAGGCTGTATGCACAGATCTTCATAGTTCAAACCTTCTATTCCTATATCACCTTCAACGCCTTTAACTCGGCTTGTTAACTTCTTGAGTTCTTCGACCATGTTCTTAATGAACAGGTCCATTTCGGAGGGTTCCGGTGTACAGGAGATTGGTTGGATAGAATATGGTATAGTTTCCACATATATGGGGTTGCTCTGATGGGTGCCAGGAACTTGGGTATATAGTGATGGTCATTGGAGGAGTTTTGTGGACCGGGAGTGAGTGATGGTGTATTTTGGGAAGTGTGGTAAGTGGTGGTTGGTGGGTACTGAATTGGTTGATGATGTTGTTGTGGAGTAGGTATTGGCAATGGATTGATATTTTGGGGTGGAGTTGTGTATTGATTTGGTGCGATAGGATTTTGTGGCTGTTGGTTTTGTATGTTCTGAGGAGGTGTTGGGTTCTTTGCGTTTTGTTGGTGGATATCAGGGACATTGAGGGTGAGTGCCAAGTTTTCCAAGTTGGTAACCTACTCAAGTTCTCCTTGTAGTTCTAGTATCTTTTGTTCCAGTCTCAAAACCAGGTCATTCGGGGCTGGAGTACTGCGGCCGTTGGAAATCTCTACGTTCTCAACGTTTTCCTTTCGTATTCCACTTAATTCGTCCATCTTTGATTTTCCTCTGCCTTTTGTGTTGCTTGGAGGAGGAGGAGGTGGAGGGCCTCTAGATTTGGTATGATATGCTGATGAGACCAGTATGAGCGAACCAACCTAAGGGGATGCGAAAAATAATAAAAAATAAACAAAAAAAGTTAACAAGTTAGTGAAGATTCTGAAATGTTTGCAGTATTTAAACACATATTGCGAAAATATAAATCTGTGTCCTACTTTGGAAACCTCGTTGTACTCAAGGTAGGCCTAGCGACAGATAAATTTGGAAAATTTTAATGTCAACAAATGCTTCATTTCATAATATATAAAAATAGACGAATCCCAAAATGACACTAAGATAATAGGAAAATAAGTCACTACTGACACTTGGCCTTATTACATTTTAGGAAAATGCAAATAAATCTAGCCTATTTGGTCCCAAAAGGACCTTTCTCAGATTGAATGTTCTCGTTGATCAAATCCTCCAATTCGCGTAGGTTCACCAGTAAGAAGGTCTTCGCTAAATGTCCTCTTTCGTTTCCCTCGACATTCTAGCAGTCGGTGACTCTCTTTCTTACTTGTCCTTCCAATTCCAACAGGCTGTATTATAAGTATTCTAGCTTTTCGCTAGATTTGGCAGCCTTTTCTTTCCATTCATTGATTTGGACGTCTGATGGAAGATTCCTTCACCAGTCTAGCAAGAGTGGGGGTGAGCAAACCATACCGAAGCTGGGGACCTCGTTCCTCATTTTCTGCAAAACAAAAGGGTTAGACCTTACCCCCACCAGACTCGACTATTTATACATTTATGATCAATATATCGACATCTACTTCTCCAAATTAATGCACAAAATGTGGTTGCGTCCGTTGGGATTAATGAAAACCCGATGGACTTTGGATAAGGCTTATCTTAAAGGATGATTATGTGGACAACATAACTGACCCGACTAGGTTTGACCATGAGGCATGCACAATTTTAAATAGAGTAAGGTTTCTATGGGTTTTTAGACTAGTACCCTCAAGCGGACAACTCGAGGGGCAAGTCACGGAACCATCGACTGCATCTCTAATCGACTGGTTTGACCGCAAATAAGCCTTTCCAAATTGAAGGTTAGTAAATAGGAAGAACGTAACCACTCATTAAAGTGTTGCTATAGGATTTGATACGCACGAGTGGAATATGATGCCGAGCATGATTTATGCAGCAATTAAATAACATGTAGTCAAGTATTTTCATGTAGGAAAAGTAAATACAGTATTTAAATAATTGAAAGATAGTTACAGGAAAAAGAAAACAAAGAGACAAGTAAGTTTCAGGGCAATAAAGAAATCATAAATGCTTAAAAACATAGACAGTTAAATTCAAACAAGGGAGCAGGGTACGGGAGCCTAAAAATATCCTCAGCAGAGTCGCCATACTGTCGCGCCCCCTTTTTTCTTGTGAAAGCGGGTTTCGACATTCATGGGGTGTAATGACTCATTTCCTTTTGGTAATTGGGTATTTGAAGAGTTGCCACCTAACGGATTATGGTGCGTTAGGGCACCTAGAGAGATTAACTCTTGGGTTGGTTTGCATTACCAGAGATTAGGGTAAGGGCTCGAAGTAACCTCGAGGGGAAGGTGTTAGGCATCCCTTTTGGTCCACAACTGTGGGTCCCGACCGAACTTATATTCACAAATTAGTCCATATAAACAGTTGAATCAAACAAGTTGCAAGTAAAGCACGATAGATAACTCAAGTAACAAGATAAAGGTTTTGAACAAGTTGTAAAAAAAAAGGGTTTAAATAAAGACAAGATTGGACAAAGAGGAGTCCTAGGTTGGTTATCCTATAGGATCACCCCATGCAATGTCCGGTAAACACCCCTCAATGAGGGGCTACATGTGACATTAACGCATAGTCATCATATCTCATGTCTACCCTTCCCATCCCCTTATTGGTCATGCAAAGCGAGTGTTTGGTCAACGATTCCTATTACGTGCTGCTACCTGTCCCTTCTTAATGGCCCTGGAGGGAGTTAGGACCTCTACCTATAGGTAGTTCTAGACGTACCCCTAAGGTTTAGAAAGGTAAAAATTCTAAGGCGACAGTCAAAAAATTTAGGATTTTTGCATAATAGGAGCAATTAAGAGGTTCAGAGTTTCCTCCTCAAACAAACACACAAGCAACACGACTCAAACACAGTTAAGGTCTTTTATGAGTCAATGTCCTAAAGCAGGATATCTAAGTGAATATGCAGAAATAGACAAAACGTTTTATACTCAGAAGTTATACCCTAGTAGATGCCTAGGGACTCTTTTAAAAGTCTGTTAGAATCAGAAACATTAAGCGACAGAGACAGTTTCAGAGAAATGCAACTTTTGAAGACGCCCTAAAGGCTTGCCTATATGCAGAATACTGGTGTCTGTATTAATACAGAAACAAACAAATTTTGACATATACTCCTTTAATACTTATAGGCATGATATCTAATGAGGTTGAGGTAGTTTGAAAGAACTTGTTTTAGAAAACGCTTAATACTTAACAAGACTAGTTTAAAAATGAACTAGGCGTAATGAGGTTGATTTATTAGCCTAAATTAAATTATCAAACAGTATTGCGAGTAGAGATCCCTATAGGAATGATATCTAGGTGGATTACTGATTTTAATCGATTTGCAACAATATACAGAAATACTCATTATAACATGAATCGGAATTGAATCCTATAGACATGGCATCTATTATTGAACTGATTTTAAGACATGATTGTTTGGAACCTATAAACATGGTTTCTAACATGAAAAAATGCAAAACCTTATAGACATGGTTTCTATTTGATGAATAACAAACTTAAAAGTGAGATCCTATTGGCATGATATCTATTAGGAAAACCAATAAAATTTTAAAATAAAGTCCTAGGAGTAGGATTTCTACCCGTATTGCCCCATAAAGTATACATCTACCCATCCCCTTTTCACTAAATACCCCAATATCTATTTACAAATCATTACAGGCCAATGAATGAATTACATAAGTAAAACATATAAAATCAAGAAGATATTATATAGGGAGCCTTCAATTAGGCCCAGGTTTCCCAAAGTCTCCAATGGCCTCATAAGCCTCAGTTCCATAGACAAATTAGGGTCTAGGTGTATCAAAGTTCCCTAAGTATCTCAAGGATCCCGGACAGTGCTTACACCCAGACTTAGCAACCAAACAATTAAACAAATGCAGTGTGGAAATGCCAGCCTCAGTATGCCAGAGTTCAGAGGGTTCTCAAAAGGATCCCAAGGCAGTACACATACTAGAGGGGCAGAACTTATTGACTAAGAGTAAAGTGAGAAGTGAAGGACACAAGTTGAAAAGGTTTTAGTAAAACTGTACTTTAACAAAAGTAATTCAGTAAAGCAACAGAAGTTGTTTGAAAAAGAGATTGGAGTAGTTAACAAAGTTCAAACACCTTAGGATAGAATCATACACAGCTAGTTCACAAAACCAATTAAGTTCAGTAGTCACACATGGGTCAAGAGGGTTTGGGACATATAGAACATTTGGCTACAAACACATAACCCAACAAAGGTCTTAGGATTGGTTTAGACATGCAGGAGGGCGCAGTCCAGCTGGGGGAACGGTTGCATAAGAAAGCTCCTATTTGAGCTGGGAAACAATGTCCTTCTACCCCATGCTGAGAGAAGATCCATCACTTCCAAGTCTGATCTGTACTTGATGGAAGCACTGGATAGGTTCCTAGCTATTAATCTGCCAGCCACAATGATTGAACACATGCAAAAGGTGGCAGCTTTCAAAGATGGGAACCATGGTCTTCCTTATGAATTTTTTCTCACGAATATCTTCTTTGATGTGCCTTTGGGACAACCCAAGATGGGGACAAAGAAGAAGGCCTTCTCTCAAACTACTTTGGAGAAATGTGAATGTGTTAAAAAGGTGGAGGGGTAGGAAGCAATTCGACAATCTCACAGCTTATCAATGCCCAATAGTTCTACTAAGGAGATTAGGAAGTTGAAGGCAAGGAATTCCATTTTGGAGAATCAACACGCTCAAGGGGCACCAGGGTCAAATGCAGAGGTTGCTCGTCTTACCAAAGAGAATGCTGATCTCAGGCAACAGGTTGAGAACCTAAAGGAGAAACTGCTCGCAGAGCAAATGTCGGCTGATGCTCGAATTGATCTCGTTCTCAACACTCTTGCTATAGCTTCTAAGCCCTCTTCCTCTAGTGTCCCCTAGGAAAATCCTTCAGTGACCAGCTTTTGTTTAAACTCTTTTGATGTGATGACTTATGGTAGTTGTTTTTTTTTGGTATGGATGGAATTCACCTACACTGCTCCCACTGTTAACTGTCCAAATTGCCCTTTGCTGCAATGGCAAAGGCTTATGTTTTATAAGTATTAATGAAAACTATGCTCTTTTGCTATGAATGCTTATGTTTCTCTGCTTCTCTTTTCTATCATGTGGTGTGCACATATGTGACATGAGTTAGCTAGTCTAGACTTCTTTATGTTGCTTTCTTGATTGTGCATTTTTAATGATGCCAAATGGGGAATAATAATTGAAACAAGGATCTGATTAAGGGGGAAGCACAAAGTCATGGGGAACTTGTGAAGTTCTTGTTACTTCATCTGGTTTATTTTTCTCTGAAAATGGGTTATCAATTTCTATGTTTGTCATCATCAAAAAGGGGGAAATTGATGGGTTTACAATACCTTAGCTTTATATTTTGATGATCTAACAAACTTACTCTCAAAGAACCAGATAAGGAACCTGTCACACTTGGTACGCAACTCAATCAACGGACTCGAGCTAATATGAGTTGTTATGACTTCAGAAGATAAAGAATCAACACAGAGACCTGATCCCCTTGTATTTCACTGACATCAGTACGAAGTCAACTGTTTACAGCTAAAAAGTGATTGCCTGCACTGTACACGCAAACAGTGTTGCACAGTACTGTAGACACTCCCCTTTGACCAACCAAGTGATTGCATCATTTAAGTGATGTCATCCAAGTTGTATTAACAAAGAGTATTACAACAAAACATCACTTGAACGCTTGGGAATTTATTCAAGCACTCCAACCACTCATCTCTCAAGCATTCAACTCTCAAGTGCATCAAGAACAAAGAACAACACTACTATGGACCAGTTCCTACAATAAGTATCTTGTATGTCCTTAGTTGAGTTGTAACTTTGTAATTGTTCTTCATTGTAATTCCTACTTAGCTTACCTAGAAGCGTTACTTTGGAACCCCTTGTAAACCATAAACCTTTAATGTTTGTGTCGTGACTAGAGTTAGTCATGAGTTGAAGTCTTTGTAATAGGTGTATTGCAAAATTGCTTGTAATATGTGTATTACAAGTTAGTAAGGAATTAAGAGTATAATTCCTAGATTGCATAGGTTGTAATCTAAAGTTTCTCATGATGAAGTTGAAATCCTACCGGTGTAGGTCGTGGTTTTTTATTCCTTTGAGCAGGGATTTTTCCACGCAAAAACTCCGCCTTCTATTTACTTACTGTTACATTAGCATTCTCTGTGGAAACCTATATAGGACTTGGTCTCTATATAGTTTGGTAGACTCATATATTCTATCAGTAGCTAAAGGAGGAGCTGAGGAGAGACAGAGAAAAAAATGCCTAGCAGATGACTAACTTGGTGAAATTTCCCCTTCCCCATCCACATCTTGAACTAGTCCTTTGGGTCAGACCCTTCCTTGTGTTCCCAGTTTAGTTTTCATGTTTTGATGTCCCTTTCTTTTGTCTGGTAGTCTTGGTTGTAGACATGAGTTTATTGGAATAATTTCTTTTTATATTGTTATTTTGATTTGGGCGTTATTGGCTTAATTGTCACTATTTTGTTTTAATGAAATTGCTCTTTGGGTTATTTCATATTTTTGTGAGATGGATAATATTCTTATACTAATGTTTCAGAGTATGTTATATGTGTGCTTGTATTGTAGCTCCAATGACCATGAGTTTTAAATTTCTTTTTCTATTATGCTCTAAAGATCTTTGAATGTGCAACTTTTTAGTGATGGCAAAAGGGGAATAAGTTTGGGTGGTGCTTGTACACCGAAAAAAACTGGTTATCTGTAAAGAAACTGGTTGAAATCCAGTTGTGCATGTGTTTTGCATGTCTGGCCATGAACAGGTTTGAATTCATGATGTAATCTAAAAACAAGCACATTTGTTTGTCATCATTAAAACGGAAGAATTTGTTAAATATTAATGTATTTTGATGATTAAGAAATTAAATATGGCCTTGTATGTGTTTCGTACAAGTTCATATATCCTTAAGTGTTTTTCAGAACAATTAGGCTGCAATTGTTAAGGACCAGGTACTTGGGTTGCGAGTGTCCCAGTCCTAATAGGAATAGGACTACATTAGTAAGGATTGTAGGGCACGTTTGAGGATCTTTGTGTATCTGCTATTTTAATGCATGCAATACGCGACAATTACACAAAAGATTTTGCTAACACAATGAGTTGTAAATAGTCCTTTTATGGTCTGCAATGTGTTGTCTTTGGAAAGTATTTAGGGCGGCCAAGGAGTCCCTACTTGAAAAGGACTTGGAATTAGTTAGTGTTAGTAAACACTATTCGTAAACTAATTATGGAAAAGGTAAAATAACATATAAATAAAAAATGTAAACAAAATAAAAGTTAATCCGAGCCCACTGAATTCACAGTGTTTCCTTAAGGAATTTAATCCCCTCCTAGTATCCAAGGTTATGGATTATTTTCTCCCAGGATAGAACGAATTACACACTGATGTAGTGGTACTACGAACCCAAGTGTTTCAATGAACACAAAGTTCCTTAGCAAACCACACTTACTGTTGCTTTCTTTGAAGTTAAAAGTATGCAGAAGAAAGAAGGAGAACTCAGAAAATCGAATGGAAAATCTGAGAGAATGGACTTGTATTTATAGCCAATGTTGGGCTGAAAACCGAAGAAGTGCAACTCTTCAGAATGGTTGTTTATGCAAAACGGTCATAGCATAAGTGCCATAACATAAATGGCTATTTACGCAACAATAAACCGGGAATTCAAGAGGGAGGTTAATTTTCAGTTACACAACTGAAAAACGGAAAACGGATAACGAAAAAACGTTTAATATTCCGTTGGATTTAATATTAATATTAATATTAATTTGGTCCAAAAAATTAATCAATCAATCATTTGACCAAATTCGAAGCCGAAGTCGAGCGAGCGACAACGACGACGGCGCAAGACTTGTCTTCTTCTCAACTCTTTAAGAGCTAGAAGAAGAACAATTGCTTATATACCCATAAAAAACCTCTTCCTCTTCTAATATGGGACAATGTTCCTTTGTCAAGGAAAGAATCTTAAATGAAACTCAAATATTTCATTTTTCCTCCATTTCCCATTCACCCTCTTTTAAGCTTATTTTAATGCTTAAAAACCCAACAGTTAGTCCGTACCAGCGTACCTGCACAGGTGTGCTAACGTTTGATATATAATGTGATTTGTTTTGAGAGATCATGCAAAGGAGTTGAGAGCTTTCAATCAATTCATTGCTTGAGAGTTCGAAGACTGTTCATCTGAGAGTGTGTAAAGAATCGCTGGATTTGTTTGTCCTTTGTTTCATTGTTTCATTAATTTAGTCCAATATTATTGGCTATCGACTTGTACTTTTTAGCACATTTAGAAGTACTCTTAGGTTGTTTATGTTTTGAAATAAACAAATTGTTTCAAGTAAGAATGACTTGAAAGGAGTTCAACAGTTGCGAATCTATGCGAAGGGCTTGCGAATCCTAGTTCAGCAAGCGCTGTAATTTGAATCTTAAACTCGTTTATTTGGTGGGTTTTAGAGGAAAATCCTATAGCGTTAGATCGTGATTTTTATACCTTTTAGCCGGGTGATTTTTCACATAAAAATCCTGTTTTCTTTAATTTGGCACTTTACAGTTTTAGTTATCTAAACTAATTTTCCATTTTGCAGTTTATTATGAGAAATAGATAGTATGATTTTGCTTCTGTGGCCAAGTATTATTACAAGATGCGGGGGAGGGGGAGTGAACCACTACATATAGTTGTTTTGCAACCTCACCCAAAAAAGTACCATACGTTGATCCATTTCAGTCTTTAAATTCTGCAGCTTTCTGTTATATACACTCTGATACCAGTTGTTGAAAAGTGTGTTAAGCTAATAGAAGGAAAAAAATATTTAAGAGAGAAAAGTAATAAATTGTACAAGACAAGATAAGATTTACGTGGTTCGGCAATTTTTGCCTACTTTACGGCCACACAAAGAATAGCTCTTTATTAATTGAAGAGAAAGAAGAAGTTGAAGGACTTTTTTTTTCTTTTGTTTTGTCTTTCTCTCTTTTCTTTCGTTTACAAATAATATGGTTTGATCCCATCAATCAAAACCATCACTGATAGACATGCTTCTTAGTGCTTCATTCTGCAAGAGAGTTATTTGCTTTTTTGATCACGGTAATGGGGAGCTTGCAGGTTGTTGGGCCACATCCTTTTTGTGATATGTTTTTGTATACGGTCAAAATCGTATGCCTCCGACTTATAGGATCAAGGTCCCATCCTAAGTCCGAGTCCGGGTAAGATCAAGTTCGAGTTCGAGGGACCAGACCTGAGTTCAAAGGCGGAGCATGATGCATACAGGGTCAAGTGTGGTCGACCCCGAAATAGTACCGTTATGGATTTGTACCAGAACGAGTTAGATTCCTGCCACGTCCCAAAAGTCATGGCGTAGATCCCGAAATATGATTGTACGATTCCGTACTAGGTGGTTAGACAGTTGTACCAAGAATATTCCTTACTTTAAATGGAAATATTCTTTATTTAGGGTTCCCCTATTATATAAAGGGGACCCCAATTATTTGTAAGATCATCTAATCATTGAGAAAAAAATATACTCTCTACCTTTTCGCCTACTGTTCATCAGCATTGTCCTTTAGCTCTACTGCTCTTACTTTAATTTTCTTGCTTAATTGTTCATATTGCTCTAAGCCACCTCGAGATCACTAAGCTCGAGGTTACTGTTATTGAGTAACACTGGTTTGATTTACCTGTCTCTTTCATTTCTGTTTCATATTTCTTGATTATTAATTGGTATTGAACTAAATTACATATCCTTAAAACCACAAATCAAATTTCATTATTACTCGTATTTCGAGGTAAACAATTTGGCACCCACCGTGGGGCTAAAGATAATAGTGATTATTTCTTTACTGATTCTCGTTACACATGTTGCTTTTACACTTTTTCTTGTCAAGATTTTTTGATTCTCAGGTTGAAACATGTCTAGCTCACAAAACGCACTCGTTCATGACAACGAAGGTATTGGAGAAAATAGTAACGCAGGAGTCTGTCCCACCGATAAACCTAGGGGAAGTGCCAAATGTGGAACCTGTTTATGTTAGTTCGCATATTGCTTTGAATACAAATCTACGCACGGACCCTGAAGGAAATATACACAGGGAAGCCCGGTCTGGTGGCCAAAGAACGCAAGGAATGGGAGATTTGGGAATCAGCCTCCGGGTGATATTTGAGATACTGCAAGCTCAGCAAGTCGCCATCGCTCAGCTTCAGAGTCAGAATAAGACTTTGAATACAGCTGAACCAGTAAACACTCGACGTACTGAACCAGTGGTAGAAAGGCCCGATGAAAGTGGCTCGGGGACTAACCACATGATTATGAGAATGCTCGAGGAACTAACTAAAAGGATCTAGTCCGGAGAACAGAAAATTGAAGACAATGATAAGAAGGTGGAAACTTATAACTCCCAGGTAGACCAGATACCGGGGGCACCTCCAGTTTTGAAAGGTCTAGACTCCAAAGAGTTCATACAAAAACCATTTCCCCCGAGTGCGGCTCTGATACCCATTCCCAAGAAGTTTGCGCATACCCGATATACCCAAATATAACGGGACAACCAACCCTAACGAGCATATAACTTCATACACTTGTGGGATCAAAGGAAATGACTTGAATAACGATGAAATCGAGTCAGTTTTGTTGAAAACATTTGGGAAAACACTATCAAAGGGAGCCATGATTTGGTATCACAACTTAGCTCCTAACTCTAATGATTCATTTGCTATGTTAGGAGATGCCTTCGTTAAAGCACACGCCGGGGCCATAAAGGTGGCCACGAGAAAATCGGACGTCTTCAAAATAAAGTAAAGGAACGACGAGATGCTAAGGGAGTTCGTGTCCAGGTTTTAGATTGAAAGAATGGAGTTACCGCCATTCTCTGATGACTGGGTAGTACGGGAATGTAGGGTTTGAATGAAATGAGCTCGATTGCATCTTGACAATTAAAGCAAAACTTGATCGAATATCCAGCTGTGACCTGGTCGGATGTGCACAACCGTTACCAGTCAAAAATCAGGGTTGAAGACGACCAATTGAGAGCCCTCTCGGGTTCAGTTCATCCTAACATATTTGCAGCCAAGCCCCCGAGGGACATAGACCGGGATTCGAGATTCAAAAAAGAATGGTATCAACCGTATGCCGATCGGAGGAACAGCGGCCTGAGCCGCAACACTTCTCGGAACGATCAGAGAAATGATCGAGGTAAAAGTTTTCGGGGAATCATGAGTAAATGCGGGTTCGATAAGCATACCGATCCCTCTGAGTCCCCTCGATTATCATAGTACAACTTCAGCATAGATGCATTGGGGATTGTCTCAGCTATTGGGAGAATCAAAGACATCAAGTGGCCCAGGCCAATACAGACCAATCCTTCTTAAAGGAACCCGAAGTTGATGTGCAAGTATCGTGGCACACATGGTGATAGAACTGAAGATTGCAGGCAGCTAAGGGAAGAGGTGGCTCGATTGTTCAACGAGGGCCACCTTCGAGAATTCCTAAGTGATCGAGCTACGAATCACTTCAGGGAGAGAGATGCTAGGAAAAATGAACAAGAATAACCACATGTAATCCACATGATCATTGGCGGTGACGTCTTATTACATGTTGAATCCCTGTAATATCTACATGACCCGGAGCTATGTGCCCGATGACGTCTTATTATTCTGTGACGAGGAAGCAGAAGGCATATCTCAGCCTCACAAGGATGCCCTGGTAATCCTTATACTTTTGAATAAAATTTAAGTTAAACGTGTTTTAGTTGATTCAGGTAACACACCAAACATAATCAGATCGAGGATCGTGGAACAACTCGACCTACAAGATCATATTGTACCTACATCCTAGGTCCTGAATGGCTTCAACATGGCAAGCGAAAAAACAAAGGGAGAAATTATCTTGCCGGTAAACATAGCCAGGACCATAGAAGATATAAAGTTCCATGTCATCGAATATGGTATGAGGTATAACGCGCTCCTCGGGAGACCATGGATACACGATATGAGGACAGTGCCTTCAACTCTTCACCAGATGATGAAGTTCCCAACAGAGGAAGGAGTGAAAATAGTCTATGAAGAGCAACATGCTGCAAAAGAGATGTTCGCAATAGAGGAATGGTGCAGATACCAAAGCCTTTGACCTCGGAGAAATCGAGAATCGGAGGTAAAATAGGTGGCCAAATAGCAATCACCGCCTCCAATCTCGATGGAATTGGAGCAACAGGCAATCGAAGATGAAGATGAGGATTTCCTTATTCTCGAAACTTCGTCGTTCTTGAAAAATTCGATGCAACCAAATCAACCATCGAGGAGCTGGAAAAGGACATTTTGATCTAATACATACTCGAGAAAAAGGTAAAGCTGGGATCGGGGTTAAGCCCTGAACTCAGGAAAAAACTCATTCAATTTCTTATTAATAATATGGATTGCTTTGCTTGGTCCTATTTAGATATTACAGGGATTCCACCAGAGATCACTACGCATCGGCTAAGCACCGATCCCAGGTTCAAACTGGTGAAGCAAAAAAAGAGGCCTCAGTCTGAGGTAAAGCATGCTTTCATAAAGGATGAGGTAACCAAACTCCTTAAAATAGGATTTATTCGGGGTGTAAAGTACCCCGTGTGGCTAGCCAACGTAGTTGTAGCTCCTAAAAAAGGAAACAAACTTAGAATGTGCATAGATTATAAGGACTTGAACGAAGCATGTCCAAAAGATTCTTTCCCACTGCCCAAAATCTATCTATGATTGATGCCACGGATGGCCACGAGATCCTAACTTTTTTCGACGCATACTCCAGGTACAATCAGATTCAGATGAACTCGGGGGACCAGGAAAAGACTTTGTTTATTACAAGATTTGGGACTTATTATTATAATGTAATGCCCTTCGGGTTAAAAAATGCAGGAGTTACATACCAACGCCTAGTTAACAAAATGTTTGAAGAATAAATAGGTAAAACAATAGAAGTTTACATTAATGGTATGTTGGTTGAGTCCCTGCGCGCAGAGGACCATTTGACTCATTCGCAGGAAACATTCAAAATCTTGAGAAAATACAACATGAAGCTCAACCCGGAGAAATGTGCCTTCAGAGTCGGCTCTGGTAAATTCCTCGGCTTCATGGTGTCGAATTGGGGCATTGAAATTAACCCCGATAAGATCAAGGCAATCGAGGACATCACGGTCGTGGATAGTGTGAAGGTTGTGCAAAGGTTAACAGTTCAAATAGTTGCTCTAGGTCGATTCATTTCGAGGTCATCGGATTGGAGTCATCGGTTCTCTTCCTTGCTCAAAAAGAAAAAATGATTTCGCATGGACCCCGGAATGTCAGCAAGCCTTAGAAGAATTAAAGCGATATCTGTCGAGCCCGCATTTGCTTCACACCCCGAAGGCAGATGAAATTTTTTATCTATACTTGGCAATGTCCGATATAGTGGTAAGTGGGGTGCTAGTTCGAGAAGATCAAGGTACGCAATTTCCTATTTATTACGTAAGCCGAAGTCTGGGAGATGCTGAAACTAGGTAGCCTCACTTAGAAAAATTAGCACTTGCATTGATAAGCGCATCTAGAAAGCTAAACCATATTTTCAATGACATCCTATATGTGTATTAACCACATACCCCCTTCAAAATATTTTGCATAAGCCCGAGCTATCGGGCTGATTGGCCAAATGGGTCGTCGAGATTAGCAGGTACGATATCGAATATCAACCCTGAACAACCATCAAGTCTCAAATCTTAGCTGACTTCGTAGCCGATTTTACGCCAACCCTCGTACCCAAAGTGGAGAAAGAACTCCTGTTAAGTTCGGGTACAGCATCGGGGGTGTGGACCCTTTTTACAGATGGTGCCTTGAATGTGAAAGGGTCTGGAATTGACATTGTCTTGAAGACACCCATGGGTGATACCATTAGGCAATCCATCAAAACTCCAAGATTAACTAACAATGAGGCCGAGTATGAGGCCATAATTTCATGTCTCGAGCTAGTTAAAAGTTTGGGAGAGGAAGTCATTGAGGCCAAGTGCGATTCTTTATCTGTGGTAAACCAAGTGAACAAAAGTTTTGAGGTTCGAGAGGATAAAATGAAACGGTATTTGGACAAGCTACATGTAACTTTGCACCGCTTCAAAGAGTGGGCTCTGGATTATGTGCCTCGGGAACAAAATAATGAGGCCGACGCACTTGCTAATCTGGGATCCTTGGTCGAAGAAGATGACATCGTCCCGGGGACTATCGTCCAATTACTGAGGTCCGTGGTTAAAAAGGGTCATGCCGAGATAAATTCAACGAGTTTAGCATGGGACTAGAGGAATAAGTATAACGACTATTTGAAGAGTGGAAAACTCCCATTGGACCACAAAGAATCGAGGGCCTTACGAGCCAAGGCTGCTAGGTTTGCATTAGAAGAATATGGGACATTGTACCGAAGAACATTCGATGGACCATTGGCGGTATGCTTGGGGCCAAGGGGAAATGATTATGTTCTACAAGAAATCTACAAAGGCACTTGTGGGAACCATTCCGGTTCCGAGTCTATGGTCCACAAAATTATCAAAGCAGGTTACTACTGGGATACCATGGAAAAAAATACTAAGGAATTTGTCAGAAAATGTGATAAGGTCAGCAATTTGCACCGATGATCCATCAGCCCGGAGAACAACTCCATTCAGTCCTATCCCCGTGGCCTTTCATTATATGGGGAATGGACATAGTTTGACCCTTACCAACGGCCCCAAGTAAAGCTAAATTTATTTTGTTTATGACTGATTATTTTTTTAAGTGGGTGGAAGCACAGGCCTTCGAGAAAGTCCAAGAAAAAGAACTTATTGACTTTATCTGGGACCATATAATATGTCGATTCGGGATACCTGCCGAGATTGTATGTGACAATGGAAAGTAATTCATCAGCAGAAAGGTAACGGAGTTCCTCGAAGCACATAAAATAAAGAGAATTTTAGGACACCGTACCACCCAACCGAAAACGGACAGGCCGAGTCAACAAATAAAACTATCATTCAGAACTTGAAGAAAAGACTAGACGATACAAAAGGGAAATAGGGAGAAGTTTTACCCGAGGTCCTTTGGGCATATCGGACTACATCGAAGTCTAGTACGGGGCCACTCCATTTTCCCTAATGTATGGCTCTGAGGCCCTCATCCTTGTCGAGGTTGGAGAACCCATCGCCAAGTTTCGGCATGTATCAGAGGGTTCAAATCACGAGGCCATGAATGTTAGCCTCAAGTTATTAGATGAAAATCGAGAAGCAGTGCTTGTTCGGATGGCCGCGCAGAAGCAAAAGATTGAAAAATACTACAATAGAAGGACCAACCTTCGACACTTTGGACTCGAGGACTTCCTAGGGAGTCACCCATCCTAGTACTACTCTCACCCAAGCACGCTTAACTTCGGAGTTCTGATGGGATCCGGTGCATTAGTGCTGGAATCGGGGACTTAGTTCTACGAAAGGTCACCCTCAATACTCGAGACCCAAGTGAAGGGAAATTGAGCCCTAACTGTGAAGGACCGTACCGAGTCTTCGGAGTTGTTGGTAAAGGATCTTACAAACTTAGCACAATGGAAGGTGAACAACTACCAAACAATTGGAACATATCATTTCTCAAATGGTACTACTGCTAAGGTATGACTTTATCCTTTTGTCTATTTGACTTTGAAACAAACTCATTATAGATTTTCGATCAAAGCTATCGAAGGCATACGATCTCGAAGACATTGTTTTTTTACATGAAGGCCTTAGGTTTTAAAGCATGTGTTGCATTCGTTTTCCCTTAGATCGGATTTTTTCCCAAATGGGTCTTACCGGCAAGGTTTCTAACGAGGAAACAACTATGTGCTACATAAGAAAAACTCAATAGTATCCAAGGCTTCTTTTCAATCAACCTCGAATACTGGGGGTATCACCCTCAGGTGGTTATCTTTTGAGGAAAATACTTCACGTCTAAGAGGGCCTCGATAGGTGAACTTTGTAATAGGCCAAACAATCAAATGAACCATGTCCATATAGAATAGTCGAGCCTCGACGGCAAAGCATGTACGCTTGTATCAATTATTTGAAGAAGCATTCTAGTTATATCAAAAACACTTTGTTTCTCAAAGAAGTTTTCTATCATACGAGCTCTACACTTACAATCCTACGGGAAGCGACTCAAGAGCCAAAACACAAATGTACCCCAAAATACTCGGGGACTGTCATCGATGGTCAAACATCTGAGTCACCAAAAACTCAGACACATAAGACCTCAAAGAGGCACCCTCTCGAAACAAAGGTCAAGGCCAATGTACTCAGGGACTAACTTTTCAGACAAGTTTGAAAAGTTATCAAGAAAAAAGTCGAAGTGACATGCCCGAAGGCTACGACCATATTAAAGACTACGGTCATATAAAGGATACGGCCA
Organism: Nicotiana sylvestris; assembly: GCF_000393655.2. Lineage (NCBI taxonomy): Eukaryota > Viridiplantae > Streptophyta > Magnoliopsida > Solanales > Solanaceae > Nicotiana > Nicotiana sylvestris. The sequence continues at coordinate 41,183,976 of NC_091068.1, forward strand.
AAATATTGCGGCTCAGAGACGTCCAACTTCTACCATAAATTAAAAGCCTTTGAACATTGAAAAACCAGTTAAATTAGGCTGCCCTCGGCAAAAGCAGAATATAAAGGACTTCGATAAAATCAGTCCTCGAAAATATAAGGGCTTCGATAAATTCGGCCCTTGAAAAAACCTCAAGAGGTATTCGATGATGTTTACACAAATAAATTACTAATAAGGTTCCGATACGTCGAACCTTCGAAAAACCCAAACGGGTACAAAAAAGACATGCTAAGGCATACAAAAATTTTTGCTAAGTCTTTTAGCCGAAAAGAGGGAAAAATTATAGTCATTTTAAAGGCCGAAACGGCCCTACATAAAGAGCCTAAGGGCCTATGTATAAAATCCTAAGGGCCAACATAAATAGCCTAAGTGCCGATATATAAGATCCCAAGGGCCAACTTAAAAAATCCTAAGGCCAAAACATATAAAGGTCGAGATCTCGTTCTCACTCAACTCAGACTCAAGATCTCCGACATCCCGAGATCACATCAAATTGATTTGAATTTAGCTCGAGGATTAACAAAACCCTAAGGGCTATTATATTGATCAAATAAAAACTTAAGTTTTATTACGTTTTGAGTCTGAACCGATACTCGAGCCGATTATTTGAATTATCAAAATCTTCCACAAATGAGAATAAAATAAAATTCAAGAAAAGTCGAGGATAGAACAAAAAGATTCTTTATATTCATAAGGGAAGTTTTACAAAACATATTTACTACACCCGCAAGGGGCCCTTGCACAGAAAAGAAAAGGAGAACCTAATCTATTTTTGGGGTCATATCCCCGGGAGCGCCATCCTCAGGAGCTTCACCTTCAGCATCTCTATCTCCAGGAGCCTCATCTCCCTCGGGAACATCTTCTTCACCTTTCCCGTCACCGGAGCCACTCACTACATCCTCTTTATTGGAAGAGACAAGAAACCTGGCATCGGTTTCCCGCACCTTTGCCTCGGCTATCTCTTCGGCAAGGTCGAACCATCGAGCATGGATTACTTCGAGAGTCTCCCTCTGGGCTTGGCACTTGGCCAAATCATTGCTCCATTTTCCCGGTCGGAGGCCTCCCTCAACTCAGCTTGAACGGCCGCGGCATCCCTTAAGTATACGGTAATGGATTTATCAGTCGCAACCTTCATCTTCTCAGCTTCAGCCTTAGCCTATACAACTTCAGCCTGGGCTCTAGCTATCTCTACCTCTAACTCCTAAATTTTCTTGGCCTGGGCCAGACCCTTCACTTTAAATCCTCGGAGTTGAGTTTCAGCCGAGGTCAGTTGGGCTGTGACGGCTTCCTTATCGGTAGCAAGTTGATTTATGCTCTCCTTCCATCGATGACAATCAGCTTTAACTTGATCAACCTCGTCTCGGAGCTGCCCAATCATCAGTAGCTTTTGTTGCAGCTGAGATATCAAAGTGTTATCCGAAGTAGGGCCAAGAAGGCCGTACTCTATTAAAATCACAGTTACCTACTCATCTAGCTCAGACTCATTTTTTTGAGCTTTGGCTAATTCGGCCCAGAGATCCTTAAGCTCCTCTTCCTTTTGCTACAGAGGAGCCTTAGGGCCTTCTCTTTGCCCGAAACTTTCCTAAGCTCGGCCTCACATTGGCTCAGCTCAGCTCTAAATTTGACGATGGCCTATACATGAAATGAAATGAAGATATATCAGTCAAAGGAAAAGGAGGAAAGAGAAAATTACTGTAATAAAAGTAAGTATTTACCAGAGAGAGAAGATGTTGAGCCTCTTCGAAGATGGTGGATGCATCATTAAGGTCAGTGGCATCCTCGACCCCAGAAAAGCAATCCTGAAAGGGATCTTCCTCGAGGACCTTGCTCGGATCAGGCATACGCAGAGTGTTAGCTTCTTCGATTTCCCCCTCAGAATAAGTTGGCAAAGAAAGGGAATGACACGTTGTCGCGGCCCTGAGCTCTTCACTTGGGGCGTTCTCGTTGGCTTTGAGGGTCTCTGCATTTGCCCTCTAAGGTACATTTGTTGAAGGAGGAGGAACGATCTCAACATCCGGGGACACGGGGGCCTTGCCCGCATTTTTCTTTGGGGTTCCCTCACCACGGGATTAGGTCTCCAGTTTGGAAGGCTTGGCGGCCTCGATTGGTTTCCTGGTTCGAGGAACCAACGCTAACTCTTCACCATCATTTTCCTCATCTAGGGAATCATGGGCCGAATTTTCACCCGTTTGAGCAAATTTTTTCCGCAGCCTTCGAGCAGGGGTTTTCCTGTATTGAGGGTCTTCAAGCTTCGAAACCCTTTTTCTTTTGTTGTCCTTCTCATACTTCAGGATTGAAGACTTGGTCCCTTCCCCAGGCGGGGCCGGCCTTATCTCGGATACATCTCCGAGGCCTACACAAGTAAACGTGAATAAGTTGATGTCACCAACATATGAAAAGTATTTGAAACTTGAGAAAAGCACTTACCATGATTCTTGTCCTCCTACTAGCCCTTCGATAATTCGCGCCATTTGCGCTCATCATACGGGGAGGTTGCGGCTAACTTTCGAACCCAATCTTCGAGATCGGGGACAACGAGAGGTGTCCAAGCAACATTTGCATAAAAGGTAAAAATATTATTATTATGGGATGTGGAAGTTGAGTATATACAGATATTAGGAAGAAGGACTCCACTTACGATTGTAATTCCATCTCTCCGGGAACGGCATTTTGTCCCGAGGAATGACATCCTAAGTCCTTACTCTGATGAACCGGCTCATCCAGCCCAGATCCTTGGCTTCATCGTTGCTGGTAAAGAAGGCTTTCTTCGTGTGATATTGCAACTTGACAAGCCCTCGAAACAGCTGGGGCTGGTACAATTGAATCAGGTGGTTGAGGGTGAATTCCAATCCATCGGCCTTTTCGGAAAAATAATGCAGCATGACCATGATGCGCCAAAAAGAGGGGTGAATCTGGCCGAAGGTGATTTTGTACGTTTTGCAAAAGCCAATCACCATCGGATCAAGTGGACCCAATATGAAGGGGTAAGTGTAAACACTTAAAAAACCCTCCACGTGGGTAGTAATGCTTTCCTCGGGGCTCGGGATCTGAATCACGACCTCATCTCCCCAGCTGTAGTCCTTCTTCATATCCTTAAGGTGCTTCTCAGATATCAAGCGAAGATATCGAGATGCATGCTCGCATCGACTTAGGATGTCGGGGGGATGTTTCAATACTAAAGTCCTTCTTAATTATACAAGGGTCGGGGGTGATTTTCTCAAGAGTTGGCAGCGCCACCGGTTTGGCCGGCCGGGAGGTAGAAGAAGACGACGCTTTATCCTCTTTGGGGACCGTTTTGGAAGTTTTAGCCACAATTTTAAGCTAAAAAATACGGGTTGTACAGGAAAGTGGTGTTTCTTACAAGAGCTTGGCATTTTCCGGCGCTTAAAGAGGTGGTGGAAACAGGTGATTAGGAAGAGATGAAGAAGGGAAATGTGTCAAGAAAGAGTAAAGTTCTTTACTTAAAGGAATCGCCTCATATTTATAGAAGGGCAACGATGGTTCGGCGGCGCTAGTGGCCGACCAATACCTGCGTGCATTCAATGTTATGGAAAAATAGACTGACTGGACGTTTCGGTCACTTCAAATTCCTGCATCACGGAAATGATGTCATCATTAAAGACTTCAGGAAAACGAGAATCAAATTGTTTCTTATCATCCTACTCTAAGAAACGCGGTGACTATCTGTATGCGGTCAAAATCGTATACCTCTGACTTACAGGCTCGAGGGCCCATCCTAAGTCCGAGTCCGGACAAGATCAAGTTCGAGCTCGAGGGACCAGACTCGAGTTTGAAGGCGGAGCACGATACATACCGGGGTCGAGTGTGCTCAAACCCGAAATAGTACCGTTATGGATTTGTACCAGAACGAGTTAGATTCCTGCCACGTCCCCAAAGTCATGGTGCAAATCCCGAAATATGATTGTACGATTCCGTACTAGGTGATTAGACAGCTGTACCAAGAATATTCCTTACTGTAAATGGAAATATTCCTTATTTAGGGTTTCCCTATTATATAAAGGGGACCCCGATCATTTGTAAGATTATCTAATCATTGAGCAAAAAATATACTCTCTACCTTTTCGCCTATTGTTCATCAGCATTGTCCTTTAGCTCTACTTTTGTTACTTTACTTTTCTTGCTTAATTGTTCGTATTGCTCTAAGCCACCTCGAGGCCACTAAGCTCGAGGTCACTGCTGTTGAGTAACACTGGTTTGATTTATTTGTCTCTTTCATTTCTACTTCATATTTCTTGATGTATTTTTTTCACAAAGACTAAGTTGCCCTTATATTAAAGATATAGTACAAAATATTCACAATGTTATAAAAATCAATAAGTCTCGTCAAATACATATTGCAGATTCGCATGTTTATCAAATCAACTCGTCAAACACATGTTTTGGGGATCTTCTAATGAATTGACATTAAAATTAAGTAAATTTTTGCAGAATCATCTTAGCTCTCCAATAATGGATATGCACTAATAAAGTTGACTTCTACAAATTACAAGCGAAGTTTCAAATGGTAGTGACAATTACAAAATATAAGAAAGAGAGAAAGTACCCTAAGAATGTTACTAAACTTGTTGAAACAACACCTTGGATATATGAAAGTTGATTACTTCCTCAGTAATATGTGTAGTGTAATAAAAGGTCTTCGCAACTGCAAAAAATATTTGCTTAATGTCTTGATTGACGTTGCTTGAGTAGTTACCAAAAACTAGGTTTACAAGAGCTTGCATGTCTAATTCAATGTCAGTGGCCTTTGAGCTGCCAGTAGTCCTACTACACCATTGGTCAGCAGATATCTAACAATGTTTTAGATGCAAACAAGAAAAAAAATAGAATTAGAAAGCTATAAACAAAAAGGAAATTAAGACATGATTATTCATAAGTATAATTTCAATTCACTAGAAATGTAAACAATTAAAATTTACACTATTAGATCAGCTAAAAGATACTGCAACTATAAGTAATCATTTATAATAAGTTGGATTAGTAATATGTAAAATAAGGTTGGTTCGCTAAAATACACGATAGTGTAAAAAGTTAGGTAACCTGTTATTACAGGATAATATTTAATGATAACACAAATTTATACATCATGTTATTTATTAGGTAAATGCAGGTAAAAATATTAACTAATAATATCGCAAAAATGGTAATTAACCTGCTATCACAAGTTATAATAATTTTAATATCTTTGTATTGTCCATATATATAACTTAAAACAAAACTATATACATAGTGATTCTAACCTTGTCGTTTTGGAGCTCATTAAGCATGCGGCATATTTTATTGGTCAGGATGGATAGGCTATTGTACTCTGCATCAAATAGTATTTCATCATGTTTCATATGGCCAGCTGAAAGATAAATTGTCTGCACTAGCAACTCTGCTTCTTCTTGGCAGGTATTCTTCTCCTCCCTCAAGGACATCAACCATGTTTCCCACTACATCCAAAAGAAAATAAATAAGATCACATATCATAGGATGAATTTGAATTTTGGGCATCATTGGTTAGTTTCAGAGGTTCTCGTCCTGTTTGCAAAGGCGAATTTAAGATATAAAATCAATGAGTATAGAAAAAATATGTTACCTTATTATGTGTATACATTTTAAATTTTTATAAATATTTACATAGTTAGAGCTAAAATAATAGATTCGGTTGAACTCACAAAACTCATCAAAAATCTGCTTCTCTTTGTTTTGATTTGTTTCTTCCTTAGTTAAACGGATAAAGTGAATGATGAATCTAATCACGAGTAAGACTGCTGCCTTTTATTTCGTAAGTGTAAGTTTTGATTTTCATCAAAACTTTATCTTTTCCTTACCCTCTTCCAGACCTCTTGTTAGGAAAGTTTGTGAGTTAACCAGCATACAACTACAACAAAGCAAATTGAGAAGAAAAAATTACACAAGGAATCAATGAGCTTCGGCTTAGCCTAATCCTCAGGGCAGAAGCATAGAGAATTTTTCATTATGAATGAAAAAAATAAATAGTACAATACACTATAAAGAATCACTACCTATAACCTCCATATGTAGATCCCAAGTAGTCTTAAACTTATAACATAATGGTTTTCCTAATCCTACAAGGACAATAGATTTTTTCTTTCTCAAATCTATTAGAACAATGAGTTTTCTAAATATACAAGGAAAAAAGTTCAAAATCCAAATAACAAATCTTTCTCTTGACTTGAATTTTCTTCATTAATAGGTACAACGCCTCTATGTCTTGCCCTCAGCCCTCACAAGGGCTTTATCCATTACTGTACATTAACTAAGTTTAGACTTGATCATTCAAAGTCAAAAGAGAAATTAAATTCCTCCTCATCCGAGGAACATGCCAATATTCAATGATTCCAATAATTCTATCGAACATTCTTAATCTAATATTACCAATCGCTTCTAGCGATAACAGATTATTATTTTCTAAGTAAACAATCTTTCTCATCTGCTTATACCTTTCTTGTGTGGACACACGCGGAAAGTTATACTAGAATCAAAAATCGAAAGATTTTGCCCATGACTAGAACTCGGCATAGACTTCCCCTACATAGTCATTATTATTAGAATTGTTACCAGTATAAATAATATTTGCAAAATTGTCTACTTTTTATTTTTTTTTCTATTTCAGCTTCTTCTCCTATAGTAACTCTGCTCCTGCAATTACGGCAGTTCTGCTCCTTGCTCTAGACTTCGATCTAGCGTTAGACTTTTTCCTATTAAGGTCTTTCTATTGTGTTCTTTCTCTATTTACAAGATCCTCGCCCTCAGTTCCGCTATCCGGAAAGCTTTCTTCAATTCTTTAGATTTTAGTACATTACTAACATCATGTAGTGAAATACTGTCTTTTTCAAATAGCAATTTATCAGAAAAAATTCGAAAGATAGTGGTCAAAAATATAATACAACCAAGGCTGCATCCTCCCTCTCAATTTTGTTATATCGACGTTCTTCAGGTCCATTATAATTGAATTAAGCTCATCAAGGTGAGTTTTAACATGTGTACCTTCGTTCGTATGGAGATTATACAATTTCATTTTCAAATAGAGGCGATTTGTCTGCGATTTCTTAGAATACAAATCTTGCAGCTTTTTTCATGCTGGTGCTGCAAAAATTCTCAATTTTTCGAAGAGAGCATTTTGTAACTTTCGTGAATATCCACATTCAAGGCCCTCTCCTTCAGGTCTACCTCTGACTCTTTCATCTTTTCAGAAAAATCCTCATCAATTGCTTTCTATAACACCCTTATAAAACCAAGGATGTTCTCTTCCTAACCTTCCATACACTTAAACTAGATCCCATATCGGATTTCTCTTCGTACTTTTTAAAGATTATGAAGATATTTTAACCGTAGAATATTTGTAGAAATCCTAGCTTGCTCTGATACTAATTGTTGTGGAAGATCGTGAGTTAACTAGCACACAATCACACACAAAGAAGATTGAGAAGACAAATAACACAAGGATTTAACGAGGTTCGGCTAAGCCTAATCCTCTGGCAGAAGTGGAGAAAGATTTCCAATATGAATCATGAGAAGAATAGCGCAGTACAATACAAAAAATCTCCACTTACAACCTCTATATATCGATCCCAAGTAGTCCTAAACATATAAGAGATTAATTTTTCCAATCCTACAAGGGCAATAAGATTTTTTCGAAATTATTAGAACAATGGATTTTCAAATAATTCAAAAAAAAAAATCCAAGACACAAAAAATACATCTCCTGTGTTACCCCAAGAAAATTACTGGAAAAAATATATGGATAAAAAGTAGTGTAATTGGTAGTTACTATTTGTGCTTTATCATGTTATTCGTGTCTCTTTTGTGATATAATAAGGTACAGTAAAAGGCCTTGTATATACTCACTGCATTGTGTAGTTGGTGATGGATCTCTCTGCCGAGGTCTTCATATGTTGCTTTTGAGAGTTGGTGCAAAAACTGACGAAGATTATTGAGAACCATCTCTTTTGTTTTATTACTGCAACGAAAAAGAAAATTGTCATAGCTAGGTTAAATATCTAATCAGCTCAGCAATCAGCTATGGTAACTTTTTGCGTCCTATGTGATAAGAAATCAGAGAAATTAGAGATGCCTATGTAGGGACGTAGTTGGAAGATGGAACTAAAGTAACTCTAGTTTGACAGAAATGTTGGTGGTTAGGATAGATGATGTAGTGATCTTTGGTATTAGATACATGTTTGGTGGCGGAACCTATGACCTAAGGGGATTCAAAAAAAAATTTTAGGATGTCGCACTTGAAATTTAAACCTATGACCTAAAGAAACTTTAGAACCCTCTTCACTACAACAATTCAACAAGCTAACTGTGGTTCAACAATTCAACAAGCTAACTGTGGAACTTGTACTCACTACCGGTGGTTCAAATGATTCAAGGAAAAGCAAAACCACCATAGAGGCTTCACAAGGACATAGCAGCTATCAAAGAAAAGATATGATATAGAAACATTAAAGTATGTCATTACTTCAGGGAAGGAAACACTGTAGCTGATTCACTTGCAAAACATGCAACTACCATCATGGAGGACAAGATATACATGCAAGACAATGATCTGCCTTGGGAGACAAAAGGATATTTGAGAATGGACAAACTCCAAATGCCTTCCTTCTGGATTAGAGCAACCAAACACCCAGGATGGTTCTTGGAACCACCATAGCCTGTTACTGATAGCTGGTAGGATCACATGGAAGACACATTACACCAGCTAGCACAAGTTTAATTTTTTGAGAAATTAGGCTTTCATGTCACTATGTACTGAATGGATTTCCATTCCTTTTGAACAAGGAGGTCAGGCCTAGCCCCCCTCCATTGTAATTGTTTTATCTGGAACCGTGGATTCAATTTTAAAAAAAAAAAAATCCTCTTCACTATAATATTTGAATTTTCTTTATATCAAAGAGATTCAACAGGTCACATATAACCAACAAAAATTATTTTGTCGCATTTGCATAGTATAATTTTATAACGAAGTTGAACCCCCTCCGTACTACATAGTTCCGCCATTATGGCTAGCACCTTGGGGTAGAATCTTGTAGTCAAAGTATAAGCCTAAATGAATCATGTTTGGGTTATTGAACAAGTATTGATGTAAATTGAATATCTTGGTGTAGATATTGACTTGTTAGCAACCTTAGAAAATCGAGGGTGAAAAGCAAGTTAAGGTTTATTTAGACTTAGTATATAACAGTCCAACCAACTAGTGATATTGTCCGCTCTGGACCTAGGCCCTCACGGGTTTAAATATGCGTCATTAAGGTCTAAGATTTATTAACTTATATACCCAGCACCCCTCTTGTGTTTTGCCGATGTGAGACTCTATCCAAAATCTGGGGTGTTACATACACCCCCTTTTATGGACTCAGCGTCCTCCCTGAGATTTGCCCCACTGTATGAGATTTGACTAGACTCAGCATTGAGGTTTGCCCCCCTAACCGGGATTTGCCTAAACTCAGTTCAATTCTGATCCACCATCTGCAAAGCTGACACAAGAGTGGCTCTGATACTATCTGTAATAGCTCAGCCCGCTGCTGATATTGTCCGCTCTGGGCCTCACGGATTTAAAATGCGTCATTAGGATCTAAAGCTTGTTAACTTATATACCCACTATCCCTCTTATGTTCTACCGATGTGAGACTCTGTCCAAAATTTAGGATGTTACATAGTACCTCTTGGGGCATTTCTTCTGCAAATTCATATGTTTGAAATGGTTTAGAAACCTGATACTAATAGAGAATCCTAACTTGTGGGACGCGCGGATTAGAGTTGTACTGTTATTTTACATTATGAATTGCTTAACTGTTAGTATTTGATTTTATATTTCATGAAACAGGACGAATTTATGCTTTTGAAAGCATAAAGGTTTTGCAATAAGTTTATTTCTCATTTGGTAAATGATTTGACATATTTTACATTTATATATGTATTAAGATGTATTGGATTGTCACAAGTGCCAAGATGTGATGAAAATATATTACTCTGAGGTTATTGGTTTATTTTAAACTAATAATTTAAAGTACTGGGATGGAGAGTGTACCTATTTTTGCTCATGTCATGAAAACCCTTGAGTTCCATCAACAATGAATTTCTAGTGGTCCAATCGGTGGCTTCTTCATTGAAGTAGGATGTAATCATCTTACATATTATACGAGATTTAGCCCATGCAAGTCGTTCCCTTGACTTTTCTACCTCAAATGTACTTGCAGCAGCTAAGAAATAAGAAACTAGGAGGTATTTTTTGCTTATTCCAAAATGTTGGAAATTGCACTTCTCGTACCACCTGTTCATGTGACATATGGAGCAAAATTATTAAGAAGATTAAAAGGCTGGCATTTAATAATTTATGAACATATAGAAGAAAGTTTCAAGTGCATACTCTTGCATAATCAACCACTCAAATCGATGTTGACTTTGGCATCTGTTGTAATCTAATTTTGCAGCTTGTAAATATACATTGTTGCTTACATCGGGCATTCTATATTGGCGAACAAGTAAGTAAAATTATCGTACGTGAGAGAATTGACACAACTTTTATATCTTCATAACGAGATGCAAATGCAACCTTGTTTACTGCTTCCGTTGAACTCATTAATTTCGACAAAGAACTTGCGTAAACACATGTAAAAATTTAGTAAAGTTTGAATAAATATTATATTCTGAACACATATTTTAAAAAATGCAATTAATTAAATGGTAATAACTTAAAGATTAAAATTATCAAATCTAAATTTTGGATCCGCCCTTGTGTATTGGGCAATTGGAAAAACTATTATTTGTTTGAAATAACTTTTGGCAGGACTAGAATGTTGCAGTTTTACTAAGTGAAAAGCTCTCTAGCTAGTTCTTATCTTTGAATAGCTACATTATGTGCAGTAATAAAAACTAATTCGAAGTAACATGAAAACAGTTTAATCGTGTGGGAACCTGAAAACATTATTGACACAGGAGAAAATAAAGTTTCGCAACACATTTAAAGAGGTACCTGTACAACGTCTTGCCAATCCAAATATCATCTGCTCCACCATACTGTTCGATGTATAGCCTAGATTCTACCCGAGGTAAGCTAGCATACCATGGAAATTCTAGTGCATATTGCATCTATGAACAAATGTTTGCACAACATATTTAGTAAATCACTCACTGTAAAGCAAGAGAGTATTAAATGTTGCAGCATCGATAGAAGATAACTTCTATACATTGGCAGTAAAGAATTATTACTCTATCAATGTATTTGAGCCCATTATAGCAAGTAACTTAGCTTATTTTCCAAATGAATTTGGTTTATATGCACAAAAAATGTAAAGAAACTTGTACACTACTAGGTAGTCAAAAGATCTCTACATGTAGCCCTCCATAAAGTGAGTTTTTCAATCTTGAAATAAGACGTGTTTCTTGCTACAAGTAACGGTACCATGACAGTGCAAAATTCATAACTTTAGTGAATATTAGTTAAACTGTTTCCAAGTTACTAATCTTAGCTTTTTATGGGAAGTTACCTGTAGTTAGCTTAAAATTAAGGTCTTTTTTCACTTTTAGCCTATGCCAGAAATTATTTTGCATTCGGTAACCGAAAAAGTGTATAAAATTTATATATATATATATATATATATTCGGCTATTATTTTGAGAGCGGCTATACAACGTCATTTGTCCTATAATTAACATGCTAGTGTAAAAACTAATTTTACATTATCAATGCACAGAAGTTAAATTCCTTTTTCATATTTACCTCCCCGGGGATGTCCTTAGCTATAACCCATTTGTCTGAGGATTGGTTGTTCGCAAGACATTGCTGCAAGAAATTGTAGGTAAAATTCTTTGCCTCCTCAAGAATCTTTTCTCCTGGGAATAAAGCTTGGGAACATCTATAGAGATTATACATAGCTGTTGGTGACTTGTTTAATTCACCTCTTAGACAAAAGAATTGATCACCATCTTTGAACTTGTTTAGCACATCTGTGACAGATAAGAAATTGTATTAAGCCATCAAATGCTAAAATTCTGCAATATTACTAAGGTACTTAGAGCTATGGAGCATCAAACAAGGTTCAAATGCGATATAAGGAATTAGAAAGGACATAAGATATATCACCCTCTTATGACTATTATTGAACCGACGGATTCAAGATTCTTAAATAATGGGTGCTCAACGGTCTTTAACTAAATATCTACTCTCTATGATGGGTTCTGTCAATATTTTTGTATATTAGTACTAGTTTCCAACATAAAAATATACAGTTTCGGTAAACACAATGGGTGCTTGAGCACCTATGAGCTTCAATGTAGATCCGCCACAATTGTAATAATTTGCTTGAAACTGACAAGGCAACTGTTATGCACATTTAATAGTGAGAGGCCGAAAAATATACAGATTCTCTAGCAAACGAATGTCACGGGTGACAAATATGTCGTAGATGTGTTAGTATGAGAAGATGCGCTCAAGGAAAGAAGATTGATGCTTCAAGCATTCAATCACTTCTCTGACGTCTCAGGTCTTAAAGCCAATCAAGAAAAGAGTTCCTTGTATATAACTGGAGTCTCACAAGCACTGAAGGAGCAAATTTTATCTGAGACAGCAATTTTCATTAGGGGAGATCCCATTTAAATAGTTTGGAGTACCTCTATCCTCTCGGAAGATCAATATGCATCAGTGTCTTCCACTGGTAGAGAGGATGACAGCCAGAATCAGGTCTGGTCAACAAAATTCTTATCATATAGTGGTAGAGTGCAATTAATCAAGTGTGTGCTATTTGAAATGCAAACTTACTAGGCTCAAGTATTCCTACTGCCAAAAAAAGTGCTACAACTATTCACTAGTGTTTGTAGAACCTTCTTGTGGGATGGGAATGCTCAAGCATCTAACAGAGCTTTAGTGGCTTGGGAAAAATTATGTATGCCAAACTCTAATGGGGTTCTAAACATAATTGATTTCTTCACATGGAAAAAGGCAGCTATTTGTAAGCTGCTTTGGGTAGTATCATCAAAAAAAGACACTCTTTGGGTCAAGTGGATCCACAACTTCTATACAAAAGGCAAAGAACTGAGTAGTATGAAGACTCCACAACAAGCATGCTGGATTGTAAGAAAGATAATTGATGCTAGATAGTGGTTGCTAGGTTGTGGCCCTCAACATCAATTGCAGATATTTGTCCAAGGCGGAAAGTTTAGTATCAAGAAGGTATATCTATCTCTCACCTCCCCAATACCACAAAATAGAGTGGAAGTGTCTGATCATGAAGCCAATGCTACCACAACATCAATTCATTGTTTGGCTTGCAGTACAAAAAAGATTAGCTACATCTGATCGATTAGAAAAATGGAAGGTACATTTTCCTAAGGAGTGTGTATTATGTAACACTCGTACAGAGGAAACCTTAGCTCACCTCTTCTTTGCTTGTACATTCTCTGCTACTATCTGGAATGGATGGGAGAGCACATGCAATTGAGAACATGGACAGAGGAAGTTAAGTGAATAACCAGGAAAGTGAACAACAATAGAGTGCGAACAGAAGTGTTGGGTTGACTCTTTGCTGAAACAATATATCACATTTGGGGGGAACACAATGCTCAAAGATTCCAACAGAAGCAACAGCACACCAAGCAGATCATTAGGGAGATTGTACTCCAACTACACATTTGAGGACAACAACAAAGTAGATGGGGGAAGATACTAAATAGCTTAGATAGCTTTCCTTGCTAGTCATAGTGGATAGATATAGAGTTTAATTCTGTCTATGTGATAGATAGAATATGAAATAGAGGCCTTGTTCTTATAGTCCAAAAAGAACAAGCGGATGTAAATATATACTTGGTTAAATAAAATTTTAATGTTTGACCAAAAAAATAGAGTTTTTTCTCCTAGTATACTTAAAACATGCAATTTAAAAAATACTTTTAAAAAGTTATTTAATCTTCTCCCATGTACCAAAAAAGAAAAAAAAAGAACTAATTAAGGTAATCATTTTCCATTGACTTGCCTGGACTAACATCAAATCCGTGTAGCCTTAGCAACCTAATAGCCATGCATGTATCATCGACATCACAAAAGTTTGAATTTCTTCCTCCAAAAATTCCAATCTCCTCGTTCCAATATCTGAAGTTCAACAAATAAAATAAACTTGTCGTACAAATTGCTCAAAATTGATGATTCTGTGCTCTTGATTATGTGAATTAAGAAAATAAAAAAGAATTATGTTGCTCCTTTTGTTTACCTGCTCACATGATCTAACAGTTGTTTGAATTCTTCCGCAAAATAATAAGAGATTCCAAGGCGTTGTAATCGATCAATTGCCCAAAGTCGTGCTTGCATGTCAACTGGGTAACTATGTGGCACTAAACATAATAAAATTGGAAGTAAATATACACACGTTACCGTGAATTCAAGAAGAAAATTACTCCATTTGTTTCATTTTATATGACACTCTTTTATATTTGTTTATTAAAAAAAATGCTCCCTCCATTCCAATTTATGTCAGCCTGTTTGGTTACGCGCGAAATTTAAGAAAAAATGAATACTTTTAGAATTTGTGGTACTAAACAAGTCAAAATCAAGGTTGAAAGTATTTGTGTGGTAATTAAAGTTTCTCATTAAGGGTGAAATTATAATTTTTAAGTTAAATTGTTTCCAAATTTAGAAATGGGTCATTCTTTTTTGAACGGACCAAAAAAAAAAATGGATTCACATAGAAATGGAGGGAGTACCTTTTACATTTACTAACATTTTAACTTATACATTGTCGCAGAGATGCCATGACATTATTTCTTAAATAAAATGAAGGGGGGGGGGGGTATGTATTTGTATGTTTTCTGTTATTAGACTTGAAACTTTTATAGACCTAATTATATATTAAACCCGTTTGAAACATTACAAAAGAAGCGTTATACGTACCTCCTCCATTACACTTTTCAACAACGTTTTGAAGAAATCCCAAACACTTTTGATCATTTGTTTCCATGAATGCAATGGCAGTAGATGCAGGGGATGTTAAGAATGAGCCATCTTGCATTTGAAGCTTCAAAAGCCTTTGCCAGTCCAAGTCCCTTAATCCTTCTAATGAAAACAATACTGTTGTCGGAATCGTATGGATAACATCTTTAGGGATTCTGCAATAGGATGTGTGACTATATGACTTATATATTAGTCAGCCAATGTCGGGAAAATGCAAAGATATTAAGACATAATATAATTACATAATTAAAAGCGAATTCTATATCTAAAGGATGAGTTAGCCACACAATTTAATTAACATGATAGAATACTAAACAAGAGATCGTGTAATCAATCTCATTGTCACCCAAAGAGTAAAACAATACTTCCACATGTCTAGCCTATGAAAAGAAAATCAGGCTCAGCGTGTCGGGACATAATATGTAAAATTCATAAAAAAATATTTTCTAGATGAGATGATCACGACATTTTTTTTAAACCAGGAACCACTATGATGGTGGGGTTGTGCTTGAAGCGTAAGTTTCAAATGTAATGATCACGCTATTTAATATATTACCAAAGTATACAAGCAAAGGGGAACTCAGGATTTGGAGGTTGCGGATGCACTTTTGGATTCAACCAAAATCTGCTTTATATATAGGATGACCACTACTAATATATCATTATTTTCTAACGACATATACATATATATAGAATTTTTGCCGAACTTTACGGTTGTCTGTGCCCCTTTCTGTAGAGCATAGGTCTTACTCTGTATACAAGAGATGCTATGTTTAAATTTCACCATGACCCAATAAATAAAATACATTCACATGTTTGATTCATGAGAAAAGAACCAGACTCACGAATTAGGGAGCGTGGGTGAGATAAATAATTAAATAATTTATTTTATCTAACCGTTTGAATTATTAGATAAGATGGTAATGTACAAAAAGTAGTCAAATTACCTCGTAAACTTTGCCTCTCTCCTTGCATAAATTTCCATTAGGACTGGCACATCGTACGGTATGTCAATGTCTAATTTTTGAGCTTTCTCAAGGAGAGCAGGAAACACAAATTCAAATCCACAAGTCATGTTCTCAACTTCCCCGGTCTCTAGCTTGCTTAAGTTTTCTTTGATAAACATCACTCCTATTAAAGAAGAATATATAGCCCATGTCAGCAAAATTCAATATTCCAACCTTTTTCTTATATATAAATATTGTTTCATATAATGCATTAGACCACTATTTTTCTACTTTTCAGGAAAGATTAGAGATGCTGATACTGATGGCAGCTCAGCTCTCTCAGCCCAGACGTGTTTTTGGAGTAGAATAAAATAAAATACTGGTTATCTAAACAAAAAGTCCTTTACCGTTTAATCAAAAGAAGAAATTGACTTCAGGCGTATGAACTAGGAAATAGCATTAATATTGAGGCTTGGAATCGAACTGCTGATGTCAAGTTATAAACGATCCTTTACCACTAAACTATTCCTGTGAAAACCTGAATTTTCTAAACCGCCTCATATAGTATTTCAATCATCAGTATGACCTATAAGAAGTACAACAATAGCTACTTTTAAGCCCGCTATTTAAAATATATTCACAATTTACAATGCATTTAAAAATTAGCAAATTCACCCAAACTTCAGGATTAAGTATCCTGAATTTAGAAATTGAGGACTTAATGTCCTGAATTTTTGAGCTGCTAATTTGAAATTCAAGACTAAATGTTCTGAATTCCTAAACTACTAAGTTAAAATTCAGGACATAAGATTCGAACTTCTGGACACAATTTTCAAACTTTAGGACATGATGTCCTTTGAATTTTGAAATTTAAACTCTAGGACTTCAGGACTAAGTATCCTGAATTTGGAAATTCAGGACTTAGTGTCCTGAATTTTTGAGCTGCTACTTTGAAATTCAGGACTAAGTGTTCTGAATTTCAGAATTACTAATTTAAAATTCAGGACATAAGATTCGAACTCCAGGATACAATTTTCGAACTTTAGGAACCGATATCCTGAAGTTTGAATTTTAAGGTTTAAACTCTAGGACACTGTGTCCTAAAGTTTGAGCGAAATTAGCTAATCTTTAAATACATTTTAAACTGTGGATATATTTTAAACAACATGCTTAAAAATAGCTATCTAGTGTCATTTCCACTCAATTTTTACAGGGGAAGGCCGCCAAGGTAGCCTTCTACCTAGGCCTTCACCTGTCGCTAAGCGTCGCACTATAGCCTAGGCTTGGCACACCCACCTTAAGAAAAACAAAGAAAAATATTCCCTCCATTTAAAAAAGATCGACACTATTTCATTATTAATTTATTTCAAAAAGATTGACACATTTTCATATATCCTTAATGAAAAACACATAACCACAAATACTATGACAGATTTTAGACCACAAGTTTTAAAAGTTTTACAGCCACACAAATGTTATGGCTTATTTAAAACCACATATCTCAAAGTCTTCATTTTTATTAAAGTTTGTGTCATGTCAAACTAAGACAATCTTTTTAAAATCAATGGAGTATATCTTTTGGAAATACTTATACGTAGTATTTATCTGTGACCTAGTAGCTACTAATATACAGAAGATAATTTTTTTTCATAAATTTATCAATTAATGATTATCATAAATATTTACCTATAATTACTTGTAATTAGAGGTGACATACAAAATTAAATTCGGAGATTGAAAATACTAGATATGCAAAATTTAAAGACTTTGAACTAATAATTTAGAAAAATACAGTAACTTTCAATTTTTATTTCAGAAAGTAAAGTATAAAAAGAAGTTTGGGTAATGTTGGGGGTCGGTTGTGCCGGTTATTAACTTTGGGTTGGTCGGTTCATGACCTATTTTGACCAGTCAAATTTGACCTCTAACCCGCTAATTTGCCACCTTTCTTATAAGCGATTCAGTGCGAAATTTTTTTTTATATTGTCAGTGAATAAAATTTAAAAATACCTAGGAATCATGTAAAACCAGTCATGAATAATATAACTTGAAAGTTCACCTTTGTTTCTTTTACGAAGGGATGTGTTCCATAAGGTCAATGCAACAACACATGCTAGTGTGTTCAAGAGACGATCATATATGCAGAATACAAGCTCCTCGCCCCATGAACCATCAGGAAGTTGATTGTCTTCGATCCACTTAAGACAAGATGGAAAAAGGGGTCTTTCGCTGCTTCCATTAATATTAGTATCACGAATAAAGGAAACCCAAGCTGTGTCATAAGGTGAGACACTTGACCTCCCATCTCCCATCGAACTCAACATATGTTTGATCTCCTCTGTCAAATTCTTGATCTGTATTGCTGTGGTTACCTATTGAGAAAAGCTGTTTTTAAGTATAACATGTATATAACTTCTATATTAATTCGAAGAACTAGTAAAACATTGAAAACTTATTTTAGGAGCGTTTCAACTAAATAATCTATTTCACTTACAAAACTTCAACTTGTTGTCTAAATTAAATTAATGTGCAACACAATGACCTCGTGATGTTTTGCTTAAGATGTGAAAAGAAAGAAAGAAAGATGATGAATTTTTTAAATTTCACGGTGACCATCAAAGAGCAGATATTTGGTGAGTTATGTGGGTTTAATTGAACCAGTTGCTTTTTTGCTTTAAACTGTGTGTATAAGTATAAAAACTTCAAAAAATATACATTTAATAAGATCATACAATAACAATATACCCAGTATATTCTCACAGTGTAAGATATTTAATACGATCATATTCATTTTAAATCTACTGATTCTATATCATGGATTTGCCTCTGCTGACCATAAATTAAACGTCTAATGAGCATCTTAAGTCTTAATATACGTATATTGCACCATTTTTAGAAACAATTTGTCACAAATTTGAAAAATGTAAAGCTAGTAAATAATTTTATTATCACCTGAATGTCTTCCTCTTCGTAGTTATCTGGGTAATCAGATTGTAGCTCATCCACATTACCTGAACAAAATGTCGATCATATAGAAAAACTTGCTTTCTGGTTTTATTTGTAAAGAAATTAATCTTTACGCAATAGATGCTCATACCAAAATTACTTGCAGCAATACGGGCACAATTGAAACGAACTGGTTTATGAACAAGCGATGAGCCTTTATTTTGGAACAACCAATTTCCTGAAAATATACAAAATAGAAAGACAATGGCTTAGTAATTATAATTAGT
Organism: Nicotiana sylvestris; assembly: GCF_000393655.2. Classification (NCBI taxonomy): domain Eukaryota; kingdom Viridiplantae; phylum Streptophyta; class Magnoliopsida; order Solanales; family Solanaceae; genus Nicotiana; species Nicotiana sylvestris. Next base: position 41,203,165 of record NC_091068.1, read on the forward strand.
TATAAGCTATTACTATTAAGGTAAAAAAGACTATGTAATTGCCAGTATTCCGTCCTAATTCTTAAAATTTAAAATGTGCTAATGAGAGTGTACGTGAGGACGAACAGAGAACTTTGTCACTAATTGACTAAGTACCATCAATGGCGGAGGCAGGATAAAGGGAATCAAAAAAGAAAAAAAATTAAAAAATTAAATGAAATTGTAACTAGTGGGAATTGAATCAATGATCTCACAATTGTTCTGAACCCCCTTAACCACTAAGCTATGCTTTTGGACTATATCAAGGTGATTCAAAACATAATACAATATATAAAAATAAAACAAATTTTACCGTATATATACAATGTAATTTTTCGGCGAAGGAGGTTTGGGTGAACCCCTCCTGGCCCCCTAAATCCACCCCTGAATACAATACTTAAGCGGGTGAAATTAAAAAATAACCAGATTTACAAGTGGTAATTGAAAAATAGCTACAATTTCAAAAGTAATCGAAATTTAACCAATTTTCATGTAAAGATAAATCTAAACGAAAACACCGTTCAAAATCCGGTAAATATTCCAACATAATATACTGGAGTTCCAGTACAACATGGTGGACTTCCAGCATAATATATTGGAGTTTCAATATAATATGCTGGAAGTTTATACAAACGTGCTCCAACTTTCAGTATATTATGCTAGAACTTTCCGTGTATTGGAGTTCCAGCATAATATACTAGAAGTTCATACACAGGTGCACCAATCTCTAGTATATTATGCTGAAGTTTTTTGTGTTACGGAAAAATAGTGACTATTTTTTAATAACTTTATAACGATGACTATTTTTTAATTACCATTACAAAAACTGGCTCGCCCGTGCTATTTTCACTTCTTAAGCCACCTTATAAAGGTAGACCTCGCCTCCCCAGCCAATTATTAATATAGTAATAAACTTATGGAATATGTTACGAGTTTATGGTTATAATATATATCACACATGTTATATTTTATATACCAAAAGCACCTCGCATCCCCACCTAAATATTGTTTGTTAGATCTCTCCAACTCAATATCAAAGGATAAGATTAACTCGTTCTTTTACAAGTCAGAAAAAATATAGAGATATTAAACAAAATATTACTAATTGACTGTTCATGTTAGTGGTTAATAGAAGGCTGGGCTGTCAAATGGGAGGATGGACTCATTTTGAGCGGGTCAACATGAGCTGAGTCAATAAATAAATGGATTAATGACCCGTCCAAAATTATATGGGCTGAGATGGAGTAGGTTAAGATAGACTAAAATTTAGGTCATAACCCAACTCCGCCAACTCATACCAAATTTTAATTAATGTGTGTTGTTTTCTTATAAATTGTTCAATTATCAAGATTTTTTTATGGTCATATATAACATATCAAACAAAAAAGAATTATTTTAAAGATATTTTAGCAAAGTTACTCATGAATCTATTTGAGTTAAAAATCAACGAAAATTTAGATGGGCTGAGATGTACTGTATCAAGATGTGCTGAGTTCAACAACAACACAACCCAGTAAAATCCCATAAGTGGGGTCTGGGGAGGGTAGTATGTACGCAGACCTTACCCCTCCGAAGGCGTAGAGAGACTGTTTCTGAAAGACTCTCGACTCAAGATAATAAGAAAAACAAAAGGCAAGGAATAATGACCGACCCAATTTTTGATGGACTTTTGGGGGGGAGGGTTAAATGAGATTGAGCTCAAATTGCCGCCCCTAGAAGCTGCATAACTTGGGAACACTAATTATCAAGGGTAAGGAAAGTTCTCTATTTTGTGCACAAGGTAAAGAGTGTATTATTTTAAAACATTAAAAGCTCAGGCAACTTATGCATGTGAAATTTACTCTGAAACAGTTAAGCTTATCAACTATATTTTATAGGTTATATATCGTTATAGCATAAGAGACCAAAATGCAGTCACTACGATCAAATGCAAGATTAACTAATTCTTGCAGTAGTGCATGCTGAACATTTGTTAAACAAAAACTTTTAGGCTGAAATATAAGCGGACAGATGCTAGTCTCGGTAAATGGTCAAGCAATAATTTAATTGAAAAACATCGATCAAAGCAAGAAATATCGATCTCTCTTACTATTACTCACTATGTTTAGTTTATGCAATAATAGTTGAATGAACGTGGAGTTTAAGAAAGAAAAAAAAGATTTGATGTATTAGGATAAAATATATTAAGAAAAAAGAAGAGAATATAAAAAGTAAAAGGTAAGTTTCTTTTCAATCATGGACAAATTTTTTATGTATTAAGGTCTTTAACGTAGATATTATTTGGGAAAATAGGAGCAATATTAACTTTTTTTTCCTTGTATATCTGACGAATTTCATTAATGGAAATATGTTTCACATTCATGCTTCTTGGCGGGGAACTTACAATTCTAACGAGATGTACTATTAAAAGTAAGATATTTTGTACCTAATTAAATATATATTTTAATTATTAAATGTAGTTTTTAAATATTACACGAATAATATATTATTTGAGTAGGAAAAAAGTTCAAAATAATTTATATTTTCTATACGATCACAAAAGCATGAAATCTCAATAAATAATTAATTTTTTGAATTAATAATTTAGTAAAAAAATTAATTCATTTCTTTTTAAAAATCATTAGGTAAGTAAAATTATTTATCAAGTTGACAAAACTCTTAAATACATAAATTTATTCACAAAAAGAGCATCAGCCATGAAAGAAATAAAAAAAATAGAGAAAACATTTATTATAATATTAAAAGTTAAATTGCTAAAAATGCTAAGTTTGAAGCATTAAGGATGTAACATAAGATAAGAGGTATTCAAAAGAAGTTATCATTATTATTTTTCTTTAAATGATAGCTTTCTATAATTTTTAGTATAGTATTACATTGTTTTTTATAATTCAATATTAGTTATTTAAAACTTTATATTGTTATTTGTCAATATTTTTCTAGGAGCTATAGTTCTACCTCATCACTCACAAATTTCTAAAAGATCAAAAGATTCAAAATTTTTATTTATGCTATTATGTTTAAATAATTATGGTAAAATTAAATATTTTTTTATGTGTTATTTGTTTATATTATTTGGTAATAAAGATAATAATAATTTTTAGAAGATATTTCACTCCTCATAAATCATAGTAAGATATATAAACACTTACGTGGAGTAGGATTTCTTTGTTTTATTAATTTTAGGAACTTATATTTTTTAATATTTAACTCAAACACATTATTTAATAATATTTACGTAATTTTTAAAATTTATATATTTATTGATATAGGTACACGTGCAAAGCGCGTACCCTAAGACTAGTTAATTAAAAAATGAAAAGAGCAAAAACGGACAATTTAACTCAAACGTAGCTCTTTATTTTTTTTTTTCCGGTATGAAGCAGTGTCAAACAAAAGTATTACTTCCAAGTTCCAAGTTCGGATTAAAACTTTTCTCTATATAAAAATAAAATCAAAGAAAACCCTTCCTCTTTGAGAATTGGGTGGGAGGATGAGCTTCTCCTCAGTAGTAGGTCGAATGAAAGACAAAAGTGCAGGACAGGAAAAATAAAAAAGAACCAATTTGACTCAACATTTTCTGACATAGATCTGAAATTCTATTACAAAAATACCAAGATTCCATATATAGAGCCCGTTTGGACATAAGGAATTTTTTCATTTTCCTTTTTTTTTGAAAAATTTTACTTTTTCTTGAAATCAGTGTTTTATCATAAAATTTTCAATTTCAACTTGAAGATAGATTTTGAAATTTTTCGAAAATGTGAAAAACTCCAAAAAATTGTTTTTCAAAATTTTTACACTAATAAAAATATAAAATTATATTCATGTCCAAACACAACTCTAATTTTCAAATACCATTTTCACTTTGAAAAAAATTTCACTTTTATTTGAGACTTCACAATTCTTTATGTCCAAACGCCCACATAGTGTGGAAAAGTTGTCAACAGTATCCAAATATCAAAGCACCTAACTTTCTCTATCTTATGAAATTTTGTTCTAATTTCATGCAAGAATGTCGGATTTCATATTATTAGAAGCAAAAGGAAATGGGAAGTTATCATAAGAATAAAAAAATGGGGAACTCTACACGTCCTGTCGCCCATACACACACCTTTAATTTTTATACATTAACACTGTAAATTTTACATTATCAGAGATTCGTACATATACTACTCATAATAAATGCAATGAGAGACCTGAAAAATAAAACCCTTAGGCGCCATTTTGTTACCAGGATAAGGTATAATAATTGGGGATAAAATGTGAGATTATTTTATCAGGTGTTTGGATAGATTATTTATTTTGGTATAAGCAATTCCTAATTATTTATACCACGATTGTGATATTATTTTTATAACACACTCAAACACGAGATAGTAACCTCGAAATTGCTAATCTCGGAATAAAACAACAAAATGACACATTACCCTTCTTCAAAGCTCTTTTTTCCGAATTCCTTTAAGAAAGCAAGCTTTATATATATATATATATATATATATATATATATATATATATATATATATATATATATATGTGTGTGTATATATATATGTATGTATGTATATATATATATGTATGTATGTATGTATATATATATGTATGTATGTATAGTGGGAGATCCAAAATTTTGATTTCATAGGTCTAATATTTAAGTTCTTATCGTTGCATATATTGTACTTTTGAATTTGTGGGTTGAGCATGTAACAATTGTTGAAAGTTTATTAAATTTTCACAAATAAATATGCTTCGTATTGAGATTACTCAACAAATAAGATTGCATCCGCCTCTGCATGTATATCACATTTTTACTCCATCGAACCAATATATACTAATTTTTTTAAAAAAAACAAATCTTCTCAATGAAAGTATATACAAAATAATCTTGTCATTACATAATCTCTATTTTGTAATCCTCACATTATAATTTCAATATACTTAGGTCAAAAAACTAAATAATCTCTTGCAGTAAGATGATTAAAGTAACTTACTGGAGTGGCCGTGTTTAATAAACTCAGCTTGCTTCGTAGACAACAAAGTAGGATTGTTGAATTGATGAATTGTGCAGCAAACTCCATAACTGGATATAACCTGCATTTTCTGGTTGTTTTTAATATTATTCTTTCTCCAGAATATATAGTGGGGGGTGGGGTGTGGGGGGGGGGGGAGCGAGAATTAAGTTTTGAGAGAAAAAGGCACTCTGAGTTGTGATGCAATGGAAATGGTTTGAGCTGTTGGGATACTGCTCGCCTATTTATATACTGACTCTGCCTCTTCAGCCAATTCGATGTGTTCATTGTTTTGGAATCTTTTCCTCTTCAGCCTAATTCTTTTTCATCGTTTTGGAATTTGTACATGGAAAAAGGCGTCAGGTGCCCTCTAAATATATATTTCTATACCGTTTCCTATTAAAGTATATTTTAGTTATCATACTTTTGATCTGTTTTCTGACTTAAAATTAATTAATGGAAGACTATAGTGCCACGATCGAAAAAACCCACGACGTCATGATTGACACCTAACCCAACCCGCTAACTAAGTCAAGCAATATAAGTTTCTTCTAACTGTAGCCGGTCTCAACAGGACTCAACGTACTCGGTCTCGAGAGGACTCGGTAGTCTCATGTTGCTCCAAAATGCACATGCAAGTATACGTGGCCGTACAAGTAATATAGGATTATAAGTCTAGATATCGTACACACATGGACTTGTAATTAACTAATTACTAAATTAAACTAAGACAATTAATCTATTCAAGCGATTTTCTAAAGTGTGAATATTTAACTAAAACTAATCTAGAATTGCAAAGTAAGAGATTAAAGAAAACAAGTCGACAATCTTAGAGATGAGTCCAATGGGAGAATGTTCTAGAGCTATGGGTTAGCTAATAATCCTATTTAGTTTTTTCACTTAAATTGTCTAGTTAAGTTATCCGATTTATTAATTGACAGAGTTAATATTACTCGTAGTATTCTCCCAAAGTACTACTCGCTTATTCATGTGATGACCCGAAAGGTCATCTTATGTTTTAGAACTTAATTTTGCGCTTATAAGCCTTAAAAATCTCAATTTTACCCTTCTCAATTTGCGTGCACAGTCCGAACATGTTTCCGGAAAGCTTTTATGTTAAAAGTTGATAAAAAAATAAGAAATTTTACATAAAAACTTCATTTGGATTGACTTTGGTCAATATTTTTGGTAAACGGGCCCGGATCCATGTTTTGACGGTCTCAGCGGGTCCGTATCGTGATTTGGGACTTGGACGTATGCCCGAAATCGAAATCAGAAGTCCCTAGCCTGAGATATCGAACTTTGTCGAAATTTGAAAGTCTAAGTCTTAATGAAATAGAGATGTTTGACCAGGGTTTGACTTTTAGGATATCGGGTTTGTATTTTGGTTCAGGAATACGGTATAAGTCCAATACCAAATTATGACTTATCTGTGAAATTTGATGAATAACAGAGTTGACTTGATGTGATTCGGACGTCCGGTTATGAAAAAAGAAATTTCAAAGTTTTCTTGAAAATTTCATGTGATTTGGGGTTCAATTCGTAGTTTTAAGTGTTATTTTGGTGATTTGATTGTGCGAGCAAGTTTGTATGTTGTTTTTAGACTTGTGTTCATATTTGGTTTGGAGCTCCAAGGGCTCGGGTGAGTTTCGGATAGGCTACGGAGTAATTTCAACTTGGAAAAATTTTTGCTGGTGTAACTGATCTTGTTGCAGGCCTCTGATCTCGCATTTGCAAGATCAGGCATCGCAATTGCAATCTCTGAGAGATTTGCATTTGCGAGCATCTCATCGCAAATGCGAAGATGAGCTGGGCCATACAGGTTTCACAATTGCAAAACAAACTTCGCATTTGCAAAGGTGGTCCGGGGAGGGTAGCCTTCGTAATTGCGATGATTGTGTCGCATTTGCGGTCATCTAGTGTTCGCATTTGCGAACGTTTCCTTGCAATTGCGAACTATGTAGAAATGAGAAGGGGTTCGCATTTTGCGATGCTTCCTTCGCATTTGCAGGCTTCGCATTTGGAAAGCCCAGGTTGCAAATGCGATATCTGCTGCTGATGAAAAGAGACTTAGACGTGATTTTTGATTCATTTCCAAAGTTTGAAATCCTAGAGCCCTAGAGGCGATTCTTTCAAGACCAATTCTTCCCAAAAACTTTGGTAAGTGATCCTAACTCACTTTTTTTTTATTTCCAATCACATTTCATGAATTCCCAATCCAAAATATAGGATTTTCATGATAGAAATTGGGGTTTGGGTAGGATTTCAAAACTAATTACATAATCAGGGTCGGGGATGAATAGGTGAATGGGTTTTGGTCTGAACCTCGAGTTCTGACAAAGCGGGCCCGGGGTCAACTTTTGACTTTTTGGGGGAACGTTTGAAAAAATCAAAATTTATGCATTGTAATTGATTCCTTTAGCGATATTTGATGTTATTGAGTTAATTGTCGCTAGATACGAATGGTTTGGAGGTGTATACTAGAGGAAAAGTGGTAATTGAGCATTGAGTGGCTCGTGGAGCGAGGTAAGTGTTGGGTCTAACCTTAACTCGAGGATTTGGAACCCTTACTTATTTGCTATATGTAACTCATGTGTGCGGTATATATGTGAGGTGACGAATACTTATGCGCCGCCAATTTATCTGTTTTTGCCTGTTTCTTCCCGTTCTTCTCATATTGTCCTTTTCCCTATCGTAATTGTTACATGCTTTACATGTATTTCCATGCTTAATTGTTACTTGTTAGACATTTCTTCTCTTTGTTGAGGGTATTAGTTATTTCATAGCTTTGTTGTCTCCTATTATTTACTTAAGCTGGTTATCGATACTTTCATGGTATATTCTGGATTGGTCTCGCTGAGCAGCATTACTTGTGTAAAGTTTCATAGTGTACAAGCTTCCTAATTGTTTTGGTTTGAAGTTAAGCCTTGTGAAGGGTTATGTGATTTGAACTGTGAAATTTATGTATATACTGAATAACTGATACTGATATGGTGGTATCGGGTTGCGTGCCTCAATAGGTAGAATAAGGGTGATATATTGAGGAGGAATAAGGATGAAATGATATGTAAGGTAGGATCTGATTGCTCACCGCAATAGGTGTAATAAGGGTGGATGGTGGTGTAATAAGGGTGAACTTGATTGTGATTATTGTGATATGATGGGATCGGGTTGCATGCCGCAACACTTTTATTTATATTCTGTTGTTTATGTTAATAAGAGGAAAATAAGGGAGGGATATGATATGTACGGTGGGAACGGGTTACACGCCGCAACAACCTATGTGTTTATAATTTTCCTTGACTGTGTTCGCTATACGGTAGTCTTTAATTGCACTTAAGGGATTGGTAGTAGCTGAACACTGATGAAATACTTTGAGAGCTGTAATTACTTCTTGCAAGTTATTGTTTCAATTTATTCTATTTTCCTTTCCGCCTTTATTATATACTGTATGTAGATTATATTATGAGTTTCCCGCCGTAGCCTCGTCGCTCCTTCGTCGAGGATAGGCTCGGCACTTACCAGTACATGGGGCCGGTTGTACTGATACTGCACTCTGCACTTCCTATGCAAATTTTGGAGCAGGTTCGGGCTGATCGAGAGGTTGGCTGTAGGATTCACTTGCTAGGAGACCTAAGGTAGTCATGTTGGCGTCTGCAGGCCCTGGCGTCCCATTCTATACCCAATACTTTACTATTTTCTTTATTTCGCAAATTGTTGTATTTTCTTTCGGACAAATACTGGTAGTAAAATCTGAGAATGTTCATGAATTGTGACTCCGGATTCTGGGTAGCAATAGTATATAATCAAAGTTGTTATTTATTTACTTCCGCGTTCATTTTATAGCTTGCTTATTTGTAATCACTGAAACATAAAAGGTTTGGATAATAAATCTCTAACGTTGGCTTGCCTAGCAAATATAATGTTAGGCCCCATCACGGTTCCGATGGTGGAGATTCTAGGTCGTGACAATTCAAGCTATCCTAACACCTATATTTCTATGAAATTAGGATTAACAAGAAAGCATTAATAATTTTCGTATAGTAACCAAGCAAGGCGATTAGGTGTATCCATATTCTAACCGTAAATCCATTCCTAGTGCTCCGGTTCAAGATCTTTCTGTCACAACCCTAATTTCCCACCTTAAGATGTCGTGATAGTATCTAGTCTCTAAGACTAGGTAAGCCTAACACATGATGATTTAATAACATAATTGAACTGTTGAATCATTTATCATAAACCATAAAATGCTATACACATCCGCAAGCGGCCAATAGTTATACATTTTCCAAAATCGGTAGTACGGAGTCAAAAGCACTACTGAAACATACTAGAATTTCTAAACATAATACTGTTTTGAATTACAATTTAACAGTAGCATAATGAAGTTTGATGGTGACTCTGAGGCCTGTGAACGTCAAGCAGGTATACCTTGAAGTCTCCTGCCGTGCCGACGCAACTCTCAACAACACATTCAAAATACCTGGATCTGCATAAAAATATGCAAAAGTGTAGCATGATTGCACCACAATTGTTCCCAATAAGTATCAAGCCAAACCTCGATAGAGTAGTGATGATGTCAGGTCAAAATACCTACTGTACATAGAAACCTGTTCAAGATATACCTAAGCTAACAATGGAAAGAACATCAATGTAAGATGAACGGCGGAAAAATTATTGATTTACAATTAGCAATGAAGTAATATGTTACACCCCATCTTTTCGTACGTGAAAGTGCGCCATAAATAAATTAATTGAAGCTCGAAAATGAGATGTTACATCCCACATTTTCGTATGATAAAGTTTCGTCGTAAGTTAATCGACATAAGTTCGGGAATGAGATTATTGTGAGATTATAAGTATTATGCTATTTCAAATAAGTGATGAGTAAATTTGTGAAGGTGATAGGGTAAGCAAATCGAAGAAAATGAATTTCGTCAAAATTTGGCATATTGGGGAAAAAATACGGTCCAAGCTATAATACCCTGTATTTATGGACTAGTGCCATACAAGGTATCACATGACCGTGATTATAAGATGTATAAAGTGTGTTAAACGTGAGTAGTATTTTAAGTAGTTTGAGATAATTCTTAATTATGTGGGTAATTGGTAATTGTCTAAAATATCTTGGATAAGACCACCACGTGGAAGACTTTGCCTTAGCAAAATTTGTGACTCATGCATTAATTGATATATGTGGCAAGATTTGAGAAAGGCTTTTGCTTATATCTGATTTGCCCAACTTGAAGACGGTGGTATTTGTAAGGCTAAAATACAGAAACATAGTTAAGGCTTTAGGTTGGATTTTCGTGAAAATGAATAAAAAGAAAGTGGTACTGCCATTGTGTAATGACATATTCTTGCTAAGCAACATTGTGTACTTTGTAGTATCTACTTGATGACTAGATTGCCATTAAGGTATATAGCAGAAACTTATAGTAGTGAAGAAAGGCCAAAGATTGTGTTACTTTAGAATTTTTGGGTTAGATGACCTATTTCCTTATGTATGGTCATGGGCAATACTTAATTTAGCACAAAATAATTCATCAAAAGTATTCTTGCTTATAATCTTTTTGTGTTGCAGCAAACTAGGTTTCACTAAAAGGAAGTCTAGGGAGTACGTTGTAATCTTTCTCAAGAATATCATACGGATTTTTCCCTACTTCGATCCGCCGTTACGTGTTTCATCACGACTAGCATGTGTTAGAAGGATTTTCAAGAGAATCGGTTCAGGTATGTTAAGGCTATCCCTTCTTCCTTTTTGGGAATGATCCATACGATACAAATAAAATGAGCAAATGCACAATTTCCATAAATGACTCTATTCATAGAAGTATTAGAGGTGCCTATGTTCTTGAATTCCTATGTGTCTTACTATTATATCTTCTGTTCATGGGTCTTAAAAAACACGTACATTGAAAAACGTTTACCTCATGATATTACTCAAAGGCATAATGGTCTTATCAGATTCTGAAAGATTTTATTGATATACTTCTCATGCATTGCATTCATTTATACATGTATATTGACCCATGAGCAGATGACGTTATATACGCGTATATATGTATGTATATATTTTTACATGGGATATGGGAAAATGTTACGGCATGCACCACAACCAGATCAGCTGGTATACGTTGATGATTTTTCCTACAGTGGCTGAGATGGTATGATGGGATGCCATCAGAGGCCTGATGATGTTATGAAACATGTACCTATGCACGACATGACATTCATACGTATATGCATGACACTATAATTATTTCATGAATTACAGAGTTATCCAGACTTACAGGTTGATTCATTTATTCTATATTTCTTCCATGTCTGTTATGTACTTGTTTATATGTCTTACATACTCAGTACATTATTCGTACTGACATCCCTTTTGCCTGGGGACGCTGCATTTCATGCCCACAAGTCCCGATAAACAGGTCGAGAGCCCCCAAAATAGGCTATCAGCTCAATGGAAGATGTTGGTGCGCTCCATTTACTTTGGAGTTGCTTGTTAGGTTAGTATGATTTAGATGTGTATTGTTTGGTATGACATGACTCTGTCCCGACCTTTATGAAAATTATGTATTTTTATAGGCATGTAGACAGATGTCATGTATGTAAAAGATTGTATGGCCTTGTCGGCCTATGTTCAGTATACGAGTGATTATTTTGGTCTTATAAGCTCGTATGTCTTATGTAAAAGTTGGTATCACATGTTATATTATATTTATCTCACGACAGCCTTCCGGCTCAGTTATCTATGAAAGTATGACATGAAAAAATATGTTATAATGGTACTCGGTTGAGTAAGGTGCCGGGTGTCCGTTGCGGCCCATCGATTTGGGTCATGACAAAAGTGGTATCAGAGTAGTTCTATCCTAGGGAGTCTACATGTCGTGTCTAGTAGTGTCTTGTTTATGGGTGTGTTGTGCACCACACTTATAAGCAGGAGGCTACAGGGCATTTAAGACTGTCACTCTTTCTTCTTGCTCTAGATCGTGTGGTAGAGCTCAGTTGTAAGAACTCAATTTACTAAACTCTATCTTATTGGTAATACAACGATACCTACATCCAGAAAGACAGTTGGTAAGAGATATAGTTGTGGAATAGTTGAGTTAGAGGAACTCGATTTTGCATGATGCTTATGATGAGTAAATGTAAGGTCTTCAGTTGATCATTTGTGTACTAAGATGTGTAATCCTTTTGATAATGAGCCTTAAAGCAGGGATATCTATCCACCCCTATGGTGAAAGGCAATGAGAGATTCAGAAGATAGATACAAGTTTCAGCAAGTAAAAGAAGTAAGATGAAGAAGGGTACGAGGTGCCCAGTTAATGAAGATTAACAGTATTTACAATTCAAGCAGAGGAACATAAGCCTTTTGAGTTACCTTCGACAGTAACAGAGGTATGTACAAATGGTCACACCGATCTCAGTTATGCCCTATGAGAGCTAGGAGATATGGTTTAAGACAAGATAGGATATCAGGATCCGGCTGGGGTTAGAATAGCCCAAAATAGAGAATGGATTGTTTGTGTTGGTTGACATTTTCGAAGAATATTATAAAGGTGCTTATAGATCTCCTTGTGAGACACCCAAATGGTGCACTCTAAAATAGTACAACTGGATATGAGTACCACAGAGATAGGCACTGGAAGCCTTGAAGGGATAAATATTACCTTAGTATGGATGCTGTCTCTAGTAGAGAAAGAATGTTAGGTAACCCAAAGAACTAATGGACAGAGTGAGGGGCGCAAAAAGCAAAAGAATGTCTTGTTCGAATTTTCAGAATATAGTGATAGACCTAAATGTTAGCGGGAAATAAGAAGAGAGTTAATGAAACATTATGAGTAAGATATGATACATGGATGACATTGCTAAATCAAAAATAAGAAAGTATTACAGAGTCTATAGTCAAGTGAAGGAAAAGACGAGAGGTGACAGGCCTTGAGACAACAAAGAGTATAGGCCATAAAGTCATATCCTCATTTCGAGAAATAAGTTTGTGACTCCAACATGACTACCAGAAGGAAAAGTTAGACCCTAGAGCAATAGAAATCAGTATGGGTTGGTGAACAAGATAAACTAAACATGAATTAAGGGATGAGTGATTTGACAATGGCCGGCATCATGAGAAGTTCAGATTGTATTACGACGATAATAGAATGGATAATAGAAGGAGATTCATGAGAAATTCAGAGAATGGTCATTCAGGAAAAAGCTTCCCTAAAGCAAGAAATGTGAGAATAGTTAAGCTTAAGGGACTGTATGTGCTAGTTATACTAAGTGTCACCCTCGCAAGTATTCAAATTTCTTATCCTTGGTACAGAAGGATTACCGCAAGGCAAGTGAGGGTTATCGATGATGTGAAAAGAAGCCGAAGAGGAAGAGGAAAAATATCTATAGGCAGGTCGTCATAGCTCCATAGTACTCCCCCAAGAGGGGAATATGGAATTGTATTGCATTATGTCAGAATTAAGGGGTTCTAGTAATTATGGAATGGTAAAGGAAGAATGCGATAAAAAGATGAAAAATGTACGAGATTGCACTTATTCAAAGACTACAGATATGCTACAATTCTAGAACATTACACAAACACGACGTCAAGGAGAGGAAGTATGAGTTCTTGCCCGAGATGTTATTGATAAATAAGGAGCCAGTAGGAGACGTAAGTTAAGATAAAGGAAATAACCCAAGGAAATTACACGGAATATTGATATGAGAATGGGCCAACGAGTAGCTAGTAGTTGATTCAGGAAGAGCCTAGTTAATGGCTAGACAAGAGGACAGAGACAATCAACAGATCGTGCAAGATAAGCATAGTAAAACCCAATATAGTGAATTCAGCCTCACAGTAATGTTATTGTAATACTTGATAAATATTCAGATAGGAGTCGGGGTAGTTAAAGGTACCATATGAGTGTTACTAAAATAAAAGAAAAAGCCAATGGGAAGACAGTCAAAATATAAGTTCAAAAGCAACCCTACAAACACAAGGGCATATATGTAAGAAACTACGGATAATTATAGGCAATGAAGGATATCAAAAGGTCCGTAATAAGCTCACAGCTTTACAAGAGTCAAGGTTCTCCCTAAGTACTACAATGAAAGACTAGGTGAGGAAATAAGGAATAAGGCTTCAACCTAAGCTAGGTGACCTAAGGAGGAAATGGTCTTATAACAAGAGCCTTACAACAATATTGTATGCATTCCACAAGAAAATGACACCTATTGTGGCTAATGACCGGGAAGTAAAATCAGAAGTGATATTCGAGATCATATGAGTTGTATGGAATTCCAATATTCACGGGCACCAAGATAAGCTAAGTATGCACGCAAGAAGGAGGCAGAAAGACCAGAAAAAGTAATTGCTTACGTTTGAAGAAAGCCGAACAAAAAGAATTATTCGATTCATGATCCAGAGTTAGTTACGTTATGAATGCACTTATGAGTTTGGAGTTTTTTACATGCAGCATATACAACCGTAGAAGATTTCGATATAAGTTAAAAGAAATAATTGAGCGCATGTCATAGACAAAGGATTGAATTATTAAAGGATTGTATCATGGATATTCCTCAGCACCCATGAAAGGCTAAACGTAATAACTAATACCATGAACCGCAAATCGGGAGGTAGCTTAAGCCTACATAAAGGCTGATCAAAAAAGGAGGAAACTAAAGAGATACATCAACGAAGTAAATCAGGAATTTGATTATTGGACCAAGGAAATTATAAAAATCGTGATTGAGAACATTACAGGATCACTCTTATTATCAGAGGTACCAAAGTGATAGTTGTCACACCTCCTTTTCCGCACCCGCTAGGGCGCGAGGGAGTTTTTTCCAATTAAAGGACAATCGAAACGGGATTTGCTTATTTATTTCAGAGTCGCCACTTGGGAGATTTAGGGTGTCCCAAGTCACCAATTTTTATCCCGAATCGAGAAAAATAATGACTCTATATTATAGTCTGCGTACCAGAAATCCGGATAAGGAATTCTGTTAACCCGGGAGAAGGTGTTAGGCATTCCTGAGTTCCGTGGTTCTAGCACGATCGCTCAATTGTTATATTCGGCTTGATTATCTGATTTTATACAAGTATGAACTTATGTGCAAATTTTAACTTTTAACCACTTTATTATTATTGTTTTTACAAGAATGTGAACATCGCTTAAAACACGTCTTTGGACTGCGTCACATGAAATGCACCCACAATCCGGAACGCGTTTTATTTGATGTTTTGAGATTTGGATTTGGGTCGCATGAAATGCACACCCGAGCTTAAGAAAGTAAATTATTAAACACGCGCCTAAAGAGACTATCGCGTTATTATTTTGCGGAAGTCGTGAAATTCGCTAAACGACCCTCCTGAATTCTAAGTAATTTTAAACAAGTATTTACTGAGGGCCCCGCAATTTGTGTTTTTATTCGGCGAGGCTCATCTCATTCTTATTTTTTTTAAAAGGAATTTGCAACGTCATGGACATGCATCTCGGGCCGCGTCACAATCAATGTGCCCGTGACTAGAGACATATTTCGACTCCGTTGAGATTTGGATTTGGGTCACATAAATGTGCACCCGAGTTTAGGGAGATAACATTATTAAAGGCGCGCCTAAAGCAACTAGCGCATTATTATTTTTTGGTAGGGCCGCAAAATTTGCTAAACGGCCCGTCCCGGAATCTATGTATTTAATACACATATTTTGTGAAGGCTCCGTAATCTGTGCATTTTTATTTTTTGGCGAATCTAGTCTCGTTTTTTTTGTTTATTTATTTATTTATTTTAGAAAAAGAGACAAGGCTAAAATAACTACCTTTTTTGCTACTTTGCGAGGTCATGGGTTGTAGATTAAACTTATTTGATGAAACGAATATTTTTCCGTGGGATTAAAATTACTCCTATGATTTTAACATTACTACTATACGTACAAACAACTCTTAAGACAAGCATGTAGATAACAATAATCTTAGCATGAAGAAACAAAATGCGGAATAGCTACTTAAAATAATGAAACAAAGGAAGAGACATTCAACAAATCCGATACGCAAACAGTGCATAGGAAATCCATATCATTTCATTCCATTTAAGCAAATATAACAAGTTTGGAAATGTATATGCACCTGTTTGAAGCAAGAACAACAACCAAACTGTCTCGACAACTATCGGAAACCTCTCCAATGACGGAACCTCGATGTCGAACTCAACGATATCAGACCGGAAGCCACGAGCACAACCTGACGACGACCTCAGACGGTCTGCGCGACGATAGCGAAGAAACGGCGGCAGCTGGGCATGCTAATGCTAATGGCGTTACTGATGGTTCGTGGCTGGGGTGAGGAGGAGGCCTGGGGTTATGGTCGCCGGACTGTTTGGATCAGCTGGGCGGAGGAGGGTGTTTCTGCTGGACGTGAGGAGGAGGGGGGTTCGACTGGATGGGTTGTTGTCGTTGGTCGTGGTCGCGGTGGAAGGTGACGGACTGGGCTGGAGGTTGACGACGAGGGGGGGAAGCTGTTGGTCGTGGTGTTGGGTTGTGACGGGCCTGTTTGGTGGTGTTGGGTAGGTTTGACGATGGTTATGGCGTTGGAGTTTTGGAGGGGACGGGTGGTCGTTTGGTGGTGGTTTTGGGGTGATGCCTGGTGATGGGTGGTGGTGTTCGGTGGTTTGGGTGAGGCTAGAGCTGAGGGACAGTGGCGACGTGAGAGAGGGGGGTTCCGACGTCGGGGGGGGGGGGGGGGCTGGTTGGAAGCTGGTGGGGTTGGGGAGCTCCTAGGGTTTTTTGGTTCTTCTTCTTCTTGAAGAAGAAGATCTACAGTGGAAAAAATCCACTCCCCTCAAAATCTGTCCAAATTTTCCAAGTCCCATGTCCGTGTATTTGTGTAGTTTTGCCAAGAAAAATGAGCCCCACGCGTGGTGGGGTTCGAGACTTATGTCCCCCACGCGTGGTGGGGTTCCCCATGTGTCCTGGACACGGTTTATTATGGGTTAGGTCCGAAATTAGGCCTAAAACCGGGTAGTTTGAACCCGAATATTATTCTTTTGCCCGGACCCGAGAAATAGGAACACGTTGCTTAATTAGTCCTATGTAAGCAAAATAGCTACAAAAAATAAGACTAGTATTTAAACAAAACTATATCCTTTTAAATATTTTCCAAGATTTAAAATAGCTACAAAATATTAATAAAACTATTTTTTTTGTAATTTTCGTTTTTAAATATTAAGATAAAATATGAGGTAATATTTTTGTATTTTTCAAAGTTAAAAATGACTATAAAACCTTAATAGAACTATATTTTTTGTAATTTTCGAAATTATATAAAGTACAAAAATAAAGTGCAATTTTTGTATTTTTCAAGTTTATGAGAGATACATAAACTAAAATTTATATATATATTTTTTTGAAATTTTCTTTTTGCAACGGAAATAAAGTAAAAATAGTTAAAATAGCTATACTAGACCCAATTTCACATATTCACGCTAAAAATGTGAAAATTCTCGGGGAGGGTCAAAAATCACGTGCTTACAGCTGCCCCTCTTTGACTGGAAACACGAAGAGTTTTCCGACAAAGAACGACTAGACGTGTTTTTGACCCGACCATTACTTGGACGGACTACACTTAAGGAAAGGGAGGGAATGTGACCGAGCCCTGGTATCTGAGCTGCCTACATATCCTTGGTTATACAGGAATCAGGCCACGTGTAGTTCGGGATGAGAGAGATAGTGAAGTGTACCGAGGTGAAGAGCCGATCGAGGTGCCGTTCCGTTTGAGGTTCCGGTCCGCGGTCCTGTCATTACAACAAAAATGAAAACTGAAAAAGACTAACTAAGCCTATCAGCTACTAGTTACAAGGATTCCTATCTTTAAGTCTTCTGAAACTTGGTCTTGAGTCTTGAATGGTGCTTCATACAGACTTTGGATTTGAACCTTGACTTGCTAGTTGTAGGTGTTAGTTCTTGAGCAGACCACATCTGTTCTCCACTTCCGTAATTTGGGTTCTTTTTCTTTTTCTTTTTCCTCTTTTTTCTTCTTGTTTTTTTTTGTGACCAGCTTCTGTTGATCATCCCAGACTGTTGACTTGCATTCTTGGGGCGAGCTTCTTGTTGCTTCTATCTTGGATTGAGTACTGGGGATTTTTGTTGTAACCTTCTGCTTTCCAGTGGGTCACTGCTTGATCTTGAAAAATGTTTCTCCGTTCTACAGGCGGACTCCTGATTTCTTCTATCTTCGACACGCAACAACCTTCGTTCTACAGGCGGGTCCCTGAAAATCAAAACAAACAAAACAAACAAAATTTCCTAACCAGTTTGTACTGGGAAGATTTGTGAGTCGTTAGCAAAATTGTAACTCACTTACACTATTGATGCAATGATGAGAGTAAACTAAAGACTAGGATAGGATGTGCATCTCCTCTGAGTAAAACCAAAACTCTTGCTAGAAAATGTGTCTGCTAAAATAAAAACCTCAATGACTCAAACTAGAAAGTGTGTCTTCTATGGTTGAATCGGAATGAGCTAAACTAGGAAGTGCGTCTCCTATGGGTGAAAACTTCAGTGACTAGAACTAGGAAGTGCGTCTCCTATGAATAAAATCTCGCTTAGGAAGTGCGTCTCCTACGGGTAAACTTCAAAAACTGGACTAGGAATTGTGTCTCCTATGGTCGAACTTAAAATGAATCAAACTAGGAAGTGCATCTCCTAGGGGTGAAATCTGCGTCTCCTATGGGTGAAACCTTAATGATTTTAAACTAGGAAGTGCGTCTCCTATGAATGAAAATATTTTAGGAAGTGCGTCTCCTATGGGGTAAAAGTAAACTTAGGCAGTGTGTCTCCCTATGGTCAAAACTAAACTTTGAGGAAGTGCGTCTCCTGTGGGTACAATAAACTTAGGAAGTGCGTCTCCTATTGGGGATAACTGTTCTTAGGAAGTGCGTCTCCTACTGGGTGAAACTATTCTTAGGAAGTGCGTCTCCTATTGGTACAATGGATCTATGAAGTGTGTCTCCTATTGGTGAAATAAACTTAGGAAGTGCGTCTCCTACTGGGTAAAACTTGCTTAGGATGTGCGTCTCCTTAGGAAGTGCGTCTCCTATCGGTGAACTGAACTTAGGAAGTGCGTCTCCTATCGGTGAAACTGAACTTAGGAAGTGCGTCTCCTATTGGTGAAATCAACTTAGGAAGTGCGTCTCCTACTGGTGAAACTTTTTAGGAAGTGCGTCTCCTACTGGTACAATGGATTTAGGAAGTGCGTCTCCTATGGGTAAAAATAAACTTTAGGAAGGAAATGTATGCCTCTGTTATCTGGGCGGGCTCCCAATTTCAACACTTGAAAAAAGACTGAATGTATGCCTCTGTTATCTGGGCGGGCTCCCAACTTCAACACTTGAAATAAAAAGACTAAATGTATGCCTCTGTTATCTGGGCGGGCTCCCAACTTCAACACTTAAAATAAAAAGACTGAATGTATGCCTCTATTATCTGGGCGGGCTCCCAACTTCAACACTTAAAATAAAAAGACTGAATGTATGCCTCTATTATCTGGGCGGGCTCCCAATTTCAACACTTGAAATAAAAGGACTGAATGTATGCCTCTGTTATCTGGGCGGGCTCCCAACTTCAACACTTAAAAGTAAAGACTGAATGTATTCCTCTGTTATTATGGGCGGGCTCCCAATTTCAACACTTAAAAGTAAAGACTGAAACCAACATATCCTATTTGAGGGCGGATGAACCCAACATATCCTATTTGAGGGCGGATGAACCCGACATATCCTATTTGAGGGCGGATGAACCCGACATATCCTATTTGAGGGCGGATGAACCCAACATATCCTATTTGAGGGCGGATGAACCCGACATATCCTATTTGAGGGCGGATGAACCCAACATATCCTATTTGAGGGCGGATGAACCCAACATATCCTATTTGAGGGCGGATGAACCCAACAGATCCTATTTGAGGGCGGATGAACCCAACATATCCTATTTGAGGGCGGATGAACCCAACATATCCTATTTGAGGGCGGATGAACCCAACATATCCTATTTGAGGGCGGATGAACCCAACAGATCCTATTTGAGGGCGGATGAACCCAACATATCCTATTTGAGGGCGGATGAACCCGACAGATCCTATTTGAGGGCGGATGAACCCGACAGATCCTATTTGAGGGCGGATGAACCCGACAGATCCTATTTGAGGGCGGATGAACCCAACATATCCTATTTGAGGGCGGATGAACCCGACATATCCTATTTGAGGGCGGATGAACCCAACATATCCTATTTGAGGGCGGATGAACCCAACATATCCTATTTGAGGGCGGATGAACCCGACATATCCTATTTGAGGGCGGATGAACCCAACATATCCTATTTGAGGGCGGATGAACCCAACATATCCTATTTGAGGGCGGATGAACCCAACATATCCTATTTGAGGGCGGATGAACCCAACATATCCTATTTGAGGGCGGATGAACCCGACAGATCCTATTTGAGGGCGGATGAACCCGACATATCCTATTTGAGGGCGGATGAACCCAACATATCCTATTTGAGGGCGGATGAACCCAACATATCCTATTTGAGGGCGGATGAACCCGACATATCCTATTTGAGGGCGGATGAACCCAACATATCCTATTTGAGGGCGGATGAACCCAACATATCCTATTTGAGGGCGGATGAACCCAACATATCCTATTTGAGGGCGGATGAACCCGACAGATCCTATTTGAGGGCGGATGAACCCGACAGATCCTATTTGAGGGCGGATGAACCCGACATATCCTATTTGAGGGCGGATGAACCCAACATATCCTATTTGAGGGCGGATGAACCCGACATATCCTATTTGAGGGCGGATGAACCCGACATATCCTATTTGAGGGCGGATGAACCTAACATATCCTATTTGAGGGCGGATGAACCCAACATATCCTATTTGAGGGCGGATGAACCCGACATATCCTATTTGAGGGCGGATGAACCCAACATATCCTATTTGAGGGCGGATGAACCCAACATATCCTATTTGAGGGCGGATGAACCCAACAGATCCTATTTGAGGGCGGATGAACCCAACATATCCTATTTGAGGGCGGATGAACCCGACAGATCCTATTTGAGGGCGGATGAACCCGACAAATCCTATTTGAGGGCGGATGAACCCGACATATCCTATTTGAGGGCGGATGAACCCGACAAATCCTATTTGAGGGCGGATGAACCCAACATATCCTATTTGAGGGCGGATGAACCCGACATATCCTATTTGAGGGCGGATGAAACCAACATATCCTATTTGAGGGCGGATGAACCCGACATATCCTATTTGAGGGCGGATGAACCCGACAGATCCTATTTGAGGGCGGATGAACCCAACATATCCTATTTGAGGGCGGATGAACCCGACATATCCTATTTGAGGGCGGATGAACCCAAAATATCTTTAAGACTTGAAAATGTCTTACCTCGAATACTTGCTGGGGATTGGGATGAATTTTCCTTTTCTACCTTCCCCATTTTTTATTATTATTCTTTTTTTTTAATTCCTTTTTTGTTTTGTTTTTGCATAGCTTCTTCCTTCAAAGACTACCTCCCTTGATTTACTTACCTGTTGGGGGGTAAAATGTTATCAGCTGGGGGTACCTGACTTCCAGAAAATTTTCTAAATGGAAGGAAAATTTTCTGCCCCAGTTTGATAATATCCCTTGTGGCATGCAGTTCTGGCATCAATGCCATTTCCTTTACCTGTTTCAAATCAAACAAAATTTGTTAGTTTAAAACATGGTGGTTGGCTGTGATACTCCTATTGGGATTGCTTTCCCTTTCTCCTTCATTGCGCTGTGCTCCACGACTTGTTGGGGATGATATTATGTGCTGGGGATAATCCCTTCCTGCTGGGGATATCCCTCTTCTTTTGTGGCATAGCTTGGAAACTGGCATTTCCCCGACCTTTTAGTCTAGTATGGATTTCGCCAAATCATGCTCACTGCTCTCCTTGCTTTGTTCACGGGCCTTGTCTTTGAGGTTTATAACCTTGGTTTTGGCAAGGATATCCCTCTTGATGCTCGTCAATCCTTTTGTCAATTCCCTTTGCTGGGGATATCTTTTTTGACACTGACCTCGCGCTTGTTCCTTGCTGACTATACCATTCGGATATACTAGTCAGATCTCATCTTGGAAAGCTGATGGCATATTTTGAAGTCATTTCATACTTGTTCTGACCGGACAGACTCTATTGGGGAAATTTTTTATGAAAGGAGAAAGATAACAGAAACAAAATAAAAGACAAAGGAAACGATGACTCTTTTACAAAAGAAACTATAAATAAAAACCTATCAAACGCAGATACCGACTCTAATGGCCATGACATGCGTATGTGGCCTATCCTCTGCCGTCAATCATCTTTTAAGATCTTCCATTGGCGATTCCCCCTCTGATTCTCAATCTTATTCGACTTGTAGTGCCCGAAGGGTTTTCACTATCAAGTCTCTCTCATTTTGGTTTTCTCTCAGCTTTCATCGCCTTATGGTGCCTGTGAAGGTTTTCACCGATAAGACTCTCTCATTTGTATCACTTTCCAGCTGGGGATTTGGAGTGTCGCCGGTATGACTCTTTCTGCTGGAGATTAGAGTCCTTTCTGCTGTGGAACAGAATGTTATGTTCGCCGGTAAGACTCTTCATTTGTCTGACTTGGCATCTTTTGAAGACTGGTCAGAAGGTCTTTCTTTGGACCGTAATGTGGGTTTTGGATAGGGCTAGAAAGAAAGGGTATAAAAGGCTCAAAAATGCATTAATTTTGGGTTATTAGTTACAACCTTCGGAATTAGATTTATTTACAACAAACGCAACCTTTGCCCCAGTTTCTTGCTTGGGGATATCCTAACTGATTTTTTCATTTTTCAAAACTATGACCGAGCCGTGAAGCGCCTACGTATCCTCTTTGAGGAATCAGGTCAAACGTAGTTCCCAATTCCTCTGTTTTCTTCTGACTTTCTTTTGTTTTTTTGTTATCATTTTTCTTTTCTTTTCTCTTTTGCTTTTTCTTGCCCCCTTTTTTTTGTGTTTTGTTTTTTGTTGTTTTGCTATTCTTTTTTTTATCTTCCATGTTCGCATCTTCTAGTCGTTGCTACTGATTCCGAACGAGGGGTATGAAAGAAAACAAATAAGGCTCAAAGGGATAACGAAGGATAAAGTTTTTAGGTAGCAGAACAAAATGCTTTCGTCCTTCCAGTCTTCAAAACATGCCAAGTGCAAACAACACAATTTAAATTTGTAGTCTCTTCTGATGGTGCTTGACTTGACAATTATATTCAACATCTGTTTGTTCATTTGTCACTTTTAAAGCACCGTTGGGCGACACCCTTATTATCATGAATGACCCTCATGCCAATTTGGCGAATCTTACTTTTAACGGTTTTCTTTGTGTTTAACTTGCCCCAGTTCCACATGACTCGGGCTTCAAATAATCCAAAACCGTTCTTATTTCCTTTGAATGCTTTGATCACGTTCCTATGGTTTTATGATTAACTTTTAAGATTGGGCCCAAACTGGGTGCGCATGTCATGTCCCTAGAATCGGCATTGAACGAAATGATAGAAGGACTAAACAAAATACGACTGAAAATAACAAAAGACCGGCTTTGTATTAGACTACCGGAGAAATGGTTTGAATAATAAAATAGACAAAACAACCAGAATAAAATCCTAACACAAACTGGACAAAATTTAAACAAACTGCTATGACAAAATGGAAAGATAAGAAGGTTTGACACAGGACAAAATCCAAATTACAACCTTAATAATCCGGACAACAGAAATGACAACAAAATAAGCCACCAAATGCTTCTTTCTTGTTAACCAAGGAACAGAGCGTCCTTCCACTTTATCAAGACTGGCATCTTAGCCACTGAGCTTTGCATCGATACTGCCAAGACCATTACCAGCTTCAATATCATCAACATCCGTTGGCAAGTTCTCGAGGGGGTTCGAGTGCTCCATGTCACTGTTATTAATCACAACCCGCCCTTCTCGGATCATTTTCTCTACTTCCTTTCTCCAGCTATGACAGCTCTCAATGTTGTGCCCTATGACATTGGAGTGGTAGGCGCATCGTGCTGCCGGATCAAAGCTCCTTGCAAGCGGATTTATAGTACATGCGGGGAGTGGCTCAATCGAACCAGCATGCCTTAGCCTTTCAAACAGACTGGCATAAGATACCCCGATGGGGGTGAGAGCCTTTCCTCGTTTCAGCAACCTCTTCATTCTTGCATGTTGACAGGGCCGGAAACCTGATCCAGGTGGCTTTTGGTAGGCTTGTGTAGGTGGGTAGGCATTTTGTGGAGCCGGGTGCCTGGAAAGTGAAGTATGGCGGGGAAAGAAGTGGTGTTGGGGAGCGGAGAAGCATTGAGGAGTGATGGAGCTACTCGGGTAGCTGGGAAAGCTGCCATAAGTGGGTTGGGATGGAGAGTATGGGGGATCTTCCATTATGGTGTTGGGTGCTTGGGAAATGACCGAGCTCAAGAGACTTGGCGGTGGAGGGGGTGGTGCTTTTCCCGTTATCCATGCCTGATACATGTCTGCCACATGCTGTCTCAGCATTCTCACTTCTTCTACCAACCCGCTGTTCCGTTCGATCAATTGTTGTCGGTCATCAGTACCGACCCACTCGGTTCTGCGGTTCTGAGCCATTGTCCTTTGATTTTGCTTTGCAGGGAGGAGTTACCACAACCAACCACTTTCTATATATGGACACATCAAAGGGAAGCCATCACGTTAGTGTTAGGGCATTGGACAGACAATCATATATCAGAGATACAATGTACCTAAGCAGTTAGACAATTGTGCCCCCTGAAAATCTTCCACACTCTCTTTTATTTATTTATTATTATATTTTTTTTTATTTTTTATTTTTTTAGTGGTGGTCAAATCTTATGGAGATTGCCTACGTATCATGTCCCCGCATGAATCAGACCTTGCGTAATTCGGACCAATAAAAGATAAACAATACTAAACACATTTTTTTTAAAAAAATTTAAAACAAACTGGGTTTCAAGGATTTAAAGATTACCCACAAACTTGAAAATCAAACAACCCGCATATTCTAGTCAAAAGATTGGTAGACTCAAAAACAAAATTCCAGCTCCCTTTCTCCGTTCGACAAATGCAACCAAATGGTTATTTTTTGCAACTGTGGCCCCTTCCAAATTTCACATGAATTTTGAGGCAGGGGAGGATTATTTATGACACTTTACAAACTTGTCCGTTCTTTTACAAAAATAACCTTTTGACAACTGAAAGATACTCTAAGGCTATTTCGGCAAGAACGGTTTAAGACGCGGCCGAAGCTGGCTCGGCTTATTATGACAAAATTCAAACGGTATTCACCTGACCGCTGACTCTTTGTTTTTTTTTCAAATTCTAATGAAAACTTAGTGTTGCAAACACGGCCCTTCAGCGCCTCGGGGACGAAGATTTTTAAGGCTGTGTGGGTCCATATCTCAAAATGACCCAAAGGTGGCTGTTTACGCAAAGTCAGCCTTCCGGCGTCCCTTTCGGGAACATTCAGCTATTTATGACAAACATCATCTCCTGACTTAGTTATGACTCTTTTCATCGTTTTTCAAATTAGGAAACTCAATATTGCAAACACGGCCCTTCAACGTCTCGGGGACGAAGATTTTTAAGGCTGTGTGGGTCAACTGGACCAAATCTTAAAAAATGACCCAAAGGTGGCTGTTTATGCAAAGTCAGCCTTCCGGCGTCCCTTTCGGGAACATTCGGCTATGTCTTGATAAAACAGCGTCACCTGACTTCTTTATGACAAAATTAAAATTTGACATATATTTTTTATTTATTTGTTTTTTGGCTATTTTAGCAAAAGGTGGGTTGGACATCACCCGACTTATTTATGACAAGATTAAAATTTTTGATTTTTGGCTATTTTAGCAAAAGGTGGGGTTGGACCCGATGAGGGTTGCCTACGTATCTCACACCCGGTGAGAATCAAACCCGCGTAGTTCGGGCAAAAGAATACTTTAAAAGAAGAAAGGAAGCATTTTTTGATTGATTTTCTTTTTACAAGAAACACTTCTAAGATATATTTTTGAATTTTCATTTGCTCTTTTTTTCTTTATTCTAAAGAAGAAGAAGAAAATATTTTTCGGAATTTTCCTTTTAATAAAAGAAATGCTTCTCAAAATGTTTTTTTTTGGATTTTGAATTTTCTTTTCAATTTTGAAAAAGAATCAAAATATTTTCGGATTTGTTTTTTATTTTATTTTATTTTATATTATATTTTTTTTTTTGAAAACAATTAGAAAGACTTCCTAAAGAAGTCAATAATGGAGAAAATATTTTTGGATTATTTTAATTTTGTCATTTTCATAAACAAATAAATAACACATATTTTAAAAACAAGACTCTTTTTTTCATTTTTATGGCAAGACAAACAATTTTCTTTTCTATTAATGCTTTTTTTTTAATAAAACAAACTAATAAGACATATATTTTTTATTTTATATTCTTCCTTTGCTTTAATAAAACAAACTAATAAGACATATATTTTTATTTTATATTCTCAAAATTTCGGCAGAGTTTCGACACTACTTGGACATTTGTTTTTTTTTTCTTTCTAAAAATAAGTAGTTATATCTCTACACTGCCATTTCCTCATCTTTTCACGATTTTCTAATTTGTGGAAAATGATGACAACATACAAAATCTTTTGAATTTTCATGCCTTGTTTTTATATGTATTTTTATTTTTTTATATTTATTGTTATTTTCAAAATGTGGCATGGGAAACATAAGGATTTCCAAGACATCTTGGATTTCGCAAATGTTCCCCATGCGCTTTTTCCAACATATGAAGCGTGGGGGACATATGGGAATTCCAAGACTTCTTGGATTCCACAAATGTTCCCCATGTGTTTTCCCAAAAAGCAAGCGTGGGGGACATAGGGAATTCCAAGGCTTCTTGGATTCCACAAATGTTCCCCATGCTTTGATTAAAATAACATCATGCTGGAAATGACCAAATGACCCATTCGCCCTTGACTGAATACAACATGTAGCACATAGGATGCCATAAGATGGTCTATTATTTTCAGGTTGCTTGTCCTAGACGGACCCAACCCCTGTGTTGAGTCCCCTAAGTCAAATGCACATGATGCAAATAAACGTTCCTACTAGGGATCCGACATGTGGCTTTGTTATACTAAGTTCAGAACCTGGGTGTTTGTTCTAGACCTGGCTTACCCGAGCGGACAACTCGAGCCGAGGGGGGGCAGCGTACCGGGAATACAGAAGCTTCACCGGCTTAGCAACTTGTCCGAACCTCGTTCTAAATTGGGATTTGACACTATACAGAAAAGAAGTCGTACGAAGTACACCCTTCTTCATGATTCAGAAGACTCAGAGAGAAGATGGGTTTCGGCACAATTTATATACAGTTCACATAATATCAAAGCGGTAAAAGCAACATTTAGCACATTAGGCTCAAACATGTAAAAATCAGATAAAGCCAAATATAACAATTTATCTAAGCTCGATTTTCTAACCCTAAACCAGTGGTTCTGGGTTATTCCAATCCCCAGCGGAGTCGCCAGAGCTATCACACCTCCTTTTTCCGCACCCGCTAGGGCGCGAGGGAGTTTTTTCCAATTAAAGGACAATCGAAACGGGATTTGCTTATTTATTTCAGAGTCGCCACTTGGGAGATTTAGGGTGTCCCAAGTCACCAATTTTAATCCCGAATCGAGGAAAATAATGACTCTATATTATAGTCTGCGTACCAGAAATCCGGATAAGGAATTCTGTTAACCCGGGAGAAGGTGTTAGGCATTCCCGAGTTCCGTGGTTCTAGCACGGTCGCTCAATTGTTATATTCGGCTTGATTATCTGATTTTATACAAGTATGAACTTATGTGCAAATTTTAACTTTTAACCACTTTATTATTATTGTTTTTACAAGAATGTGAACATCGCTTAAAACACGTCTTTGGACTGCGTCACATGAAATGCACCCACAATCCGGAACGCGTTTTATTTGATGTTTTGAGATTTGGATTTGGGTCGCATGAAATGCACACCCGAGCTTAAGAAAGTAAATTATTAAACACGCGCCTAAAGAGACTATCGCGTTATTATTTTGCGGAGGTCGTGAAATTCGCTAAACGACCCTCCTGAATTCTAAGTAATTTTAAACAAGTATTTACTGAGGGCCCCGCAATTTGTGTTTTTATTCGGCGAGGCTTATCTCATTCTTATTTTTTTAAAAAGGAATTTGCAACGTCATGGACATGCATCTCGGGCCGCGTCACAATCAATGTGCCCGTGACTAGAGACATATTTCGACTCCGTTGAGATTTGGATTTGGGTCACATAAATGTGCACCCGAGTTTAGGGAGATAACATTATTAAAGGCGCGCCTAAAGCAACTAGCGCATTATTATTTTTTGGTAGGGCCGCGAAATTTGCTAAACGGCCCGTCCCGGAATCTAAGTATTTAATACACATATTTTGTGAAGGCTCCGCAATCTGTGCATTTTTATTTTTTGGCGAAGCTAGTCTCGTTATTTTTGTTTATTTATTTTAGAAAAAGAGACAAGGCTAAAATAACTACATTTTTTGCTACTTTGCGAGGTCATGGGTTGTAGATTAAACTTATTTGATGAAACGAATATTTTTCCGTGGGATTAAAATTACTCCTATGATTTTAACATTACTACTATACGTACAAACAACTCTTAAGACAAGCATATAGATAACAATAATCTTAGCATGAAGAAACAAAATGCGGAATAGCTACTTAAAATAATGAAACAAAGGAAGAGACATTCAACAAATCCAATACGCAAACAGTGCATAGGAAATCCATATCATTTCATTCCATTTAAGCAAATATAACAAGTTTGGAAATGTATATGCACCTGTTTGAAGCAAGAACAACAACCAAACTGTCTCGACAACTATCGGAAACCTCTCCAATGACGGAACCTCGATGTCGAACTCAACGATATCAGACCGGAAGCCACGAGCACAACCCGACGACGACCTCAGACGGTCTGCGCGACGATAGCGAAGAAACGGCGGCAGCTGGGCATGCTAATGCTAATGGCGTTACTGCTGGTTCGTGGCTGGGGTGAGGAGGAGGCCTGGGGTTATTGTCGCCGGACTGTTTGGATCAGCTAGGCGGAGGAGGGTGTTTCTGCTGGACGTGAGGAGGAGGGGGGTTCGACTGGATGGGTTGTTGTCATTGGTCGTGGTCGCGGTGGAAGGTGACGGACTGGGCTGGAGGTTGATGACGAGGGGGGGGGGAAGCTGTTGGTCGTGGTGTTGGGTTGTGACGGGCCTGTTTGGTGGTCTGTTTGGTGGTGTTGGGTAGGTTTGACGATGGTTATGGCGTTGGAGTTTTGGAGGGGACGGGTGGTCGTTTGGTGGTGGTTTTGGGGTGATGCCTGGTGATGGGTGGTGGTGTTCGGTGGTTTGGGTGAGGCTAGAGCTGAGGGACAGTGGCGACGTGAGGGAGGGGGGTTCCGACGTCGGGGGGGGGGGGGGGGGGGCTGGTTGGAAGCTGGTGGGGTTGGGGAGCTCCTAGGGTTTTTTGGTTCTTCTTCTTCTTGAAGAAGAAGATCTACAGTGGAAAAAATCCACTCCCCTCAAAATCTGTCCAAATTTTCCAAGTCCTATGTCCGTGTATTTGTGTAGTTTTGCCAAGAAAAATGAGCCCCACGCGTGGTGGGGTTCGAGACTTGTGTCCCCCACGCGTGGTGGGGTTCCCCATGTATCCTGGACACGGTTTATTATGGGTTAGGTCCGAAATTAGGCCTAAAACCGGGTAGTTTGAACCCGAATATTATTCTTTTGCCCGGACCCGAGAAATAGGAACACGTTGCTTAATTAGTCCTATGTAAGCAAAATAGCTACCAAAAATAAGACTAGTATTTAAACAAAACTATATCCTTTTAAATATTTTCCAAGATTTAAAATAGCTACAAAATATTAATAAAACTATTTTTTTTGTAATTTTCGTTTTTAAATATTAAGATAAAATATGAGGTAATATTTTTGTATTTTTCAAAGTTAAAAATGACTATAAAACCTTAATAGAACTATATTTTTTGTAATTTTCGAAATTATATAAAGTACAAAAATAAAGTGCAATTTTTGTATTTTTCAAGTTTATGAGAGATACATAAACTAAAATTTATATATATATTTTTTTGAAATTTTCTTTTTGCAACGAAAATAAAGTAAAAATAGTTAAAATGGCTATATTAGACCCAATTTCACATATTCACGCTAAAAATGTGAAAATTCTCGGGGAGGGTCAAAAATCACGTGCTTACAATAGTACAACAACCATATTCTATAACGGCTCTACGATAAAGCCAGTTAGAAAAATACCAGCCTCATAAGAATTCAGTATGGAGCTCCCATCGGATTATATAGGCATCAGAGGTGCAAGTATTATAATAAAGCTTCAAGTTATGGACGTGAATTATACCTATATGGAAGGGAGGTCATGAAAGAGATAAAATATACGATGCGAGATTTTAAGGTAAGTAAGGTAAAGGTGAACAACGTACAAGATACTCAAAAGTAGAAGATAGTGAATAGTCCATGCTTTGGACAGAAGGCTAGAAGCACTAGGATTCAATATCCAGGAATGATAGCAACGTCATCAGTAGCGTACCTTCCAACCTATGGTTTCTAAGTACCGAGAGATCTAGTCAAGAGAGTAAAGAAGAGTTAGAGGCCATGTGATGTCTCGCTTGATGTTCCAGAATAACATAAGGAAATCTATGGTGCAAGCAA
The DNA here is from genome assembly GCF_000393655.2 of Nicotiana sylvestris. Classification (NCBI taxonomy): domain Eukaryota; kingdom Viridiplantae; phylum Streptophyta; class Magnoliopsida; order Solanales; family Solanaceae; genus Nicotiana; species Nicotiana sylvestris. Next base: position 41,234,009 of record NC_091068.1, read on the forward strand.
GTTGAAGGAATGCCACAAATAGTATAAATAGATATGTATAGGTCCCAAGCTAAAGTATAGTAAAGCGACAAAGTTTTATGACAAGAGTAAGAACGAGAAAAAGCGAGTGAGAAGGTGACGAGAATGGATAAGTCCTCGGGATTTAGCCCATGAAAACAAGATAGCTAATGGTTTCTCTAAGTTATAGAAAGTTCAGTATATCTTGAATGAACTCAAATGAGTCTAAGACTAATATTATCTAGAAAAAAATGGAATGCTGCTCTGGTAGTAGAATGAGGGTGTGATTGTGATAGATAAAGGATGACGGGGCCTTCGACTGAGTAATGATTTGAAGAGGATTTCATGGATTCAACGGAATTAAAAATGTAAGGTGAATCACATTGGGATGCTATAAAATACTATTATTGAAGTACAATATCACCTCTAAGTGGATCAGGAAAATCACTTCAAATATTCCTCGATACAGCATAGGCCCTAGTGCAATGTATTACGTATGAAGTTTCAAGTGATTAATGGAAGATTGTATATCAACATTGAGGTGAATCGACAATGGATGGATAAAAGATACAAAGTACGAGATGAGATTAGACCAATCATTCTTAAGATGAGCAGTAATGAAGAAGCTATAAAAAACTTAGCTTTATGCATATAGGATAAGCAACAAGAGTAACCTGGAGTTTAGTTGCAGACCTCAGTAGCAATAAATCGAAGTAAGAATTATAGTATAGTATGACCTACTTAGATGTAGTAAAGCTAATGACGCCCAGAGGGACAACTTTACATAATTTTTTATATGTTCACAAAGTAAGTCCTAGAGATTGGCTAAGAGCTGGAGGAAAGGGGGAGAAAAGCGTCGCATAGGCGCACATACAAAGTTAGAGGCGTATAGGCTGAATGATAGAATGTAGCAACAATTATGAGATTAGAAGGATTTCGACTATAAGTCGTGGTGTGAGCAAGAGGCTTAAAGGGGGGAATGTCATGGCCTTTGAATTTATTCAAAGAATGGATGCCTAAATGGAAAGGAGAATATTAGAGTATTCACAAGAGTTATGTGTTATAAGAATGATAAGTGCATTAGTCAACATTCGAGGACAAATGTTCCAAAGGGGGAATGATGTTACATCTCATGTTTTCGTACGTGAAAGTGCGTCATAAATAAATTAATGAAAGCTCGGGAATGAGATGTTACATCCTGCATTTTTGTACAATAAAGTTTCATCGAAAATTAATCGACGTAAGTTCGGAAATGGGATTATTGTGATATTATAAGTATTATGCTATTTCAAACAAGTGATGAGTAAATTCGTGAAGGTGAGAGGCTAAGCAAATCAAAGAAAATGAATTTAGTCGAAATTTGGCATTTTGGGGATAAAATACAGTCCAAGCTACAATACCTTATATTTATGGACTAGTGCCATACAAGGTACCACATAACCATGATTATAAGATGTATAAAGTCTAAGTGAGTAGTATTTTATGTAGTTTGAGATAATTCTTAATTATGAGGGTAATTGATAATTATCTAAAATATCTTGGATAAGATCACCACGTGGCAGATTTTGCCTTAGCAAAATTTGTGACTCATGCATTAATTGATATATGTGGCAAGATTTGAGAAAGGCTTTTGCTTATATCTGATTTGCCCAACCTGAAGACGGTGGTATTTGTAAGGCTAAAACACAGAAACATAGTTAAGGCTTTAGGTTGGGGTTTCGTGAAAATGGATAAAAAGAAAGTGGTACTGCCATTGTGTAATTACATATTCTTGCTAAGCAACATTGTGTACTTTGTAGTATCTACTTTATGACTGGATTGCCATTATGGTATATAGTAGACAACTTACAGTAGTCAAGAAAACCGAAAGATTGTGTTACATTAGAATTTTTGGGTCAGATGACCTATTTCCTTATGTATGGTCATGGGCAATACTTAATTTAGCACAAAAAAATCATCAAAGGTATTCTTGATTATAATTATCTGGTGCCGCAACAAATTAGTTTTCACTTAAAGGAAGTCTAGGGAGTACGTTGCAATCTTTCTCAAGAATATCATACGGATTTTACCTTACTCCGATCCACCGTTACGTGTTTCATCACGATTGGCATATGTTGGAAGGATTGTCAAGAGAATCGGTTCAGGTATGTTAAGGCTATCCCTTCTTCCTTTTTTGGCATGATCCATAAGATACAAACGAGCAAATGCACAATTTCCATAAATGACTCTATTCATAAAAGTATTAGAGGTGCCTATATTCTTAAATTCCCATATGTCTTAAAATCATATCTTCTGTTCATGGGTCTCAGAAAAATACGTACACTAAAAAAAGTTTACCTCATGATATTACTCAAAGGCATAATGGTCTTATGAGATTTCAAACGATTTTATTGACGTACTTCTCATGGATTGCATTCATTTGTTCATGTATATTGACCCATGGCCAGATGATATTATATAAGCGTATATATGTATGTATATATGTGTACATGGGATATGGGAAAGGTTACGGCGTTATATACGCACCACCACCTGATCAGCTGGTATACGTTGATGATTTTTCCTATAGTGGCTGAGATGGTATGATGGGATACCATCAGAGGCCTGATGATGTTATGAAACATGTACCTATGCATGACATGACATTCATACGTATATGCATGACACTATAATTATTTCATGAATTACAGAGTTATCCAGACTTACAGGTTGATTCATTTATTCTATATTTCTTCCATGTCTGTTATGTACTTGTTTATGTGTCTTACATACTCAGTACATTATTCGTACTGACATCCCTTTTGTCTAGGGACGCTGCATTTCATGCCCACAAGTCCCGATAGACAGGTCGAGAGCCCCCAAAATAGGCTATCAGCTCAATGGAAGATGTTGGTGCGCTCCATTTACTTTGGAGTTGCTTGTTAGGTTAGTATGATTTAGATGTGTATTGTTTGGTATGACATGACTCTGTCCCGACCTTTATGAAAATTATGTATTTTTACAGGCATGTAGACAGATGTCATGTATGTAAAAGATTGTATGGCCTTGTCGGCCTATGTTCAGTATACGAGTGATTATTTTGGTCTTATAAGCTCGTATGTCTTATGTAAAAGTTGGTATCACATGTTGTATTATATTTATCTCACGACAGCCTTCCGGCTCAGTTATCTATGAAAGTATGACATGAAAAAATATGTTATAATGGTACTCGGTTGAGTAAGGTGCCAGGTGTCCGTTGCGGCCCATCGATTTGGGTCATGACAAAAGTGGTATCAGAGTAGTTCTATCCTAGGGAGTCTACATGTCGTGTCTAGTAGTGTCTTGTTTATGGGTGTGTTGTGCACCACACTTATAAGCAGGAGGCTACAGGGCATTTAAGACTGTCACTCTTTCTTCTTGCTCTAGATCGTGTGGTAGAGCTCAGTTGTAAGAACTCAATTTACTAAACTCTATCTTATTGGTAATACAACGATACCTACATCCAGAAAGACAGTTGGTAAGAGATATAGTTGTGGAATAGTTGAGTTAGAGGAACTCGATTTTGCATGATGCTTATGATGAGTAAATGTAAGGTCTTCAGTTGATCATTTGTGTACTAAGACGTGTAATCCTTTTGATAAGGAGCCTTAAGGCAGGGATATCTATCCACCCCTATGGTGAAAGGCAATGAGAGATTCAGAAGATAGATACAAGTTTCAGCAAGTAAAAGAAGTAAGATGAAGAAGGGTACGAGGTGCCCAGTTAATGAAGATTAACAGTATTTACAATTCAAGCAGAGGAACATAAGCCTTTTGAGTTACCTTCGACAGTAACAGAGGTATGTACAAATGGTCACACCGATCTCAGTTATGCCCTATGAGAGCTAGGAGATATGGTTTAAGACAAGACAGGATATCAGGATCCGGCTGGGGTTAGAATAGCCCAAAATAGAGAATGGATTGTTTGTGTTGGTTGACATTTTCGAAGAATATTATAAAGGTGCTTATAGATCTCCTTGTGAGACACCCAAATGGTGCACTCTAAAATAGTACAACTGGATATGAGTACCACAGAGATAGGCACTGGAAGCCTTGAAGGGATAAATATTACCTTAGTATGGATGCCGTCTCTAGTAGAGAAAGAATGTTAGGTAACCCAAAGAACTAATGGATAGAGTGAGCGGCGCAAAAAGCAAAAGAATGTCTTGTTCGAATTTTCAGAATATAGTGATAGACCTAAATGTTAGCGGGAAATAAGAAGAGAGTTAATGAAGCATTATGAGTAAGATATGATACATGGATGACATTGCTAAATCAAAAAGAAGAAAGTATTACAGAGTCTATAGTCAAGTGAAGGAAAAGACGAGAGGTGACAGGCCTTGAGACAACAAAGAGCATATGCCATAAAGTCATATCCTCATTTCGAGAAATACGTCTGTGACTCCAACACGACTACCAGAAGGAAAAGTTAGACCCTAGAGCAATAGAAATCAGTATGGGTTGGTGAACAAGATAAACTAAACATGAATTAAGGGATGAGTGATTTGACAATGGCCGGCATCATGAGAAGTTCAGATTGTGTTACGGCGATAATAGAATGGATAATAGAAGGAGATTCATGAGATATTCAGAGAATGGTCATTCAGGAAAACGCTTCCCTAAAGCAAGAAATGTGAGAATAGTTAAGCTTAAGGGACTGTATGTGCTAGTTATACTAAGTGTCACCCTCGCAGGTAAGGAAATTTCTTATCCTTGGTACAGAAGGATTACCGCAAGGCAAGTGAGGGTTATCGATGATGTGAAAAGACGCCGAAGAGGAAGAGGAAAAATATCTATAGGCAGGTCGTCATAGCTCCATAGTACTCCCCCAAGGGGGGAATATGGAATTGTATTGCATTATGTCAGAATTAAGGGGTTCTAGTAATTATGGAATGGTAAAGGAAGAATGCGATAAAAAGATGAAAAATGTACGAGATTGCACTTATTCAAAGACTACAGATATGCTACAATTCTAGAACATTACACAAACACGACGTCAAGGAGAGGAAGTATGAGTTCTTGCCCGAGATGTTATTGATAAATAAGGAGCCAGTAGGAGACGTAAGTTAAGATAAAGGAAATAACCCAAGGAAATTACACGGAATATTGATGTGAGAATGGGCCAACGAGTAGCTAGTAGTTGATTCAGGAAGAGCCTAGTTAATGGCTAGACAAGAGGACAGAGACAATCAGCAGATCGTGCAAGATAAGCGTAGTAAAACCCAATATAGTGAATTCAGCCTCACAGTAATGTTATTGTAATACTTGATAAATATTCAGATAGGAGTCGGGGTAGTTAAAGGTACCATATTAGTGTTACTAAAATAAAAGAAAAAGCCAATGGGAAGACAGTCAAAATATAAGTTCAAAAGCAACCCTACAAACACAAGGGCATATAGGTAAGAAACTACGGATAATTATAGGCAATGAAGGATATCAAAAGGTCCGTAATAAGCTCACAGCTTTACAAGAGTCAAGGTTCTCCCTAAGTACTACAATGAAAGACTAGGTGAGGAAATAAGGAATAAGGCTTCAACCTAAGCTAGGTGACCTAAGGAGGAAATGGTCTTATAACAAGAGCCTTACAACAATATTGTATGCATTCCACAAGAAAATGACACCTATTGTGGCTAATGAACGGGAAGTAAAATCAGAAGTGATATTCGAGATCATATGAGTTGTATGGAATTCCAATATTTACGGGCACCAAGATAAGCTAAGTATGCACGCAAGAAGGAGGCAGAAAGACCAGAAAAAGTAATTGCTTACGTTTGAAGAAAGCCTAACAAAAAGAATTATTCGATTCATGATCCAGAGTTAGTTACGTTATGAATGCACTTATGAGTTTGGAGTTTTTTACATGCAGCATATACAACCGTAGAAGATTCCGATATAAGTTAAAAGAAATAATTGAGCGCATGTCATAGACAAAGGATTGAATTATTAAAGGATTGTATCATGGATATTCCTCAGCATCCATGAAAGGCTAAACGTAATAACTAATACCATGAACCGCAAATCGGGAGGTAGCTTAAGCCTACATAAAGGCTGATCAAAAAAGGAGGAAACTAAAGAGATACATCAACGAAGTAAATCAGGAATTTGATTATTGGACCAAGGAAATTATAAAAATCGTGATTGAGAACATTACAGGATCACTCTTATTATCAGAGGTACCAAAGTGATAGTACAACAACCATATTCTATAACGGCTCTACGATAAAGCCAGTTAGAAAAATACCAGCCTCATAAGAATTCAGTATGGAGCTCCCATCGGATTATATAGGCATCAGAGGTGCAAGTATTATAATAAAGCTTCAAGTTATGGACGTGAATTATACCTATATGGAAGGGAGGTCATGAAAGAGATAAAATATACGATGCGAGATTTTAAGGTAAGTAAGGTAAAGGTGAACAACGTACAAGATACTCAAAAGTAGAAGATAGTGAATAGTCCATGCTTTGGATAAAAGGCTAGAAGCACTAGGATTCAATATCCAGGAATGATAGCAACGTCATCAGTAGCGTACCTTCCAGCCTATGGTTTCTAAGTACCGAGAGATCTAGTCAAGAGAGTAAAGAAGAGTTAGAGGCCATGTGATGTCTCGCTTGATGTTCCAGAATAACATAAGGAAATCTATGGTGCAAGCAAGTTGAAGGAATGCCACAAATAGTATAAATAGATATGTATAGGTCCCAAGCTAAAGTATAGTAAAGCGACAAAGTTTTATGACAAGAGTAAGAACAAGAAAGGGCGAGTGAGAAGGTGACAAGAATGGATAAGTCCTCGGGATTTAGCCCATGAAAACAAGATAGCTAATGGTTTCTCTAAGTTATAGAAAGTTCAGTATATCTTGAATGAACTCAAATGAGTCTAAGACTAATATTATCTAGAAAAAAATGGAATGCTGCTCTGGTAGTAGAATGAGGGTGTGATTGTGATAGATAAAGGATGACGGGGCCTTCGACTGAGTAATAATTTGAAGAGGATTTCATGGATTCAACGGAATTAAAAATGTAAGGTGAATCACATTGGGATGCTATAAAATACTATTATTGAAGTACAATATCACCTCTAAGTGGATCAGGAAAATCACTTCAAATATTCCTCGATACAGCATAGGCCCTAGTGCAATGTATTACGTATGAAGTTTCAAGTGATTAATGGAAGATTGTATATCAACATTGAGGTGAATCGACAATGGATGGATAAAAGATACAAAGTACGAGATGAGATTAGACCAATCATTCTTAAGATGAGCAGTAATGAAGAAGCTATAAAAAACTTAGCTTTATGCATATAGGATAAGCAACAAGAGTAACCTGGAGTTTAGTTGCAGACCTCAGTAGCAATAAATCGAAGTAAGAATTATAGTATAGTATGACCTACTTAGATGTAGTAAAGCTAATGACGCCCAGAGGGACAACTTTACATAATTTTGTATATGTTCACAAAGTAAGTCCTAGAGATTGGCTAAGAGCTGGAGGAAAGGGGAAGAAAAGCGTCGCATAGGCGCACATACAAAGTTAGAGGCGTATAGGCTGAATGATAGAATGTAGCAACAATTATGAGATTAGAAGGATTTCGACTATAAGTCGTGGTGTGAGCAAGAGGCTTAAAGGGGGGAATGTCATGGCCTTTGAATTTATTCAAAGAACGGATGCCTAAATGGAAAGGAGAATATTAGAGTATTCGCAAGAGCTTTGTGTTATAAGAATGATAAGTGCATTAGTCAACATTCGAGGACAAATGTTCCAAAGGGGGAATGATGTTACACCTCATGTTTTCGTACGTGAAAGTGCGTCATAAATAAATTAATGAATGCTCGGGAATGAGATGTTACATCCTGCATTTTTGTACAATAAAGTTTCATCGAAAATTAATCGATGTAAGTTCGGGAATGGGATTATTGTGATATTATAAGTATTATGCTATTTCAAACAAGTGATGAGTAAATTCGTGAAGGTGAGAGGCTAAGCAAATCAAAGAAAATGAATTTAGTCGAAATTTGGCATTTTGGGGATAAAATACAGTCCAAGCTACAATACCTTATATTTATGGACTAGTGCCATACAAGGTACCACATGACCATGATTATAAGATGTATAAAGTCTAAGTGAGTAGTATTTTATGTAGTTTGAGATAATTCTTAATTATGCGGGTAATTGGTAATTATCTAAAATATCTTGTATAAGATCACCACGTGGCATATTTTGCCTTAGCAAAATTTGTGACTCATGCATTAATTGATATATGTGGCAAGATTTGAGAAAGGCTTTTGCTTATATATGATTTGCCCAACTTGAAGACGGTGGTATTTGTAAGGCTAAAACACAGAAACATAGTTAAGGCTTTAGGTTGGGGTTTCGTGAAAATGGATAAAAAGAAAGTGGTACTGCCATTGTGTAATTACATATTCTTGCTAAGCAACATTGTGTACTTTATAGTATCTACTTTATGACTGGATTGCCATTATGGTATATAGCAGACAACTTACAGTAGTGAAGAAAACCGAAAGATTGTGTTACATTAGAATTTTTGGGTCAGATGACCTATTTCCTTATGTATGGTCATGGGCAATACTTAATTTAGCACAAAAAAATCATCAAAGGTATTCTTGATTATAATTCTCTGGTGCCGCAACAAATTAGTTTTCCCTTAAAGGAAGTCTAGGGAGTACGTTGCAATCTTTCTCAAGAATATCATACGGATTTTACCTTACTCCGATCCACCGTTACGTGTTTCATCACGATTGGCATATGTTGGAAGGATTGTCAAGAGAATCGGTTCAGGTATGTTAAGGCTATCCCTTATTCCTTTTTTGGCATGATCCATAAGATACAAACGAGCAAATGCACAATTTCCATAAATGACTCTATTCATAGAAGTATTAGAGGTGCCTATATTCTTAAATTCCCATATGTCTTATTATCATATCTTCTGTTCATGGGTCTCAGAAAAATATGTACACTAAAAAAAGTTTACCTCATGATATTACTCAAAGGCATAATGGTCTTATGAGATTCCGAACGATTTTATTGACGTACTTCTCATGGATTGCATTCATTTGTTAATGTACATTGACCCATGACCAGATGATATTATATAAGCGTATATATGTATGTATATATGTGTACATGGGATATGGGAAAGGTTACGGCGTTATATACGCACCACCACCTGATTAGCTGGTATACGTTGATGATTTTGCCCACAGTGGCCGAGATGGTATGATGGGATGCCATCAGAGGCCTGATGATGTTATGAAACATGTACCTATGTACGACATGACATTCATATTCATATGCATGACACTATAATTATTTCATGAATTACAGAGTTATCCAAACTTACAGGTTGAGTCATTTATTCTATATTTCTTCCATGTCTATTATGTACTTATTTTGTGCCTTACATACTCAGTACATTACTCATACTAACATCCCTTTTGCCTGGGGACGCTGTGTTTTATGCTTGTAGGTCTCAATAGACAGGTCGAGAGCCTGCCAAGTAGGTTATCAACTCAACGGAAGATGTTGGTGCACTCTATTTGCTTCGAAGTTGCTTGCTGGGTTATTATGATTTAGACGTGTATTGTTTTGTATGACGAGACTCTATCCTGACTTTTATGAAAATTATGTATCATTAGAGGCTTGTAGACAAATGTTATGTACGTAAAAGATTGTCTGGACTTGTCGGCCTATGTTCAGTATACAAGTGGTTATTTTAGTCTTATAGGCCCGTATGTCTTATGTAAAAGTTGGTATCACATGTTGTAGTGTACTTATCTCACGGTAGCCTATCGACTCAGTTATCTATAAAAGTATGACATGAAAAGATACGTTATGATGGTACACAGTTGAGTAAGGTATAAAGTGCCTGTGGCGGACCATCGGTTTGGGTCATGACATAATAGAAACATAAAGGCATCAAGTAGTAAACGAGTAATTAAGAAACAACATAATCAGAACACTAATGAGATGTAAATGAATTCAAATAAGGAAAAATGGATGACAACTCAAATAATCAAATAGCTCCCAATGCATGGAATTACAACAAGACTTACCCCGAGGCACCACACCTCATAAACCACAAGTCATGGACCACAATTTCAAAATCTTACACATATGGTACCCCGTACCCATAATAACAATCATCTTCGCGTGGTAAAGCCCACATGTTACCATGTACTTTGCAACATTGATAAATATTAATTTAGATAATGAAATATATATTTAAACACCATAAAATATACTAACAATCTTGAATAAAGTAAGGGGTGAAATGAACTAATGAGTATATTTTAGAAATCAAGTAAAGTAAAATAATATACAATTTGTACGAAATAGAGTATAAGATGGGTTCAATTTATAAATTAATAAGATTGAGTAAAAATATTATTTTTAAACAAAGCAAAACATAGGTTAAATTAACGAATGAAATAAAGAATTTGTTAAGGAAAAACATGACAACAATTTTAAGTAAGTGTATACGGCGAAATCGGAGGGTCCAATTTCTCGTCATTAAGGCATTTCAGGAAATCATCTCGAGACCTTGAGGTCGTGGTCAAGCTCCCTCCCTCGAGGTTCGTTAACGCCTGACCTAATGACAATGTTGGATGCGGTCATGATGGAAATGGGGAGTTCCCTAGGCATGCGGCTAGTACTGGCAGAGCCTGGTGACATCTAGTTGTCCCATCCCCCTATTTTTGTAATTAATACTTTTGTACTATGTTTGGATTCCCCTCCTATATAAAGGGGGTCCTTGACATTTGGTAAACCCTCTGTTGCTCCAGCTGCTCCATAAGAAATATAGAAGAACATTCTTTTTGCTCTCCCATACACTCTCTTGATAGTATTGCTTTTATTTATTATCTTCATATTGCTTCATCATCTCCTGCTTATCTTTGGCCATAAAGAGCCTTCGTTGATTATTTCATAACTGTTAGTCACATAGCAACCGTCTTTGATAGCTCGCAATCGAGCTCCGAGATTAACCTCGAGGCCCAGAATCGACGAGCTCGAGACCCCGATTATTGGTCTAACTGTTTGATTATAGCTCTCTCCTTAACTTTATTTCGTCTCTAAAATCTCATATACTTAGCATCAACTGCTTAGCAATCTAGCATAAAAATAGATCACATATTTTTAGAGTCACATCAACAAATTTAATTGTTATTATCATTTTCACGGTAAACAGTAAGGTAAACATCTAACAGGGTGATGAGTATAATTTGAGAACCTAATTACAGTGAAAGTGCGATAACTATTTAGAATAATAAGGCACCAAGTGAGATAATGAGTTCTATCTTAAGATGCACATATAATAAAACATGTTAAGAATTTTTTTATTAAATCATTATGGTACCAACAACTCAACAGAATATTATATAATGACTCCACGTAATTAAATTCACACTGACAATCAATTCACAAAGTTATAACGGAGGCACAGATTGACATGTTAAAGAAACACAACAAATCATGTAGAATGCATGACTCACACAAGAAACCACAATCCTTCCAACACCAAAGTAACAACGAATAAGCAAACACAATCAAAATACAGATGAATGACTGAAGGAAGAACAACAACAATTCAAATTAAAAAGTTGTTCCAACATGGAATGTACAATAAAAATTACAACAGAGGTATCGCCTTGTATTCACATTTTACAATTTCAATTAAAATATTTTCTTATATCCCTGCATGAGCTTTACATTTAGTTTTGAAAATCATTTTTTTTCTGAAATAGCTACACACAATTTAGTCCACGTTATCTCACCGCATGGATTTAAGTAGTTCCCCTGCTAGCAATACATATATTAACCCCACCTTACCTCACCACATACGTATCAACCCCTAGCCTTATACCACTGCATGCGTATCAATATCACAACACAATTACAACTTGCACCACAAGTGCCCATATACCACGACTTGCCACAAAGTCAACAACACCAATATTTCTACAATAAATATCCCATGGCTCAACCACAATGTGTACAAGAATTTCAACAATAACAAAATGAATGAGAATACTAAACAAGGAAAAGTATCTCAACAATTAACAACTTCACCTCAATGTGATAACGATTATTAGAACTTCAACACCAATAGCTCAACAAATAACAACTTCAATTAATAGTTATTCAACAATTAAGAGGTAACAAGACAATAAAGAAGGCAATAACTTTAACTAAAGCATATAAGAGCAAAGTAATAAGTAAGAGTTAGAACAAATGCTAACAACGTCAAATAGAGCATGTAAGAGTAGATTGACAATGAGAGATATAACATATGACAATTCAATTAAAGACATAAAAAAGTCTAGATAATCTAAACCGGTCAAATACCACATATAGCCCATGTACCCACTCGCCATCATGCATACACAAGTTTCACATAACGCAAATAACACAATCAACCCAAATCCTAAGGGGTAGTTTCCTCCACATAAATTTAGGAGAGATACTTATCTAAAATAAGCCCAATCGATACACTAGAAGCACCATCCCGCTCAAATAATCTTTCGAACGACTCAAAACTAGCCAAAATCAATTCAAAATTATCAAATAATTCCATAGGAAACAAACCCAATCGATAAAGGTCAAATTATTACACATTTACCCAAAGTCAAACTCGGGTTCGTATCATGAAACCCGAAAAAACTCAAAAAATCTAACAACCCATTTAATTACGAGTCCAAACATATTAATTTCACTCAATTCCTACTACGAATCGGTGTTCAAAACGCAAAAAATTACTTTAGGAAAGTTTAGACAAAAAACCCACAATTGCTTTTTTGAAATCATCAATCAAATGGTAAAAACAAAGATGGAATCACGGAATATAATCAAAATTGAGTAGAAAAAGCTAATTCCATGGAAGAAACTTGAAGAACGTATTTAAATTCTCCCAATCCCAAACATTCAAGATGAGAAAAACTCCAACAATATTAATAGCCAAAAACACCCTGTTGTTCTGCCTTGTTTGTTGTGCTAAATGATCCCGAAACTCACTTTGGATTCCTCCAATGGATTTCCTATGAAATTACAATAAAGTTAGGTTTTTGAATCACTCCATTTGACCTTATAATGAAGGATATATGTTGGTTTCAATATTTGGAAGTAGTGCAGATGTTTAAATACGAATTCAGTAGCAATTTCGTAATTAATATGAAAAATCTAGCAACCCAATTTTTAGTAAAATGACCATAAATTCCTCATACGATGGTGAAACTTCATGATTTGAGTTTCTATGGTTCCAAAATTACGATACAGATATAATGGTTTAGTCAAAACACGAATCAAATGCTGTTTGCTCAATATGGTAACCTTTATGCTCAAATCGACGTCAAAACCGAAAACAATCACCATACAACCCAAACTTATCCAAATTTCATTGGAATTTAACCAAACTTTGTGAACTTGTCAAAAATCATCATACAAAACTTATTGGAATAACTAAAATCAATTTCGAGTCCGTTTACCCAAAAGTCAAACCTTGATTAACTCTTCCAACTTAAAGCTTCTAAAACGAGAATCATTCTTCCAAATCAATCCCGAACCGCTAGAAAACCAAAACAACCCATACATGCAAGTCATAATACATAATATGAAGTTAGTCAAACTGTCAAACCACCGAATGGAATGCTAAAGCTCAAAATGACCGATCGGGTCATTAGATTCTCCCCTACTTAAACATACGTTCATCTTCGAACGTGTCAAAAGTTGTTCCAAAGCCATCAAATGGCCATATACCCTCACCATAAACATAACCATGGGTGATCCCACATCACCCCAATCCATACTAGCCCAGCAATACCACCTAACAGAGGATCTTTACTTTAACCTTAGTGCATAAACCTTAAAACACAAATCCCAACATCTAGAACTCATTATATGACCCGATTCTTGCATCTATGTACCGTATATGTCATGCCCCGAGCCTGGGAGATGAGACCAGACACTGGTGCCTCACGTATCCTTGCGTAGCAACTTGCGACTAAGATACTCTGAACATATAATGTCATCCTTTGGCCATGGGCCACATTACAAGACAATTGCGAATGCTAACTAAACATCAATATAAAGCTGGGCCGATAAGGCTGACATAACTACTATGGCTGGCAAACCAACAAAATATATAAAAAAGGCCTACAAGCCTAACATACTGCAGTAACTAACAGGATATGTCTACAAGCCTCTCCTGATGGATATACTGTGATCGGAACAAGGCCCCGACCTACTCATAACATATATACATATATACACAAGATGTACATGAAGCTCTAGACCCAGCAACTTCGAAGGGCATGGAGCTTACCGATCAAGCCAAACTCGGGCAACACCTAATGAGGAGGCCTACCTGTATGTCTGTCTGAACCTGCACGCATGAAATGTAGCGCCCCCAGAAAAGAGACGTTTGAATGAAATAATGTACCGAGTATGTAAGGAAATATACTGAAATCTGAAACTGAACTGATAATATAATAACTGAAATTAATTGGGAGTTAAAGATAATATGAAGATATGCTCACCTGCTGATACAGACTCAACTCTCTCAATATAGTAAGTAAAATAGCTATCCTTCCTTATAAGACTCGGTATATATAACTGCTCTGCCATAGTAGGCTCGCTCATAGGCGCTCGGCTATACTAGGCTCTGTATCTTGGCCAGCTGGGCTCGCTCATAGGTTCTTGGCCATAGTAGGCTTGGTATATAACTTACCATCTGATAAGAGGTTGCCCAATATGGGTCTGCCTATCGATTATAGCTCGATGGTAGTAAAAATACTGTAATACTTTATATATAGACTCTCTGATCTTTTAACTGGAAGAAGACAATACTCAATTGAATATAAAGACCCTATAAGGGAGACTACTGTAATTTATGAGACTAGGATAATGTATAAATTCGGGAGTATGAACTTCTATTTATGTCTCGTTATCAAACACATGTTGTTACTGGATCATGGCAAAATGAAGGAAAGGTTTAACTTTAACATACTTGAGCAGGTTCTCTTAGCAATTCCTCTAACATACGTCATTTGGGACAACATATAACGGCGGATCGAAGTAGGGGAAAATCCGTATGATATTCTTGAGAAGGATTGCACCGTATTCCCTTAGAATCGCAAAATCCCATTCCTATTATGCAATATAATTTCGTATGAAAGTTTTTGAAGAAAATAACGTTGCCTTAGCATTGTAAAAGATTCATTAGGAAATGTTGTACTCCATCCATTACTAAGTATTCATAATCATCTTAATTATGATTTTTTGAGAGGTCTTTTATATAGGTGGGTGTGGGCCCCATACTTATTTGATGATTTAGCAACATAATCCTCTAAGAGTGCCACCTTATTATATGAACCTAAGAGTCATGTTTATCTAGGTGCTTGGCTGCCACGCTAATGATTATTAGGCTTATCCAAATCTTAATTTACTAATCACTAATTTCTTAATTAGTTGTTAATCTCTCACTAATATCAATAATTACCAGATTATTCATATAATTAAGAATTATCTCAAATTACTTAAAATACTACTCACTTTTAACATACCTTATACACCTTACTATCATGGTCATGTGGTACCTTGTATGACACTAGTCCATAAATACTGGGTATTATATCTTGGACCGTATTTTATTCCAAATCGACAACCTTCAACGAAACTCATTCTCTTCGATTTACTTACCCTCTCACCTTTAGAAAATTACTTGTCAGTTGTTTGAAACAGCGTAATACTTCTAATCCCAAAATAATCTCATTCCTGAACTTACGATGAAATTTTAACGTACGAATATGCGGAATGTAACATCTCATTTCTGAGCTTCCATCAATTTACTTATGGAGTAGTTTCATGTATGAAAACATGGGGTGTAACATCATTCCCCCCCTCCTTTGGAACATTAGTCCCCGAATGTTGACTGATGAACTTATCATTTTCATAACCTATGTCTTCCGAATACTTTAGTACTCCTCTTGTCATCAAGGCAACTATTATATATGAATGAATCCCAAAGGCCAGGGCATTCCCCCCCATTAGGCCTCTTCCTCACACCACGACTCCTGGTTGGAATCCTTTCAATCTTGCAACTGTTGCTACCTTTTATCATGCATCCTGTACGACTCTGACCTTGCAAGTGTGCCTATGCGACTCTTCTCTCCATTTTCCTCCGGCTTTTAGCCCATCTCTAGGCCTCACTTTGTAAACACATACAAAGCTTGAAAAGATGTCCCTCTAGGCATCTATAGGTATACTAAAGTCCTCCGCTTAATACTTTGTCGCACTTACGAGTATTACTATATCTTATTTCTTAGGCCCGGTTATATATCCGCATGACATTACTGCATCTACGTAGGTCATAATCAACTATAACTCTTATTTATTGTTACTGAGGTCTGCCACCAAAATTAAGGTTATGTTCGTTGCTTATCCTATATGTATAAATCTATGTCCTTTAATGCTTCCTTATTACTATTCTTCTTAAGAATGAAAACCTAATCTCACCTCTCACTTTGTGACTTTTGTCTATATATTATTGATTCACCTTAATGTTGATCTATTATCTACCACTGATAACTTGATCTCTTATGTGACACTGCCACTAGGGCTCACGTCTTATCGGGGACATCTGGAGTAATTAGATTGATCCACCTAGGGGAAACACTATACTTCCATAACCGTATTTTATAACATCCCAATGTGACTCACCTTATATGGGTATTTTAATCCCATAAAATTCATGAAATCCTCTTCAAGTTGTTACTCAAGCTAAGGCCCAAACGTTATCCTTTGTCTATCACAATCACACCCTCATTCCACTGTAGATGCTATTAGTGTTAGATTTCTTTGAGTTTATTCAGGCTATACTAAACTTTCTATAACTTAGAGAAACTATTGGCTCTCTTGTTTTCATGGGCTTAATCTCGAGGACTTATCTATTCTCGTCACCTTCTCACTCGCCCTTTCTCATCCTTAATCCTGTCATAAAACCTCGTCGCTTTACTATATTTTATCTGGCGACTTATACGTATCTATTTATTATATTTGCAATCTTCCTTCAACTTGCTTGCACCATAGATTCCCTTATATTATTCTGGAACATCAAGCGAGACATCACATCGTCTCTAACTCTTCTTTACTCTATTGTCTTGATCTCTCGGTACCTAATAACCATAGGCTGGAAGATATGCTACTGACGATGCTGCTATCATTCCTGGATACTGAATCCCCATGCTTCTAGCCTTTTATTCGAAGTCTGGACTATTCACAAACTTCTGCATTTGAGTATTTTGTACGTTGTTTACCTTTACCTTACTACCTTAAAATCTTACATTGTACCTTCTATTTCTTTCATGACCTCCCTTCCACATAGGTATAATTTACATCCATAACTTGAACTTCTATTATAATACTTGCACGTCTTTACATGATTCGGTGAGAGCTTCCTACTGACTTCTTATGAGGTTGGTACACTTCTAATTGCCTTTATCATAGAGCCGTTATAAATATGGCTACTGTATTGTCTCTCTTGTACCTCTGATATTAAGAGTAGTCCTGCAATGTTGTCAATCACTATGTCCATAATTTTCTGGGTTCAATAATCAAACTCCTGATTTACTTAGTTGATGTAACTCTTTAGTTTCCTCTTTCCTCTAATCAACCTTTATGTAGGTTTAAGCTATCTTCCGATCTACGGATCATGGTGTTAGTTATTACTTTTAGCCTTTCATGGGCGCTATGGAATATCCATGATACAATCCTTTAACAATTCAATCCTTTGTCTATGACCCGGGCTCAATTCTTCCTTCTAACTTATATCGGCACATTCTACGGCTGTATGATTGTAAACATATATGCTGCATGCATAATACTCCTAACTCTTAAGTGCATTCCTAACATAACCAACTCTGGATCATTGATTGAATAATTCCTTCGGTTCCTTTTCAACTTTCTTTAAACGTAAGCTATTATTTTTACTGGTCATTCTGCCCCCTTGTTGCGTGCATACTTAGCTTATCTTAGTGCCCACACATATTGGAATTCCATACAACTCATGTGATCTTGAATTTCACTTCTGATTTTACTCCCCGTTTAATAACCACGGTAGGTTCCACCTTCTTATGGAGTGCATACAATATTGATGTGAAAGTGTTGTTACATGACCATTTCCTCTTTAGGTCACTATGCTTAGGTTGAAGCCTTCTTCCTTATTTCCTCAGCTAGTCTTTCATTGTAGTACTTAGGGAGGAACCTAATATTCTTACAAGGCTGCCAGTTTATTATATCATTTATCCCGCGGAATTTTTGATGTTCTTTCTTACTTGTAATTATCATTACTTACTTACCTTCATGCCCTTGTGCTCGTAAGGTTACTTCTGAGCTGATATTTTGATTGTCTTCCCAGTGGAACTCTCTTTTATCTCCATAACCCTCATATGGTACCTTTACTACCCCAACTTCTATCATAATATTTCTCAAGGTTACGATGTTATATGTCACGACCCAAAATTCATTAAAGGTCATGATGGCGCCGGACACAATATCAGACTACCCAACACTAAATAGTTAATTAAATTCTCTTTTTATATTTTTGAAATCATAAAGTTTTGTTCAACTTTACTAGTAACAGATGAACTTTACAAAATAAATAAAAATGTTTACCATTTCATTACTGAATATCCCATCATCATCCCAGAACCCGGTATCATAAGTGCATGAGCAATTACTAAGAAATAAAATGAAATATAATAACTGTCGGAAATATAAATTGGACAGAAAAGAAAATACAAATACTCTGAATGAGACTCTACTGATTGCTGATCGTCTCATAATATGCAGTCCACCTAAGTCTACGTATCAACCATGCTGTTGCGCCCACGAGGCTACTAGACATACATGTGCCTATACAATAAAATATACAACAAGTGTAGTATGAGTACGAAAACAACGTGTACCCAGTAGGTATCCAGTATAACCTCGAAGAAATAGTGACTAGGGGTCGACTTCGACCCTTACTAGTGGTCCAATAATATCAGTTGCAGTAAGAAAGTGAATAAATATGAAACAAAGTAATTATATGAAACAAACAAGTATAAAATACGTGGTACAATTCCTCTCTTTACAATTTACTCAAGCTCTCAACTAGCAAGTTCCCTCCGTAACCGGAGCATATATATAGACACAGTGGATTTCATCAAAAAGGTTGTCATAATTCAAATCAGGGAAAAACCTTAGATATACTGGCTTCTTGCCAAATATTACACATGATTCCATGAGGATAATATATATATATATATATATATATATATATATATATATATATATATATATAGGAAATGCTGAGGCGTACGACCCAATCCAACATAAAAGTAAATTGTGCACTGACGAGGTTCTAACAGCGCCAACCATAGATGCATCTATTAACCCGCCGAGGAGATCGGCCCACTCCCATGAGAGTAGTAGAAGGAGTTACCCCACTCACAAATTATACTTGCGACGCGGTCAAATATATTTTTATGAAATTATCCCGCTCGTGGACCATACGTGCGACACAATTGCACATAGATTTCTTAAGTTATTAAAGTATTCCTCAATTCTTTTTAAATTACAAATTTCAAATGAAAACTTTTAAGTTCCCAACTTTTCCTCAATTTTGACTCCTTTCAAAAATATTTAATAAGCTAACTCAATCTCGCTTCTTCTCAAGGCAAACAATAAACATAAATCAGCAACAATATCAACAAGGTATGATGTAAGCCTAAAAATGCCCGGACATAGGCATAGCTAGTAACTACGTATGGACTCTCGTTACCTCGTACGTACATAGCCCCCACAAATAGAAGCACATAATAATTTAGTTTACCTATGGGGTTAATTCCTCCTACAAGGTTAGAAATGAGACTTACCTAGCTCCGAAGTTTCATAATCGGCTCCCAAGCCCTTCCAACGACTCAAACCGATTACCAACGCTCCAAAACTAGTCAATAATTATGCAAACCCATTAATATATACTCAAATACCCATTATAATCCTATTTACAACAATTTTCAACTTCACTCGAAAAGTCGATAAAGTGATCCTCAGGCCCACGTCCCGTATTCCGAAAATTTTCGATGATAAACTTTACCCATAACACCACGAACTCAAATATATAACTTATTCATAGTTCCATGTCCAATTTCGTGGTCAAAATCCAAAAATATAAATTTCTAGGTTTTTCTTCAATACCCCAAATTTCCACTAGTTTCCCATGATTTTTCATGTTAAAATCTTGATATAATCCAAGTAATTAACTTTCAATAGGTGGGAATCACTTACCTTGGCATAGATAATGAAGATGGAGCTCTAAAATCACCCCTAGGTTGTCTCCCATGGAGGAAATAAGATGAAATGAGCCAAACCCATTTTTGCAAACTTATACAATGCCAGACAACCATTCTTCGCATTCGAGGGCCTCCTATCGCGTTTGCGATGAACAAAATTCTTGAAAGCCATTCCCAAATTCTTCTCAGACAGTCTCTAGTATAATGGTCATAAAGTTTCTTACAAAACTCCAAATGACAAATCGTTTAACTCTTTGAAAACTAGACACCAAGATCTATAACTTTCATGTTTTGATCATCTCCCAATTCATTATAGTCTTTGAGATATAAGCCTCCAAAGATACAAATTTCTTCTTTATCATCCCGGACTGCCTGTAGTGTACCAGCCATAACCTTTTGTACGAAAATCCAAATGCTAAATGGTTTACTTTTATGAAAACTAGACACAAAGGGCTTCAACCTTTATTTGGTGCATCATCTTTAAATTCCTTATAGATTGCGAGATATGAGCCTCCAAAGCCAGACTTGTGCAACGGAGATTTCCTTCTTCGCGAGCCCGAAAAACAAAGTCCCTGAAGCCAAATCCTTCTTCGCGAACACGAAAGGATCCTCGTGAAAGTGGAGGACAACACCAGACACCAGCATCAAGTATTGCAAAACAGCCCAAAATGATCTGAAACCACCCTAAAACGCACTCGAGGCCCCCGAGGCCCCGTCCAATCACACAAACAAGTCCCATAACATAACACAGACCTGCTCGAGGCCTCAAATCACATCAAGCAACATTGAAATCATGAATCGCACCCCAATTCAAGCTTAATGAACTTTAGAACTTTAAACTTCTACATTCAATGTCGAACCTATCAAATCACGTCCGATTGACCTCAAATTTTGCACACAAGTCACATTCGATATCAAAAAGTCCACTTCCGTTCAAACTTCTCAAAAACCTTCAAATTTCTAACTTTCGCCAAATGACCCCAAAATGACCTACGGACCTCCGAATCCACTTCCAGATGCGCTCCCAATACCAGAATCACCATAGAGAGCTATTCCCAGACTCAAAATCTCAAACGGACTTCGATAAGTTTGAAATGCACTGCAACCCAAATTTATGAAATTCTTCCAAAATGCCAACTTCCACAATAGGTGCTGAAACGCTCACAGGTCATCAAAAATCCAATCCGTACATACGTCTAAGTCTAAAACATCATACGAACCTGTTGGAGTCTACAAATCCCGATTCCGAGGTCATTTACGCAAAAATCAAACCTTAGTCAATTCTTTCAACTTAAAGCTTCCGAAATGAGAATTTTCTTTCAACCATGCGTGCAAGTCATAATGCCTGAAGTGAATCTACTCATTTCGTCACACTGCGAACGACGTGCTAGAGCTCAAAACGACCGGTCGGGGATTACATTCTCTGCCACTTAAACATACGTTTGTCCTCGAATATGCTAAGAACTGCGTTGGAGTTGTCTGAAATGAATGTGTTTACCGTAAAAATGGTAATAACAATTAAATTTGTTGATGGGACTCTAAACATATGTGATCTATTTTTATGCTAGTTTGTTAAGCAGTTGATGGTAGATGTATGAGACTCTGAGGCAAATAAAGTTAAGGAGAGAGCTATAATCGAATCGATATGCTAATTATTGGGGCCTCTAGCTCATGGATTCAAGGCCTCGGGGATGATTCCAGAGCTCGATTATGAGATATTGAAGGCAGTTGCTATGTGACTAACAATTACAATAAAATCAATGGAGGCTCTTTATGGCCAATGATAGGCAATTAATGATGAATAAATATGGAGATAACAAAGGAAATCAATAATATCAAGAGAGTATATGAGAGAGAAAAGAGAGTGTTCTTCTATATTCTTATGGAGCAGCTGGAGCAACAGAGAGTTTACAAAATGTCAAGGACCCCCTTTATATAGGAGGGGAATTCCAACATAGTACAAAAGCATTAATTACAAAAATAGGGGGATGGGACAACTAGATGGCACCAGGATCTGCTAGTACTAGCTGCATGCCTAGGGAACTCCCCATTCCCATCATGACTTCGACCAACATTGTCCCTATTTTGGGCGTCGACGAACCTCGAGGGAGGGTACTCGGCTCGTGGCCTCGAGCCTTTGAGGTGATCTCCCGAGATGCCTTAACAATGAGAAATTGGTCCCTCTGATTTTGCCGTATATAGATAGTCCACGCGTTTCTTATAGGGGAGAGACAAGAAACGATTTTGACATCCGACTCCTCGGTCTTCCCACAATGACATCATGTTGATGACGCAAGCCTCCATGATTACCGAAATGTTCTGTCATTTCTTTTCTCCAGGATCATTTAACGCATTGCAGTTTCTTATTCTCCAAAGCCATAATGTCGTCACCGATTCAGCTCTCAGGGATGCATTAAATGCGCCTGCCGTTACGTTTTTCGAGGGCGATAATGGTGCCATCGGTTATGCTACCTCCCTTTCTATAAATGGGGGCCTTCTAGGATCAGCCTTTTATCCAAGTATCTTCTCGTATTTATCCATTCCTCCCTTTTCGATATCTTCATTCTTTGTCATTTGCCATGTTTGAGGCCCACGACCTCAAGATTGTATGTTGGCACTTCTATCAGTCATGCTATGGTCTATCTCATGGACCTTCTCTGGTCGGGCGAGATTACGTTGTTGTTGTTATTATTATTATTATTGTTGTTGCTGCCGTCGTTGGCTTAGGACGACGAAGCAGATGGATGATTTCTTCCGACCCAAGGAAATATTTGGACTATACACCGCTACTCAAGTGGGGGCTCGGACTATACACCGCTGCTCACCTCCCCTGATTACCCACTGCGGCGCCTCACTCCCTTTGCTTTCTATGGACTGAGGTGGTACTATCTACTATCTGTTGCATCCCGCACCGGGGTAACATCTCAAGAAGTGGCATTACAATAATAGCCTAGCGAAATCCATAATAGCCAGATTTTTCACCCAGCCACTTCTTCGTTCCTTCCTGCCTCTTTCGCGTCACTTTGCTCTTTTCTATTGCTTTCCACTTCGTCGTCTCTCCTTTTGAAAATGCCATTCTAGTGGATTGAGATAAGATTCCCGAAGGGATTGTGCTTGGAAGATATTGTCTTTAAGGATGCATGCTTGAGGAGATGATGCCCGAAAATGTTGCTGTCGAGGACGCACTTTCGAGAATAGGCTAGGCTCTTAGGCTTTTACTATATGTACGTCTTCTTGCTTCTTTGTTTATTTGTAAGGACCCCTTGAGGGATTTTGTAATCACGTGTAAGGACCCCTCATAGGCTTTTATAATTGAACTTTTATGAATATGAAGATGTTTAATCAAATTTGTCTTCGATGCTTGCTATATTCTTTTACGTTTGTGGAGACTCTGAATGCATGACTCTGTCTGCTGTTTCCAATATCAAACCCGGGTGTGTGTATTCTTTCTAGCCTTCGGTTGACTAATATGGCCTCACGCAGAACCTTTTGCGATCCCTTGGATCGAACCTGGATCGGGCCGATGAACTCGGGTTGCCGAGACCTTGACTTCGAGTAGAATGAAGGTAACGTTTTGGGCCTTGAAACCCTAATTTATTACTTTAACCCCGTGGTAACCTTTGAGAAGAAATTTGCTCGGAGGCCTGTGGACAGAGACTGCCTTTGATCTCTTGAGGGCAGTCCCCGAGTGGAGGTATGTTCAAATTCGTACCACCTGGAAACTCGCTTTGATCTTAATGTAAATAGCCTTAAGGCGCTCTAGATAGATATTGAAAGAGGTGTTTTCCGATCTCAGACGGCCAAGCCCATACGGGTGGAGTTTAAAAGCTTATTTCCTTAGAGCCTGATTCCTTTTTGACAAAAAACCCCTGAGGGTGGGTACCACCTCGGGTCTCATAATGATACCATTGGCTTCCTGGAGTCTAACATTCCCTTTGATGGATATCCTTGAGGTTGGGTACCACCTTGGTGCTGGCAAATGCGTCATCGGCTTCCTAGAGCCTAGCCTTGTCCTAATGGAGGTCCTCGAGGTTGGGTACCACCTCGGGACTAGCGGTAATGTTGTTGTGCTTTCAGAGCTTAACTTTTTCTTAATAGATATCCTCGAGGTAGGGTACTACCTTGGTGATGGAGAAGGCGTCATCGGCTTCCTGGAGCCTAGCCTTGTCCTGATGGAGGTCCTCAAGGTCGGGTACCACCCCGGGACTTGCGATATTGTCGTTGGCTCCTTAAAGAATAACTTCTGTTTGATGGGGGTCCTCGAGGTTAGGTACCACCTCGGGACTGGTGATAATGTTGTTGGCCTTTCAGAGCCTAACTTCTTTTTGATGGAGATCCTCGAGGTTTAGTACCACCTCGGTGCTAGCAAAGGCGTCATCGTCTTCCTAGAGCCTAGCCTGGTCCTGACGGAGGTCCTCGAGGTCAGGTACCACCTCAGGACTGGCTATGTTGTCGGCTCCCTAGAGCTTAACTTTCCTTTGATGAAAATCCTTGAGGTCGGGTACCACCTCGGGACTGGTGAAGGTGCTTTTAGTCAGTTTTAAGGCAAGCAGATCGTCGCCGTTTTTTCCATATATATATATATATATATATGTATGTATGTTTTTTGCTTTTTAGGGGATCCCACCATTTTAAGTAGTTTCCCTTCTTTTTCTGCGCTAGCCTTTCGTTACTTCAGCACTAACACACTTGCACATATTCCCGCTTTAGTTTTCTAATTTCATCATAGCCATGGATGCTAGGTCGGGGTCTGTCCTACAGGGAGGGAAGAGCTCTGCCTCCGGCATTTAGGACCAATGAGAGTATGCCTTGAAGGTTGCTTCTTCAATAGGAGAAGCACATTTTGGGTTAGTGAGAAAAGACAGCGGATGGGGGGGAAAAGATAGTACCATAGATACTTCCCCGGGGTGAGGGCATCACGAATCGTGCCGATGGATTCTTGAATGTGTACACATACCCTTTCACATTGGGCCCTCTTGATAGGGTTGTGCTCGACTTCTTCCTAGAGTATCAGGTTACCTTGGCGCAGATCCATCCGTCATATTGGCGAATAGTGCCGATGATGAGATTTTTTGCGGAGAAGGCGGGGCTTGACTTTACTCTTAGTCATCTTATCAGGCTGTACCGGCCCTTCCACCATCGAGGTCTGCTGACCTTGCAATGCCGATCGACCACGCCCTTTGTTGTTGACGATGAGGAAGACAGAGATCGGGGGTGGATGTGTCGCTTCGTTCGGGTGCGGACCGCTAACATTATCCCCATAGAGCTCATGGCATTTCCTGAGGAATGGAACTATGCTTGTAAGTGGTGCATCTCGTGCTTTCTCAGTTCTGTCTATGACGAAAGCCTGGTTTCATAATCATGCCTTCTTTTATTTTCCCGCAGCGCTTTCATGGGCACCAGGCAACGTTCCTGATTTGCTGGATTGGGTCCGAAAGTTGGTGACTTACTCGACTTGTGATGAACGCAAGTGGCGAGCTGCGTTCCAGGGTAGATAGGAAGCAAAACATCATGGTGAATGCTGTGTTATAATTTCCCCTCCCTTCCTTCATTTGGAGAGGCATTTTACCTTCATGCGTATTAAGCTTGCTGTTGTAGGCTTTGAAGAGCCATTCGAGCCGAGGCCGCACTCCTCTGGTGAGGGGAAAGGGTTGCCAACTCCCGGGCTGAAGAACAATAACAATAAGCAAGAGATGCTTTCACAGCGCGATGTTGCTCAAAATAAGGCGGAATGAGACCGGGGCCTCGGAGTGAAAACATCGTTCGAGCGTGCCGTGTCCACGGTTCTGGAAAGAGGGTTTCTCCATTGCTGTCGCCCTCTTTTTTCGTCGATAGTACTTCGGGAGATACTAAATATTTGGGTTCACATACACTGAACAACCGACCTTTGATTGGAATCAACTCTTCCAGGGCCGAAGGAACTGGATTGGCAGGTGTGCGCTTCCCCTTCGAGAAAGCCCATAGGCTTTACTTTGCGATGAGTTTCAGCACGGGTCTTTCGATCTTCGCGCCTTCCCTTTCTTATTGGGTTTCCTTTTTCCAGGCATTCGACAAGCTTAAGTCCGGGCTACTTCGTTGTGAGGCCAGGCTGCAGAAAGCTCTGGATGAGGAGAGATCCCTTAGGCTCCTTTGTAATGAAAAGGAAGTCGAGTTGGTTCACTTGCAATATAAGGTGGGTCAGAGATGAAGTTGGTCGGGCCAGACTTGAATATGATGAGCTAAGAGCTCGGGCGGAGCCTCAGGCTTTAGAAGGGAAGGACGCTCTAGCTAATGTTCCTGCTTTTGAAGCTCAACTTTTCTTAGCCCGTGATAATGCTTCAGTTCAGACATACATGATTGCAAATCTTGAGTCCGAGCTTTCGAAGGTTAGGGCTGAGCTCGTTGATGCTCAGGCAGAAGCTGTGATGAGCCGGACTAAGGCTGACTGGGAGATGGCGATCTATTCAAAGGATGCTGCCGATGCTCTGGCTGAGCTGAGAAGGATCCTTGACCGTGAAGGGAGGCTTAAAGAATATACTTATTGCAAATCTCGAAGAACGACCTTCGAAGAGATCTGTGCTAGGGGCTTCGCCCTCTTGGAGGAATTGGCGCTAGCAAGGGCAGACGAGCGTGATGCTCAGTTTATTTTTCCCGATGCCAAAGAAAGCGAATATCAGGCCGGCAAGCCGTAGCCCCCCGGGGGAAGGGAGCATAGATTTTACCATTTTTTTGTAGCATTTTCAAAGCATGTTTGTAGACGGAGATTGCACTTTTTCGCATATGTGTATGAAAGAAAACCTTGCAGCTTTATTTCTTTTGTATCTCTTGTTGTCTTTAATTTGGCCATGGGGACTGGTCTTCGAGTTGGTAGGAATCCTTAGAGTCATGATATGGCCTTGGGGCTCATTGGGCTGGCCCGTAGGCTCTTAGGTGTATTTAGGCCATCTGCTTTGGGTACAACCTTGAGTTGGGCATCAACTCAAGCTTATTTGGCCTTTGAATGGCCAAAATTTAGGCTGGCGACAATGGCTCTTACGCTTTTGGTCGATGTGACCTTCTACTGTATGTGGGCTGGTGACAATGGCTCTTACACTTTTTGTCTATGCGACCTTCTAGTGTATATGGGCTTGCGACAATGGCTCTTATGCCATGAGCCGATGCGGCCTTTTAGTGAGGGTTGACGATAATGGCTCTTACGCCGTGGGCCGATGCGGCCTTTTTTAGTGAGGGCTGGCGACAATGGCTCTTACGCCGTGGGCCAATGCGACCTTCTAGTGTATGTGGGCTGGCAATAATGGCTGTTATGCCGTGGACCGATACGGCCTTTTAGTGAGGGTTGGCGACAGTGGCTCTTACACCGTGGACCGATGCGGCCTTTTAGTGTGGGATGGTAATAGTGGCTCTTATGCCGTAGGTCAATATAGCCTTTTAGTGTGGACTGGCGATAGTGGCTCTTATGCCTTGCTCTTAGGCATATTTAGTTAACTATTTTGGGTCCGATCTCTGAATCGGGTTATGACTCAAGCTTATTTTGACCCTCAAGTTTTCAGATTTCAAGCTGGCGACAGTGGCTCTTACGTTTTTGGTCGATGCGACCTTTTGTGTATTTGGCCCTGAGGCTCATTAGGCTAGCGACAATGGCTCTTACGCACTTGGTCGATGTAACCATTTATGTAGGCTTTATTTTTCCTCTTGTTAAAACTACACAAATATTAATTAACACCTAACAACAGTTATCACACGAATTAAAACATTTAATAAAATCACTATGACAACAAAAATAGAATAAAAATGCATATTTTGTGATTTTTGCTTTTTTTTTAAAACCAAATAATGGTTAATTAATTCCTAAATGTATCATGCATGCGACATGTATTTGTATTTTTTAACTATAGCAAGGCGAGCATTTACGGACAAAACAATTATCAAAATGTCACACAAATCCTCAAAATTGTACCCGAAGGTAACTTGTTTTATTTCTTTTACCGATTTCTTTTGGAGTAGTTTCCGTAAAGGAAAAATTACGTGCTCACAGATCCTAAGTCATAAAGGCATGAATCAGTGTTTGCAACCACCAATTGTATAATTAAAGCATGAATCAAGCTAAATATCACCAACCCATAAACAATTATGCCCTAAAATAGAAGACCCATTAAATACCCACAACCCTAGATAATGGGTTTAGTTACTCATAATAAAGGTCGAAATCAAATATAGAGATGAAATATAAGCCATAAAAGTTAATTACAAGAAGAAAATCTAAGATTAATAGCTAAAGTTGCTCTAAAATTACTCTAAGTAGTAAAAGACGGCTCTTCACGAGCTCCTCAGTACAAAAGATGACCTAAAAATCTGAAAAAGATCTATTTATATACAGCTGAAATTACTGGACAAAAATACACCTACGAAGGTTCCGCTATCAGCGCAATACTGAGCGCCTCAGCTCTTGGACTTCCGCAGCCGCGCAAAAGCAATTGCGGACCGCGTTTCTTTCAATTTGGACTGGGACTGGACTTGATTTTGCTAGGAGCGTAAAAGCAACAACCTCAGTGTTGTCTTCAATCATGGTCGTGTAATATATTCGCGTACCGTGCTCTTCATTTGAGCTCAAATTTCCAGTTCTCTATTTCTCAATTTTGCCCTTAGCAGAATTTGAACCGCGGGCGCACCAAGTATTCCACTGGCGCTCTATTTCACCATGATCAGCGGCATCTGTTATACCCAAAAGTACCTTCTCTAAATCTCACTTCCGCTGACAGCGTAATTGTGGCCGCCTCAGCGGTGAACCTTCCTTGACCTCACTATTTTATCACTCTTAGTACTTTTAGCTCAGCTTTAAACTTGTGTAGGTTTAACTCCTTTATGAGCTGGTAATGACTTTCTTGCTTCATTTTGACCAAATCTTACAAACAGGCACAATAAGTTAGTTTTGAGGAATACTTTTACACATTTTTTATCCAAAACATAAGCAACAGAGAGCATAAGATAGGCTAGAATCCGTAGTTATCAACTCCCCCAAACTTAAGGTTTTGCTTGTCCTCAAGCAAACAAAGTAATTCCCACCTCCACAAGGTAAAAAAAATAAGAATTTCAGTTGTTCTAAGGTGGAGTCCGAAAATTAAATAGTGCCAAAATTGGCACAAAATACGTTTCTACTACTAAACAAAAAAATGTTACATAAATACATAAAACGCAGTATAATACTGCGTTTTACTTTAACGGAAAGTTAGCCGTTAAAGTTAAACGCAGTACTATACTGCATTTTATTAATTTTTTTTTAGGAAAACGCAGTACAATACTGCGTTTAACTTAAATGCAGTATTGTACTGCGTTTCCCTATAATATGTGGGCCCACTTCTGCAGGACTGCAAATCCCTATAATTTATTATAGGAAAACGCAGTACAATACAACATTTTCCTTAAACGCAGTACAGTACTGCATTTTCCTTAAACGCAGTATTGTACTGCGCTTTCCTATAATAAATTATAGGGACCCTTCTTCTTCCTTGGCTTCACAACAGAAGCCATTGTTTAATCCCCCACCACTGCTGGTCCCCCCTCCCCTGCCCCCTTCCCCGCGATATTAAAAAAAAGAAAAATTTTGGGCCCCACCCGTACATAAAAAGCGAAGAGTGTAGGTCCTGCACACATCACAAGCCTTGGATTCCTTCTTTCGGGTTGAAAAATTCAATTTGGATCTATTTCAAAAAACTTAAATCGAGGTATTTCAATTTTGTTTATGTCGAAACTCGTAGAGCATATGCATATTTGTTTTATTGAATGTGTTTTCACGTTGATTTGTCTTATGTTTGTGTTTAAATTTGTATGTTATTTTTACCCGGATTGAATTATTAGCCTTGGAACAAAAAATAGTTAATTATTAGCCTTGAATTATTTATTTAATTTGTTCTTCATATGTATGTTATGTTTGTTGTTTTTATATGTAATAGTGGTCTTTTAGCGTAGTAAAATATAGAGCGTTTTAGCATAGTAAAATATTGAGCCTTTTAGCATAGTAAAATATAGAGCCTTTTAGCGTAGTAAAATATAGAGCCTTTTAGCGTTGTAAAATATAGAGTCTTTTAGCGTAGTAAAATATAGAGCTTTTTAGCATAGAGCCTCTATAGTTTAAGTATGTACTAACTACAAATTCTATCCAATTACACTTTACAAAATAAACTTACAAAACTAACAAATTAATATATGTTGTCAAATTAACTCAAATATCGAGCCTGGAACCCATAGATAATTACTCAGCCCAAATCAATAAATAATTATTTAATTTATTAAACTAACAAAATTCTAAAAATATTGAAATTGACACACATAATAATTAACGATAACTTGGTGCTACCAGGCCTCAAATATCGAGCCTGGAACCCATAGATAATTACTCAATCCAATTATAAAATTAATTATTTAATTTATTAAATTAAAAAAATTCTAAAAATATTGAAATTGACACACATAATAATTAAGGATAACTTGGTGCTATTGGGACTCAAGTATCGAGCCTGGAACCCATAGATAATTACTGAGTCCAATTATAAAAGTAATTATTTAATTTATTAAATTAACAAAATTCTAAAAATATTGAAATTGATACACATAATAATTAAGGATAACTTGGTGCTAACGGGCCTCAAATATCGAGTCTGGAACCCATAGATAATTACTTAGCACAAATAAATAATTAATTATTTAATTTATTAAACTAACAAAATTCTAAAAATATTAAAATTGACACACATAATAATTAAGGATAACTTGGTGCTACCGGGCCTCAAATATTAAGTCTGGAACCCATTGATAATTACTCAGCCCAATTGAACAATTAATTATTTAATTTATTAAACTAACAAAATTCTAAAAATGTTGAAATTGATACACATAATAATTAAGGATAACTTGGTGCTATCAGACCTCAAATATCGAGCCTGGAACCCATTGATAATTACTCAGCCCAATTCAATAATTAATTATTTAATTTATTAAACTAACAAAATTCTAAAAATGTTGAAATTGACACACATAATAATTAAGGATCAGTTGGTGCTACCGGGCCTCAAATATCGAGTCTGGAACCCATAGATAATTGCTCAGTCCAAATCAATAATTAATTATTTAATTTATTAAACTAACAAAACTCTAAAAATGTTGAAATTGACACACATAATAATTAAGGATAGCTTGGTGCTACCGGGCCTCAAATATCGAGCCTGGAACTCATAGATAATTGCTCAGTCCAAATCAATAATTAATTATTTAATTTATTAAACTAACAAAATTCTAAAAATGTTGAAATTGACACACATAATAACAAAGGATAGCTTGGTGCTACCAGGCCTCAAATATCGAGCCTGAAACCGATAGATAATTGCTCAGTCCAAATAAATAATTAATTATTTAATTTATTAAACTAACAAAATTCTAGAAATGTTGAAATTGACATACATAATAATTAAGGATAGTTTGGTGCTACCGGACCTCAAATATCGAGCCTGGAACCCATAGATAATTTCTCAGTCCAATTAAATAATTATTTATTTAATTTATTAAACTAACAAAATTCTAAAAATGTTGAAATTCACACACATAATAATTAAGGATAGCTTGGTGCTACCAAACCTTAAATATCGAGACTAGAACCCATAGATAATTGCTCACAGTCCAAATCAATAATTAATTATTTAATTTATTAAACTAACAAAATTCTAAAAATGTTGAAATTGACACACATAATAACTAAGGATAGTTTGGTGCTACCGGTCCTCAAATATCGAGCCTGGAACCCATAGATAATTACTCAGTCCAATTAAATAATTATTTATTTAATTTATTATAACACAAACACACAATTAATATTGTTTAAATTATAGTAGAAGACATGGACTTGCTGCCTGTGCATCCTGAACCAGCCGAGGATGAGCTATTAGTGTTGCACTGTGACCATAGGTCCTCCTATGTATGGGGGGGGGGGACATCTATTGGATCAGCCTCTCCATGCCAGGAGACCTGACAATTTGTGGGATTTCTTGAGGGAGCATCATTTCCATCCCCACGTAGTTGAGTGCATACAGGCTACAAACTTTTTTATGATTTTTCGGATTGGGCAGATGCCTGCTTGATTGGACCCTAATCACGACCTTGGTAGAGCGGTGGTGACCGGAGACGCACACTTTTTACTTTCCCACTGGAGAGGCCACCATCACACTTGAGGATGTTCAGGTTTTGTATGGGCTGCGCGTAGATGGACTGGCCGTTGCACTGCCCCAGTACTTGAGATCATGACGTATGCCCAGTATTTGGATTTGATGGGGCAGTATATGGGTTACAGACCACAGGGTAAGGCTGTACTTAGAGGGGCAGTCGCGTTTCTTTGTCAGCTATCAGAGAGCATATGGAGGTATTGCACCCCGACATTACCGGCGATACAGAGGCTCTCCATATTGAGCAGTACATGAGGTTGGCGCTACTCCGGCTTTTTGGGGGTGTCTTGTTCCCGAACACTTCAGGAAGTCTAGTGAGTATGCGCTTTTTGCATCATCTGCAGCAGCTAGATGATTTACCCCTGTACAACTAGGGTGCTGCTATTCTGACATACCTGTACAGGAGTATGTGCTGGGCGAGCATGCTTTTCTAGGTGGACATATGTGGTTTTCTGACCCTTCTACAGGTGACAACATTTTCAAATACTCTGTTCATTACTCCGAATTCTATATGGCCGAAATGACTCGTAAATTTTACGTCAACCTTTTATCTTAGGTTTGGGCCTGTCAGCGGATCATGCTGTTGCAGTCACCTCTACCACCACTAGAGACGGGTAAAGCACCTCCGTTTCTCCCTCTAGCTACGAGGTGGGTTCTCTAGCGTGGGAACTACCGAGGGACTGATGCTCATCATAATCTCCCCCTTGTCTGTGATGTTCTCGATATGCTAGTGTTCGGACAGGTAAATATGTACCTACACTTACTGTTATAAATTTAGTTGTGTTGCGCATAATCACTTTTATGTTATTATTTGGTAGTTCATCTGGACGCCATACAATGACGAGTTGCTAGCTCAGCTGCCCGATTATTGCTCAGTAGACCGACTGCTTTGGAGCACTTTTGTCCCGATGATCTTCTTCGATGTGGTTGAGTATCATGCCACAGAGCGTGTGCTTCGCTAGTTTCACCGTCTCCAGCCTATACCAGGGGAGCCTGCATAGGTGCCTACACATTATCAGCGGGATGAACGTACCAGGGTGGATGATGCATTTATGGGATAGCTAGAGTAGCAGGTCTATATTTGGGACAAGCGAGCGTACCGTATTCCGCCACCACCTTCACATATCCAGGAGTCCACTATTGAGCTATATACGTCATGGTACCGTCGTCACACCCGACTGATGATCGAGAACCCTATTCATGTACTTGGCGAGTGCTACAGACCATACACCGGGAGACATGAGGCACTAGTATCTTTTTATGGCTTATTAATATTTTATAATTGTGATATAATGTTATTTAATTAATATTTTAAATGTTTCGCAGGCTATTGGGCATCACTTATTCTACCAGTTGGGACAGGAGATGCAACAGCATGGTAATAGTGCTGCACTCGTTGAGTATGGCCGGCGGGTGGAAGAGCTGGCTCGTCGGACTTTGTTTCAAGCGAGAGATGGTGCGAGGTTGGATCACAAGGCTGAGTATACGGCGCAAGAGGAGTACCATCGAGGTATGGCTGTCCCACGAGGCAGGGGTAGGGCACGAGGTAGGGCTGTCCCACGAGGCAGGGGTGACCCACGAGGTCGCGAGGGACGGTGAGGAGGTGGTCCCCAGCAAGGGGGCACTGAGGCACCTGTCGACCCACCTGTTGAGGCACATGATGAGGATCTTGAAGATGCTCAGCCGGGTTATTTCCCTCACATAGGTGAGCCTTCCAGCAACATGCCGTCGTACAGCCTTCAGCTATCTCTGCCAGCATCACAGGTCACCCCGTGAAATGCATTGTTGATCACGGGTACATTCGACGGAGATGTAGACTAGTTCTTTTCAGGACCATCCACTGCAGCTGAGGATCGGCCGACCCAGGACGTGGATGGCAGGTGCAGGTTGAGTTATGCCTCATCCCTGGCAGTTGATCCGGATCTACCACAGGCGCAGGTAAGTTTTTATTACTGTAAGATTTCAATTTGTTTTCTTTTTTTCTTAGTGATTTTCCATAAATTAATTTTTAATTTTCTTATTAAGGCTTCGTCCCACCCCTTCACGGAGGCCGTTGTATGCATTGATGAGGACACCACAGATGCATATACTCAGGAGGCCAACGAGCATGGTGAGAAAATGTTTTTGACTTAACACGTACAATACTAATATACATTCTCAAATGCTAAGCGTAGTACTTGTTTTGTAGGTTGCTGATGGCTCGACGACCTCTTCTACTGATCCTGCCAGCTGTACTGTCGATGTTGCTGCGCATCCTCACATCAAGAGGCGACTTGATGATGATGATCCTGATAGTGTACCAGGGCGACAGGGGATGCGACTTAGGACAGCAACAGCACTGAAGCACACATATTGCGGGACTCATTAATTTACTTATGTTTGTACATTGTGTAAATACTACATTATGTAAATAATGGCAACAATTCGGTTTTAACAACAATTTTATTTTAACTGCATTTGAACAACAGTTTTATTTTAACAGTACAACGCAAACACAAACATATCAAACCTAACACAAGAACAAACAGTAGAACTAATGAAAACACTTGACAAGGGAAACATTAAGATACACTACTACGCTCAACACGTACATGCCATTGTTTAGTCACGACCGCCTATTATTCTCTGCTCCAACCACTTGAGCTGGTCTTCCAGCTTTTTTTTTTCTCTTATTCCACCTCCTTGAGTTTCGCCTTCAACTCCACAATTTCTTGCTTGGATTGGCGCTCTCTGTCCCACTGCCCCGTACACACATTATGAAGATGATACAACTTGTCTTTGTAGTATTCCTGCTCACATGGTTCATCAATCCACACCTTAAAATTGCATGTAGGTACATCGGGTTGCCAATAAAACTTGTTCATGCATGCCCAGTAGTGGCGTCTAGCTTCTTCCCAACAATCGTACATCATGCTTTTGGTTCTGCAGTTGCACCTTGGGCAATAAAGGGATTGTTGAGACATTTCTTAAAGAGAAACTTTGGTTTTATGAAAATATTTTCTATAGGTTGTTGTTAAGCGCAGGAAATAACTAGAATGCGCTCGTTATTTATAGGCAAGATTTCACATAAAACGTAGTATTATACCACGCTTTACATACACATAAAACGTAGTATTATACCACGCTTTACATATTAAATTTTTCTGCAAGAAAACAACTTTTTCACATGGTTTTCAGCTTTTTCAGAACGACAAGACAACTCAGAAAAACGTAGTATTATACTGCGCTTTACATATATTTTTTTTTAATTTTTAGATTGGTCTTCCTTAGTAACACCAATAAGTTGAATATTTGAACAATTCTATGAAGAAAATACTACATTATGTAAATAATGGCAACAATTCTATTTTAACAACATTTTTATTGTAACAGAATTTGAACAACAATTTTATTTTAACATGACAACACAAACACAAACATAGCAAACCTAAAGATACACATAACAAAAAACAAACAGTAGAACTAATGAAAACACTTGACAAGGGAAACATAAAGATACACTACTACGCTCAACACGTACAAGCCACTGTTTAGTCACGACCGGTTACTACTCTCTGCTCTAACCACTTGAGTTGGTCGTCCAACTTTCTTTTTCTTCTTCCACCTCCCTGAGTTTCGCCTTCAACTCCTCAATTTCTTGGTTGGTTCGGCACTCTCTTTCCCATTGCCTCGTACACAAATTATGAAAATCATAAATTCTCTCTTTGTAGTATTTCTGCTCACATGGTTCATCCATCCATACCTCAAAATCACATGTAGGCTCGTCGGGTTGTCTATCAAACTTTTTCATACACGCCCAGTAGCGGCGTCCACCTTCTTCCCACCAATTGTACAAACTGCATTTTTCTCCGCAATAGCACCTTGGGACATAAAGGGGTTGTTGGGACATTTCTTAAAGAGAAACTTTGGTTTTATGGAAATATTTGCCATTGGTTATTGTTAAGCACATAAAATAACTAGAATGCGCCCGTTATTTATAGACAAGATTTAACATAAAACGTAGTATTATACCACGCTTTAAATATTAAATTTCTCTGAAAGGAAACTGCTTTTTCACATGGTTTTCAGCTTTTTCAGAACGACAAAACAACTCAATAAAACGTAGTATTATACCGCGCTCTACATATTAAAATTTTCTGCAAGAAAACTGCTTTTTCACATGGTTTTCAGCTTTTTCAGAATGGCAAGACAACTCAAAAAAATTAGTATTATATCGCGCTTTACTTATTAAATTTATTTTTTAATATTAAATTTTTTGTATTTTTTACAAACACCAATAAGTTTAATATTTGAACAACTATATCAAAAGATCATGTTAAAAAATAAGATGTACCAAGATTATGGAACATAATTTTATTTAATAGATATTGCAACATACACAAGTACAGACACGTATTACAAAAGACAATACGAAAACAAAAGACTAGGGGTATCCTTGATAGTTGGGTACATTCGACGAACTTGCACCAGGAGCTGGATTACCACCGCCACGCACACTACCTGAAGGACATTTACGACAATCGTGTCCTATTTAAGAGCATATGCCACATTTACGCACATAAACGGTGTCACCAACATCCATTTGGTTCCGTATACACGTTCTCTTTTGCACTTGCAGCTTGCGCAAATAGTCCTTGTTACATACCATCTTAAAAGGTTCCGGCGGCCAATAATGCTCAGCACCTAATGGCTGCAATTGTCCACTATACGTGTCTACGTATGCAGCAAAACTGTATTGCCTATCAATATAGTTGGTTGCCCCAAAACCAACTTGTTGAAAGCACTTCAACACATGTGCGCACGACATGTGGTAGATGGTCCATTTCCCACATGAACACAACCTTCTGGCTTCATTCACCGTCTGTAGATTTTTCCCACGGTTTCCGCGGATAGCGGTCTTAACTTCAAAAAACACCCCGGTCATGATCGTACTGTAGAAATGAATGCCAATGTGCTCGCCTCCTGTACCTTTCAAATCTTTTCATGGTTATTGGCATAAATTGAACACCCTTGTCTATCAATGCCGATGCAGCTCCATTCCTTTCAACTAACCTCTCCGCACTCTATTTGAATGTCATGCGAACCATGGCAGTGATAGGCAATCCACGGGCAGACTTCAACAAGCTGTTGAATGACTCCGACACATTTGTAGTTAGGGCTCCCCATCTTCTGCCGCCATCAGCATGTAATGTCCACATGTGAAGCTCATGTCCCATCAGCCAAGTATAGGCTCGTGGATCTAGCTGCCAGATCGCTTCCATGCACCTCATGAATTGGCACTGCTGGTGCTCAGTTACCGCCATCCACATTAAGTCATGCAATGCCTTGTCTGGATATTTCTTCTGGAAATTGGCCTTTAGGTGCCTCACACAGTAACAGTGGTATGCATAGGGTTCCTGCCATTCAGGAAAGTGCCGTATAGGACTTAAAATACCACCATGTCGATCAGATATTAGACAAATACCTGAACGTTGTTTGACAACGTCCTGCTTCAAGTGGTTCAAGAAAAGCGTTCACGTCTCTTCGCTTTTGTTGGAACAAATGGCAAAATCTAGTGGAAATATTTATCCGTTGGCATCTACTACAACTGCAATCAAAAGATTAATATCATACTTTCCATAGACATGAGTCTTGTCTATGGAAATTACAGGACGACAATGCACAAAACCTTCAATTGCTTGTTTAAATGACCAAAACACATAGTTGAAAATATATTCCGGTCTGTCCGGACTCCGCTCAAGCCTCCATTCAACAATAGTCCCGGGGTTAAAGTGTTGCAATGCGGCCACATACCTGGGCAGTGATGAAAAAGACTTATCCCAGTCACCATAAATAAGTTCAAAGGCACGTTTGCGACCGAGATATGCCTTTCTTTTGGTTATAGTACAACCATACTCCTGGTGGACGACTGTAATACACTCTTTAATCTTGAACCTAATGGACACTTCCAAATATGGAATCAAGACAAGAGAAATCAAGTCCACATCCAAGTTGAAGTGATTCTCATTGTATGTGTCCATTTCACATCTGTGCTCGCTAATAAATTTACCCACTTTCCACAAACCTGATTTCTTCTTGGTGGCACGCAACATCCAGTGACAACCCATAAAGTCTCTACGACATACAACTTTGTATTTCTCCGTAGTTGACTCACTTACCGTCATCTCATGACACTCTCTTATACTGTAGATTTTT
Source organism: Nicotiana sylvestris (assembly GCF_000393655.2). Taxonomy (NCBI): domain Eukaryota; kingdom Viridiplantae; phylum Streptophyta; class Magnoliopsida; order Solanales; family Solanaceae; genus Nicotiana; species Nicotiana sylvestris. The sequence goes on from NC_091068.1 coordinate 41,272,745, forward strand.
ACAGCCATAATTAGGCGAGCTTTATCGGGGAAATACATGCCCTTTGTCAGAACAGCTGGTCTAGACTCATCCCACATCGCTGACCGAAATTCATCATCATCCCTTGTGAGGGCATCCACGTTCGGCATGCTTGGCAAATTATCAAGGTAGGGAATATTCCGCTCATGAAATGGCACGTGGGACTCGTACACTCTTGGTCTAGCGGGAGGTGGAGGAACATGCTCCCTCGTCAGCTCAGGTTCAACATTCACTTCCTCCTCATCATCACCCTCATCATGGAAGGGTGTGTCATCCCCAGACTCATCCGCATTGTTGTCATAGTCACTATGATCTTCCTGACTCTGCGCATCTGCCAAATCACGAGTAAATACGTCGTCTATGGGCAATTGTGTGAGGTCAGGAGCTTCAAGAAGCTCGTTTTCACTGCACAAAAAGAAAAAAATGATAAGTTACCCAACTAGATAAATACTTTAGATATAGCTATATCACTTTACTTACAAGTCGTACTGTCTTGACGTTTCATGATGGATATTTTCTTGTTGGTGATGACTCTTGGATGGACCACCGTGGTCCAATACTCCAGAACTATGCATATTCCAACTAGGGGCGGGGTCATAACTTGTAAAATTCATATTCGGACGGTACCCCCATGAATAATATGAGTGTTAATACAAATTCAATTAAAACATAAATAAACATCGCTAAAGCGTAGTAAAATTGAAGTTTACCAGTCATCTTGTTGATTATATAAAGTCGAAAAATTATTTTGTGGCTGCTCATTCACCGGTGGTGACAAGTTTAAATCAAGGCAAGCTCTTTCATCAGCAATCTGTCCGGCAAAAACTGCTCCAGAATAACCACCCGATGACTGGGGGATATCCCTACTATGCACGCCCTCATTATTGGGAACGTCTTCCACCTTGACGTATATTTCCAATAATTTTATTACAATAAATTCCCTGTATTCATCCGGAATCTGCAAAAAATCTCTAAGAGTTTCATCATCCTCGATATTAAACTCAGAATAATAAGTAAACCCCTACGGAGTCACTGAATACGGAAATCTACCGGTTACTTTAAGGTTAACCGAACGCCTCCTATCACCCATTTTTTTACGTAACAACGATACCAATTTATCGTACTCCATAGTAAGCGGCAATTTAACATGACACTGTGGAGGTGAGCTATACCCCACAGAGTTATTCTCCAGCACAACCTCACCCCCACCAATACAACCTTGTATACCTCTGTAGTTGACTCCTTTACAGTCATCTCACGACACTCTCTTAAATTGTAGATTTTTACAGCCCTAATTAGGCGAGCTTTATCGGGGAAATACATGCCCTTTGTCAGAACCGCTGGTCTAGACTCATCCCACATCGCTGACCGAATTTCATCATCATCCCTTGTGAGGGCATCCACATTCGGCATACTTGGAAAATTATCAAGGTAGGGAATATTCCGCTCATGAAATGGCACGTGGGACTCGTACACTCTTTGTCTAGCAAGAGGTGGAGAAACATGCTCCCTCGTCAGCTCAGGTTCAACATTCACTTCCTCCTCTTCATCACCCTTATCAGGGAAGGGTGTGTCATCTCAAGACTCATCCGCATTGTTGTCATATAACTATCATCTTCCTGACTCTGCGCATCTGCCAAATCACGAGTCAATACGTCGTCTATGGGCAACTGTGTGAGGTCAGGAACATCAAGAAGCTCATTTTCACTACACAAAAAGAACAAAATGATAAGTTACCCAAATAGATAAATACTTTACATATAGCTATACCACTTTACTTATAAGTTGTACTGTCTTGACGTTTCATGATGGATATTTTCTTGTTGGTGACGACTCCCGGATGGACCACCGTGGTCCAATACGCTAGAACTACGCATATTCCAACCAGGGGCGGGGTCATAACTTGTAAAATTATATCCGGATGGTACCCTATGAAAAATATGAGTGTTAATACAAAGCCAATTAAAACATAAAATAAACAATGCTAAAGCGTAGAAAAATTGAAGTTTACCAGTCGTCTTGTGGATTATATAAAGTCGAAAAATTATTTTGTGGCTGCTCATTCGCCGGTGATGACAAGTTTAAATCAAGTCAAGCTCTTTCATCAGCAATCTGTTCGGCAAAAACTGCTCCAGAATAACCACCCGATGACTGGGGGTTATCCCTACTATGCACACCCTCATTATTGGGAACGTCTTCAATCTTGACGTATATTTCCAACAATTTTATTACAATAAATTCCCTGTATTCATCCGGAATCCCCAAAAAATCTCTAAGAGTTTCAGCATCTTCGATGTTAAACTCAGAATAATAAGCAAACCCAAGCGGAGTCAGTGAATACAGAAATCTACCGGTTACTTTAAGGTTAACCGAACGCTTCCTCACACTCATCTTTTTACGTAACAACGATACCAATTTATCGTACTCCATTGTAAGCGGCAATTTAACATGACACTGTGGAGGTAAGCTATACTTCACAGAGTTATTCTCCAGCACAACCTCACCCCCACCAATATAATGAAACCCTTATTTTTGGCTCTTCAGACATTATAAAAAAATGATTGATAAGAAGAAGAGAGAAGTATGAATGGAAGTTTGAAGAAAGTATTGAATGGATTTTCATAAAATTGAAACGCTTTTAAATAAGGCAAGTCCGAGCCTGGGGTGCAATTTTTTTTATGTAAAACGCAGTACAATACCACATTTTATGTATTTGAATTATTGTTATGTCAGTTATCCACAGAACACTTATTGCTGGGCCCAAAAATCAAAGTAAAACGCAGTATAATAATACGTTTCAGTGTAAAATGCAGTATAATACTGCATTTTACACTAAAAATTAATTCTCTGCAGTCCTGCAAAAGTGGGCCCAAATATTATAGGGAAATGCAGTACAATAATGTGTTTAAGTTAAACGCAGTATTGTACTGCGTTTTCCTAAAAAAATATTTTTGTAATAAAACGTAGTATAGTACTGCGTTTAACTTTGCGTTTTATGTATTTATGTAACTTTTTTTTGTTTAATAGTAGAAACGTATTTTGTGCCAATTTTGGCACTATTTAAGTTTCAGACTCTTCTAAGGTGACTTCAGCAAGCATCAATTGGGACTAACAATTACCCTCTACACAAATGCATTATCAACTACACAAAACCTTTTTAGTACCATGTCTCTATTGCGAGAGCATCAAGAGTTGACTTAACTCATCAAGGACACTCACTCTACTATGTAGGTCACTGTGGAACCCAAACTCTTTCTCCTCTACTCTCCATAAGCAAATATCACTTTAGATTATAGCACTCAGAACAAGGAATGTGAAAAAATACACTCATCTCTCTCAAAGAAAGGTCACAAGTCCGGCTCTAAGTACCATAAGCTTGACCCTCACATGAATCACCACTAATGTAAGCACACTCAACTCGAGATCATATAGGGCTTTTGCGGGAATGTAATGAAGGCTTTTGGTTCAAGGTAGGATATATCCGTCTATGAAGGTTTCATCTTTCCTTAAGCACTTCATTTTCTCATTTTGGCTCACACTTTCTTGACTCTTTGAGTCATTTTTCTCTTCCTTAGGGGACTAGAGAGATACACTATCACTCTTTCTTGTTTATGACAATCATTTTTCTCCTTTCTAATCATTCCAAGCCACTTCATCATTGCTTTTATTGAAGCCCTTCATTTTTCTCTATTACTCACTTTCTTTTTGACTTTTTGGCTTCCCTTTCTTTTTCTTTTTACCTTCCATTTTCTTCATTTTGTACCTTTTATCACTTTTGCATTCATCGTCTCTCCCCCCAAACTTATGCTTTTGCCAATCGTGCTAAGGAAATATCGGGTGCCAAGAGAGGGTCATTAAAACAGATAAAGGCTTGTTTCATGGTTATTGAAAGAACAAGTGCTATAGCTCAAGGGCTGTGAATCTTGTATTGGGTAAACATCCTTCCAAGTTATTCACTGCTTCAATGCATAAACAAGCACCCTACCATTACACTAATACTGTGCGATAGTAACACACGAATCATCATAACATTAATGCCAAATCTCAAAACCTTAGGTAGTATTGACACTGAGCTGAAATGACATAACGCCCTTCCGCAAAGCGACGACAATAGCCTCACCAAATACAGAGGGAGGAACATCCCACACCACATATCTAGTACCATTTCAATTTCTCAATTCTCGATCGATTGCAAACGCTTCACGTCGCATAAGATTGAGTAGGAAAGAAACAAAGGCATAAGCCTCAAAGGAATCAAACCACACGATGAGGAATCAAGAATGAAAGTGCTCCTAACAGCCTTGTAGCCTCTCGAAGATAAATACAGACGTCTCCGTACCGATCCGCAAGACTCTGCTAGACTTGCTCATGACTCGTGAGACCTAAGTGAAACTAGTGCTCTAGTACCATATTGTCACAACCCAAAATCCATTAAAGGTCGTGATGGCGCCAGACACGCTGTCAAGCTAGCCAACACTAAATAGTTAATTACTATTACTGTTGTACTTAATTATACTGTTTTGTTCTATACTGTTAAACCTTATATTTTATTTACCCTCAGTAGGGCCCTGACTTTCCTCGTCACTACCCGACCGAGGTTAGGCTTGGCACTTACTGAGTACCGCTGTGGTGTACTCATGCCCTTTCTGCGCATGTTTTTCATGTGCAGATCTAGGTACTTTGACTCAGTCCTATCACCCTTGAGGCGAGGCAACTTTCCTAGAGACTTCGAGGTATATCTGCTGCGTCCGCAGACCGAGGAGTTTCTTTCTATTCTCTCTTTAAGTATTAGCCCTTCTGTATTTATTTTGTTAGACATTCTAGAGTTAGAAACTGGTAGACATTCAAAGGCTTGTGGTTTCATGAGATTCTGGCTTTTTGGAAATGTTGTTAGTTTCAAGAGTTGTATTGTATATGCCAAGCGACATCTTCAATACTGTTTCATTCGGTTATTTTGGTTTTTAATTATTTCTTCCGCAATTTATTTATTTTCCAAAATTTCTAGGCTTACCTAGTCATAGAGATTAGGTGTCGTCACGACAGTTCACGGAGGGCGAACTGGGGTCATAACAAGATAAGAGAACTATGACAAAGGAAGTCTATCGCAAAAAGTCTTGAAGTTCGACTTTTGGACTCTGAAGATGGTGGTGTTGTTCTTCAGAACAGGGCTGAATCCTCCTTTATTAGCCGAAGTGAAGGAAAAATAGTTCAGTGATCCCTACTTATTGTGCCTGAAGGAGGGGATTCACAAACACAAGACCATTACTTTTGAACAAGGGGAGATGATGGTACTTTATGGTACAGAGGTAGACTATGCGTTCTAAACTTAGATGGTCTCAGAGAGCGGATTATGTCAGAAGCCCCCAGTTCCATGGATTCTATTCACCAATTTTCCATAAAGATGTATCATGATCTTAAGGAGATCTATTGGTAGAACGCATGAAAAAGAACGTAGCAAATTTTGTTGCTAGGTGTCCAAGTTATCAGCAAGTGAAAGGAGAGCACCAGAGGCATGGTAGTCTGGCTCAGAGTATAGAAATACCCATTTGGAAATGGTAGATGATAAACATGGACTTCATAATAGGTTTATCTCCTTCGTTTCGGAAGCATGATTTGATTTGGGTGATTGTAGACCAACTTACGATGTTAGCAAACGTCTTACCAGTGAAGACTGTAGATTCAGTAGAGGATTATGCCACGTTGTATATCTAGGAAATTATTCGATTGCATAGGATTATTTGTCCATCATCTCAGATCATGGTGCTCAGTTCACACCGAACTTTTTGAAATCCTTTCAGAAAAGGATTAGGCACAAGGGTGAACCTCATCATAACCCTATCATGATTAGGCAGATGGCCAGGCAGAGCACACCATTCAGACTCTTGAGGATATGTTGAGGGCATATGTTATCGATTTTAAAGGTAATTGGGATGATTATCTACCCATCATTGAGTTTGCTTGTAATAACAACTACCACTCCAGCATCAAGATAGCACCGTACGAAGCTCTATATGGGTGAAGGTGTAGATCATCAATTGGTTGGTTCGAAGTTGGCAAAGCAGAGTTGTTAGTACACGATTTGGTCTATTAGTCTATGGAGAATGTCAATTTAATTCAAGATCATTTGAAGAAGCATCAGATTCGCTAAAAGTTCTATTTGGTCTTGCAGCTTAGAGACTTAGTGTCCCAAGTTGATGATTGGGTGTTTCTGAAAGTCTCTCCTATGAAAGGCATTGATATTTGGGAAGAAGGGGAAGCTTAGTCCCCGCTATATTGGGCCATATGGAATCTCACAAAAGATCGGGCTTGTGGCTTATGAGTTAGAATTGCCACAAGAAATAGCTGTTGTACACCAGTGTTTCATGTGTCTACGTTGAAGAAATTTATGGGAGACCCGTCTTTTTTGGTTACTACAGTGATTATAGGGGTTAAAGTAGCCTAACTCATGAAGAAAGTCGAGTTGCTATTCTTGATCGTCAAATTCGCAAGCTCAGAACTAAGAAAATTGCTTCAGTGAAAGTGCATTAGAGGAATCAAAAGGTTTAATAGGCTACGTGGGAAGCTGAAGAGGACATGAAGTCCATATATCCCCATCTCTTTGTATAGCAAGCGGAAAATGTAGAAGGGAACTAGCCTTCTCATTTAGAACTTATATTATAATCTCCATGTCTTTTAAAATTCAGTTTCAGTAGCCATTCAGTTTGGTACCTATTCAATTCAACACCTCAACAGTTCATCAATATGGTATTCATTCAGCTTAGTATGCATGTGTTCATGACATTTCAGTGTTCACATGTTTCCATCATTATTGTTTAAGGTCCAGAGTTAGCCGTAGTAACAATCAGGACAATCATTCGATGACGAACTATCCCAAGTGAGAGATAATGTAACACTCCATAAATCCAGATTAGTTGTGGATGCGTTAAATGAATAATAATGTGACCTTTTAGACATGTGAAGTCCTATCATGATGAGTATGTGTGGAAACAGTTGTTTTGGAATCAAAACCCGAGTGAGGTGCATAAAAATCTACAGAATCGGCTAAGTTTATGGAAGGTCCATCTTACAGCCATAGACAATACAAGGCCATGAAAACTCATAGCCTTAGATAGTGCAAGGCCATGAAAACTTACAACCTTAGGCAGTGCAAGGCACCGTCCATGGCATTAACCTTAGCACCCCTGAGAGTGCAAGCCCATGTAGTTTTTGCGCATCTCATGGCGCATTGAACTGTTATTTAGCGCCTTTGATGATGCCCCACACCGATGATGTTTATCTGAGCTAATTTTAATATTTCCTCAATTTTAAGAAGTGTTCACTTATTTAAAAGCCGTACCTCGTCCCCCCACCCCAAACACAATTACTCTAGAAAGAGAAGCTCTCAAGAACATAACTTCCCCAAGGTCCCTTCATCACCCAATGTTAGTTCTAATGATGAGTCTAAGTTAATTTCAATTCTCCAACACCTTATTAACATGGATAAATCCTTCAGATCATTAGATATTACATCGAGACACCATTATTGATAAAAAAACCCTATAACTCGAATTCAAGAGGATTCAACTTCAAAAATGTAATGCTTCTACTCCCTAATCATTTATAACTATGAATTAAAGAGTTTTTGGGAGAATATTAGATTGGTTTGATAAAGCGAATCAAATGAATTATGCTATGGTTTTTCATTGTTGACTTAAGAATTCTATAATCATTTGTGTGATGAGAAATGGTGTTAGTTAGATCTATTTGGGATTGTAGAATCACCTAGAAGTAGTAGAATGAGAATTGGGTGAAGAAAACACCATTTATGAAGGCTATGAGGCTTTACACCCAAAAGGTGTTTGATAAAATTCCTAAGTTACCAAAACATGAGCCTTAGCACTAATATTGGTTCCTCTTGATATACATTGTCATAGATTATCGTGTAAGAGACGACAAACGTTGTGATATTCTTGAAAAAGGCTAGAGTTATGTTATGTGAGGCTAACTCTCTTTACGTTGAGAATGCTTATGATTCTCCCTACGTCCCATTCTTAATGAAACTTACGAGTTTCCTCAAAAGTAATTATGCCTTAGTTCCATGAATAGTTGTATAACTTCTATTCTTCATATGGCATAATTTCATAATTGTTCAATATCGTATGAGTTTCAGTTATGACAAATAAATTTATTATGAATACATGTCTCATTCTAGTCATATTCAACATTCCAATATCATGTAACTCAGTATGGTTCAGTATTTCAATATCATGTACTGCAATATGATTCTTAGTTCCTGATTGTAAATCCCTGAAAGTCAAACACATGTACTTGGGCCTAAGACCGTAGTTTATGCTTTATGCATATTTGGGTCTTAGGCCATAGTTTATGCTTTATACATCTTTGGGCTTGATGCCATAGTTATTTATACATATACTTGTGCCTGGGACTATAACTTGTGCACATATATATTGGGCCTGAGGCCATAGTTTGCTTATTCAGATAAACACGTGATTCATCATTCAGAAGAGGGATTATTCACATCATTACTTTATATGTTTAGTTCAATCATTAATTATCAGCTATAAGTTCACTTTCAGTTTCATTATTTATAGTTCATTTTTTCAGTTGTTTTACATACTTGTGCAATTCAAATCTACTGACGCCCCTTTTTGCCCAAGGCCTAGATCTCGTGATGCAGGTTACGATTTACAGGTTGACGATTCTTCTTGCTAGGACATCTTGTATCAGCTATTAGTGAGCACCAGTCTTTTGGGGTATTATCCCTTTTTATGTCTTTATAGTATTTCAGTTAGTAAGGTACGCCGAGGACCTTGTCCCGTTAAATAGTTAGCATTTCAGTATTCTTAGAGGCTTTATAGACTATAGTCCAATTCGTCAGACATTAGGAGGCTTTTATATGCTAGCCTTGTCGGCTAATTATTACACTTGCAGACTTTTTAGTACTTTACACATTTATGATATTCTAGTTAGACTCTCTAGTAGATCAACATGTTGCACATTTATATTTAGCTTATAGTTATACCACATGTTGATCCAGCGATACAGTTGGTTCGCCCGGTAACATGCAGTCCGACACTAAGTTTTGTTTTATGCCCAGACCATGGTTTAAGGCGTGACGGTTCAGGGGTGTAGGCTTGGATTGACGTTTTTTTGTTGACCTTTGACTATTTAATAAAGATTGGAGCTTTATTTCTTGGAATCAATTCCTATAGAATTATTTGATGTTAGTGAGTTGTTTTTTTAGCTAGACTTGCCCTGTTCGAAGGCCGATTTGAGAGGCAAGGGCTTTATGGAGTATTGATTCTCATGCTTTGAGATAAGTGTCTTGCCAAGGCATGGCTTTAGTGTATGTTATCCTTATATTTCGATGCTTTCTCCATGTTAGGGTTGATACACGTACATGGTGATGAGCGTATTTAGATAAGGATCCGTTCCCCTAGGGCCGTGCGCTCATCTTTCTCCTTGATAGCATACATGCGGTTATGGAAAACATATCAGTGTTGGGCTTATGTGTCTCCTAGGTACAAACTCTAATGCATACATGACTATTTTGCATATCTCCTCTATATGTTAGCACCAGAACTGTATACATCCTTTTGATGCATAACTTCTCTATATACTGGTTTACTTGATGAAATGGTAAATAGTGCATATCTTCTCTATATGTCTCTCTCTGTGTAACTTGACTTGCCTATTTTTACATATCTTCTCTATATGTTGAATTATTTGTGTGTTTCGATTTTAGCGCATATATTCTTTATTGCACCGCTGTTCTTATCTATATTTCATGCGTAGTTTCCAGTATTATTATTGCATACGTATATGTATTCATGATTTGAAATTCCAGAACTGATTATCATTGATTAGTCTTTCCCCTACCTCTTTGAAGTTAGTCATTATACTTACTGAGTACTTACGCATAATAAATTCTATACTTAATTGTGCAGATGTAGGTGTGTGACCTAGTTGATTGCTGGAATTGCTGTTACTGTTCAGAGATGGGGTAGAGATACATCATGATCGAACTCCTTGTGTCTCTTTTTATTTCTATTACTGTTATTTCTTTAAACCGTATAACAAATTATCAAATTTGTATTCATTTATTAGAGCTCATGACTCAATGTAACCAATTCTAGGGATTTATGTATTGATGCGATATTTATTTATAGTTATCTAACTTTCAAACTTATTTATTATGTAATTGTGTTATTATGTTTTGTTATTATTTTAGGACTGCCTTGACTAGCAAGTGGTTAGGTTCCATCACGGCTGGTGGCAGTTTTTGATCATGACAAGTTTGTATCATAGGCCTAGGTTCAAAGGTTACATGGGTCATGAGAAAGTCTATTAGAGTCTTGTGGATCGGTACAAAGATGTTTGTACTTATCTTCGAGAAGTTACATGATTGCTAGGAAAATTTCTCTTTCTTTCATTCTTTATCGTGCAGATTTGTTTATTCAGAAGTTTAAATCCTTACTCTTTTATTCTATCATAGATGGTGAGGATACGTTCAACTAGTACGGCTGGACAAGCGCCAGTACCCCAGGCTAGAGACCCGAAAGGCCCGGGCCGAGGTAGAGGTAGGGGTGGTGCATGAACTACGGTAAAAGGCCCCGTTACAGAAGCCACTGTAGAGCCACCAGTCACTCCCATTGAGAAGAAGATTCCTGATTATGTTGAGACAGTGGGACAACTTATACTCTAGAGGAACCTATTGCTAGCCATGGACTTCAGGAGTCTTTGGATTAGAATTTGTTTATATATATGACTTTTGCTCAAGCATGAATGATTCTAGTTACACTAGCTACCTCACACGCTAGGGGAGGAGCCCAGACTCCAACCACATATACACTAGAGTAGCGGGATCGTGGTCATCAGACACAGGGGGTTCTACCAGTGCAGCCATTCCTTGTAGTCCAGCCCGAGATTTTGCCAGTTTTCAGTGCTAAGGAGCAAAAGAGAATGAGAGTTCAGAGACTTCATCCTCCTCACTTCAGTGGAGAGCCTAGTGAGGATGCAAAGGATTTTCTTGATGAGTGTCATCAGATTAACGTAGTTTGGATTTGGTGGAATCAAACGGGGTTGATTTTGTCACTTTCCAACTAACATGTCTAGCCTATAGATAGTGACATGCCTACAATTTGAGGTGGCCAGCTACCGCAACATCACTCACATGGTCTCAGTTATATTTTCTCTTATTGGAGAAGTTTTTCCTATATACTCACAAATATGAGTTGTGTAGAGAGTTTGAGCATCTACACTAGGAGGGTATGACCGTGACTTAGTATGAGATGAGGTTCAAGGAGCTGGCACCTCATGCTTTGTTCTTGATCCCTACTGAGAGGGAGAGAGTTAGGAGGTTCATTGAGGGCCTCAATTTTGGTATTCGGTATGGGGTTGCTTGAGAGGCCGAGACTGATACTATTTTTCATCAGGTTGTAGTGATTGTCAGGCGTTTGGAGCATATTTTCATATAGGAGATAAATAAGCGGGATTCTAAGGGGGCCCATGCTTAGGTGGTTTTGGTGGTGTCACGCCCCAATCTCTCTCAATGGGATGTTGTGATGACACCTAATCTCTAAGACTAGGTGAGCCTAACATGCATGAAGAATTTAATAGAAAGGGTCGTTGGGTAGGGTGCATAAGAATAATGCTGAATATGGTGTATTAGTAATGCGGGGATTAGTAATGCATGGGTTAGTAATGCAAGCATTAGTTATGCAGAGATTATTTTTTATAAATTGTTTGGTGTGGTGTATTGAAATTTAAAATGCATTACATAATTTTTTTAAATTAGTTGTTTACAAAAATGCCCTCTATATTCTTTAGCTTTAAGGGACTTTAAGGATAATTTTGTCTTTACTCATGATAATGCATGCATTAATAGCCTTGGTATTACTAATACCATAGTTTGCTATGCATTAGTTATACCTAGGATAATACCAATTAAGATGTAAAAGTAATGCTTGTATTAATTATACATAGGTTAAAAAAGTATTCCAAATAAGATATTACTAATACACAAATATAATGCATGCATTATTTTCTATAATGCACTTTACCAAACGACCTCATATAGCAATAAAACTTTCAATTTTAACCAATAGTTATCATTTAAAGGACTATGCAATACAACTGAACGTAACACCCAAAATTTGGAGATACCGATTCACAAGCTCTGCACGAGTATACTGAAACATCCCTATACAACAATATCTTTAAAAGGAGTATAAAAAAGAACTAGATAGAGGGTGACTCCGAGGCATGTGAACTCATACAAGTATACCTTGAAGTCTCCGATCCAGCCTCAATTCACGGATGCCTAGGCAGGTATGGATTACCTAAATCTCCACAAAAAGATATGCAGAAATGTAGTATGAATACACCACAACGGAACCCAGTAAGTATCAAACCTAACCTAGGTAGAGTAGTAACAAGGTTAGGTCTAGGCACCTACTATAATAAATAATGACTGAACAGGTATAGCGGAGTATAATCATGGAAACAATGGAAATGATACAATGAAGAAACATAACAAGAATAGCTACACTGAAATTAGGACATTTAAGACATCATAAAAGAAAACACATAATAAGAATGCCAGGGAAACAATGCATCCAAAACACAAGTGATGTAAATGAAAGGTATCAACAAGAATCTCTACCAAGGTACCTCCCCGTAGTCTTATTACACAAATCAAATCATAGTCTTTCCTGATATTTAGTTTTGAAAATTATTTTTCCGAAATAGCTACCTGCGTTTTAGCCCACCTTATGACACTGTGTGGCTTCAAGTAGCTACCCTACTAGCAACACGCGTATCAAGCACACCTTATCTCACTGAATTCATATCAACCCCAATCCTTATACCTCCGCATGCATATTAATATCACAATATATCACAAATTGCACCTCAAGTGCCCAAAACAACAACTTGCCAAAGAAGTCAACAAGAATAATGTTTCCACAATAAATAATCGATCGCTCAACACCAATATGTACAAGAGTTTAAACAATAGCAATCGGAAGTGAATATCTCAACAAGAATGGTATTTCAATAATTTACAACTTTGCCTCAAAGTGAATCACGTCCTTTATAATTTTAACACCATAATTCAACAATATGATATTCCAGAAACAACAACCTCAATTAAGGTAACTCTATAGTTAATTAACAAGGAAATGAGCGAACAATGACTTCAACTTAGCATGTAAAGGCAAATAACAAGTAAGATATGATACAATCTTTCATTGTCAAGTAATTCACGTAAGGATAGATTAACGATGATAAAGATAACATGTTATGACAATTCAATTGAAGGAATGGAAAGAATCTACATATCTTTAACCGGTCAATAACCATATTTAGCCCATGTACCCACTCGTGACATGTCGTACATGGCCTTTATGTACCACAATTAACACAAAACAACACCAATCCTAAGGGGCAATTCTCCCATACAAAGTTAGGCAAGATACTTACCTCAAAACACGCTAACTCAATCCACTAGTAAGCCATTCGTGCGATTATCAAACTCCGAATGGCTCGAATATAACCAAAATATCTTTATACCATAAATACAAACTATAGGAAACTATTATGGATAATAAAGTTGAAATATTTAAAGAAATTCGAAAAGTCAACCCCTGACCCGCGTCTCAGAACCCGACCTAACTTACAAAATCCAAAAACTCAATCGATAACGACTCAAAACTCGAATCGACTTTCAAATCCTCAAAATATAGTCTATTAGTTTTCACAATTTTCCCCAACTTTTCTAACCCCAAAAACTAATTAAATGGAAAAATAATCAAATCTGAGTTAGAATCACACACCCCAATCAGCTCCTTTAAAATCTCTTCAAAAGTCGCCCGATTTCTAGCTCAAAAGATGAAAAATGAAACAAAACCCTAGATTTTGAAATTAAGTACTGCTGCCCAGCCGCCTTTAGCTATCACGGAAACACACTGGCGATCGCGGAGAACGAATCTCCGAGCTCACAAAAATCACTTTTGCAATCGCGAAAGATCTATCACGAAGGCGATTACCAACTTCCTCAACTTACGTGATCACGTTCCTGGCCATTTGATCGCAAAGAACATCGAGTGCCTCAGGCCCATCCTGTCCTTCCTTATATGCGAATGCAATCCCCCTCACGCATTCACGATTCACAAACTCTTCAAACATTGCGATCACATCCATTACTTCACGAATGCAAATAATAAAATTCCAGCAGTCCCAAACTACTCTTTGCGATCATGGGAGAACCTTTGCGAACCCATAAAAGGAAACTAGAACAGAAAAAACCAGCAGTCCTATTTCAATATCAGATGGTACGAACTGAATCCAAAATATGCCCAGGGCCCCGGGACCCCGTTCGAACATACCATAAGTACTAAAACATGATATGAACTTGCTCGAAGCCTCAAATCACATCAAACAACATTAAAGCCACGAATTGTACAACGATTCAAGCGTAAGGTACTTATGAACTTCTAACTTCTAAACCTAATGCCGAAACATACCAAACCAACTACAGCTGACCTCAAATTTAGAACACAAGTAATAATTGACACAACAAACCTATTCCAACTTCCGGAACAAAAATCTAGAACTGATATCAACAAAGTCAACTCCCGGTAAAACTTCTCTACCATCCAAACTTACAATTTTCGAACTTTTGCCAATTCAAGCTGAAACGACCTATGGAACTTCAAATAAATATCTAGACACACTCCTAAGTCCAAAATCACCATACAGAGGTATTGGAACCATCAAAGCTCCATTCCAGAGTCATCTACACAAAACTCAAACTCTGATCATCTCTTTCAACTTAAGTTACCAACTTTGGGACAAAATGTCCCATTTTACTCTGAAATCGACCCGAAACCAATACCAACCACCACGACAAGTCACATAACAACAATATAACATAGAGGAGGAAATAAATAGGGGAACGAGGCTAAAATAGTCAAAACATCTGGTCGAATCGTTATATCCTCCCCCTCTTAAAGCAATCGTTCATCCTCGAACGAGTATAGAGATATACCTAAAGTGATGAAAAGATAAGGATAACGGTTACGTATATCTTTATCGGCCTCCCGGTTGCCTCCTCAACTGGTTGATCTTTCTACTAATACTCTGCAAAAGTAATGCTCTTTGACCTTAACTTTTGGACCTGTCTGTCCAAGATGCCATCAACTCCTTAACATAAGACCAATCATTGTCAAATTAAACTGAGCTGAAATATAACACATGGGACATATCACCATGATACTTTCGGAGCTTCGAAACATGGAATACCATATGAACTGCTGATAGACTAGGTCTCAACTAGCCCTTCCTTCCGAACCTCATAACACCCTTCATGGGAGAAACTCGGAGCATGACCTGCTCTCCTACCATGAATGCAACATCATGGACCTTCCGATCCGCATGACTCTTCTGTCTAGATTGCATTGTATGAAGCCAATTCTGGATCAACTTGACCTTATCTAAGGCTTATTAAACCAAATTGGTGCCTAATAATTTAGCCTCTCTCGGCTAAAACCAACAAACTGGAGACCGACACCGCTCCAATATAGGGCCTCGTACATAGCCGTCTATATATTCAATAGGTAGGTGTTGTTGTAGGAAAACTCTGCAAGTGAAATGAACTGATCCCAAGGACCCCCAAACTCTAAAAAGCATGCACAAAACATGTCTTCCAATATCTTAATGGTGCACTCGGACTGTCCGTTTGTCTGAGGGTGGAATGTTGTACTCAACTCAACCGTGATGTAAACTGCGTACCTCAGTCAGAATGATAGATACTGGCACACCATGAAGTCGGACAGTCTCGTGGATATAAATGTAAGACCGCTACTCTGAAGAAATTGTAGCCACCACCAGAACGAAATAAGCTGACTTGGTCTACCTATCCACAATCACCCATGCAATTTCAAACTTCTTCTGAGTTTATGGGAGTAACTCGCTCCCTGTATACGGTAAAAATCAAAGGGTTCGATTTTGTGACCAATGAGGCACCTCATAAATACCACCCCCAGAAGGCTCAAAGTTCAGCTCGGGGCTCGACCTCGAGGGTTCCCAATGATCGATCTCGAGGCAATGCAAATCAGAAGCTATGATGGACTAATGGGAAGTTCCCAAGGCACATGATTAAAGCTGACCAAGTCTATTAGGCTAGTTCAAGCCCGTACAGTGGCATTAGAAGGCTATACCAGCCATATATCTTTGTAATAAATACACTTGTACTATGTTGGGATTCCCCCTAGTATATAAAGGGGACCCTTGTCATTTTGTAAGGACACATTATTCACAATATTCAATACAAGAACATTCTCTACTCTGTAACTTAAACATATTCTCTTGGATTCACTACTTACATTTATTGCCTATATTTATTGTGTTCCATTTATTGTTATTCATTTGTTTCTCATTATTGGTCATAAAGAGCCTTCGTCAAAGCTCACTAACTATTAATCCTTCATCGGCTATCCGTAGCTTAGTATCGAGCTCGACTTCGAGGCCCTGTATACCCAAGCTCGAGGACCCGATTCTCAGTCGCTCGGTTTTCCTAAACGCATTATTTTCAAGCTATTATCTTAATTCCTAATCTCATACTTAGCATCTATTGCCTAACAACTAGCCTAAAAATATATCACATATTTTTAGAACCACAAAATCAAATCTAATTGTAATTACCATTTTCAAGGTAAACAGTTTGGAGCCCACCATGAGGCTAAAAATAATAGTGATTGTTTTCTTGCTGGTTTAATACATAACGCAAGTTATCTTTCACACTTTTTCTTGTACAAGAATCTTTGGTTTCAGGTCAAAATGTCTAACTATGTAAATGCATATGAAAACAATAGTCTTGAAGACCATGGAGAGAATGGCGTGGCCATTCCAGGTATTGGTGTACTACCCCGAAACCCTGAGGACGCACCACAGCCAATCCTAGCAGATGTGGTCTCATGCGATTCCCAACATATCGATATAAGCACACACACTAACAGAGCATATGCCAAGGAGACCAACAAGAAGTTCAGAAAACCCCAGCTCGAGAGGAACATGAGGTTAGCCTTCACATTATTTTTGAGATGTTGCAAGCACAACAATTGGCAATTTCAACCGCAAAGTCCCCAAAAAACCCTAAGTACAGCGGCCCTGAAAATGGCTCTTCGAACCGAACAAGTACCTGAAAGGTCGAGCAACAATGGGTCTGCAGTCGACCCTACTATTATGAAGATGCTCGAACACCTCACAAAGAGGATTGAGTTGGGTAAAAAGATAATAGAAGCTAACAACAAAAAGGTAGAAACCTACAACTCGAGGGTAGATCAGATCCCGTGCACACCCCCCGATCTTGAAGGGAATCGATTCGAAGAAATTTGTACAAAAACCATTCCCATCAGATGCTGCTCCAAAGCCCATCCTGAAGAAATTCAGAATGCCCGATCTACAAAAATACAACGGAACCTCGGATCCTAACGAGCACATCACAACTTACACTTGTGCCGTAAAGGGAAATGACCTGAAGGACAATGAGATCGAATCTATCCTATTGAAGAAGTTCGAAGAAACACTTTCAAAAGGGTCCATGATGTGGTATTATAACCTAGCCCCAAATTCCATAGACTCATTTGCCATGTTGGTAAATTCTTTCAAAAGGGCACATGCCGGTGCCATCAAGGTGGCTACAAGGAAATCCGATGTTTTAAAAATCAAACAAAGGGAAAACGAGATGCTGTGGGAGTTTGTATCTCGCTTCCAAATAGAGCGGATGGAATTACCACCAGTCTCCGATGACTGGGCAGTGTAGGCCTTCACCTAAGGTTTGAATGAGTGAAGTTAAGTGGCTTCAAAGCAGCTGAAGTAGAATTTGATGAACACCTCGCCGTGACTTGGTCGGATGTTCACAACCGATATCAGTCGAAGATTACTAATAACTAGGGATTCTAGTTCATTTTGCACTCCTTTTTACTTGCGTTTTGGATTAAAATGTATATAAATATTCCCAAAGGCTTACATGTTGTACTTGTTTGCAGGGTTTGGTCAAAAAAGTGCCAGGTAGTTAAAACCAGCTCAAAAAGGAGTGAAACATGTACAAGTACCAAGAACAAGTCAAGGCACTGCTGCAACATAAAATCCATTACAGCTGCAAAAGACTCACCACGGCCGCAAACCATTTAGTGCGGTCCCTGGTGGATGAGTTCAGAGAGGGGAACTTTTGGAGCATAAAGCAGTACGGTCCGCAGAGGATTTCTCGCGGCCGCAGAAGCCTCTCCGCAGCTGCAATCCCTTTTATGCTGTCCGCGGATAAGGGATTCAGAGAGTTGGGAGTTTGGACGATTGAAGTCAGCGCGGTCCATGGAGCATTTTGTGCGGACCACAGTGAATCCACCACGGCCGTGGAGAATTTTATGCGGCCCACGGTGGCTAGATTCAGAGAGTGAAAAGTCAAACCAAATTGCCTTATCGCGGCCGCGGCGCATTTTTCGCGGTCCCTAATACCTCTATCAGGGGTATTTTTGTCCAAAAAATTGGCCTAGTATAAATACTTTCATTTCACATATTTAGGGCATCTATTAGAATCCAGAGCACGTGACCAGTAGTTTTGATCCATGTTGATTAATTTGTAGCTAGTTTAACACTGAATCTTCAATTCTTAGTTTGTAATCAAAATATATGGGTTATTCTTCATCTATTTATCTATTTTATTCCATTATTATGAGTAGCTGGACCCATTATCTAGGATTGTGGCTCCACCCTAGTGTGGGTATTTGATGGGTCTTTTGATTTAAGGCTTAGATGTTTATGGGTAGTTGATATTTGGACTGATTTGTGTTTTCAATGTTGAATTAGTGGTTGCAAACTAATTTGTGCTTTTTTGAGTTGGGGATCTTCTTGAGAAAGAGAGTTTGAGTCTAGGGAAATTAGTCCAACAAGGAATTGAGGTGTATTCAAGAGATTGATATCTCTAATTAAAGGGTTAAACCTAGATATAGTAATACCCGACTTGAGCCTATATTGCTTGCACAATTTTTGACACCCAATTGGTCTTGAGAAAGTCAATTAGGGAAAAGTCTCTCAAGATACCGAGAGGTATATAGTGAGTATTTCCGTGCATTAGCTATATCGCAATCGTCAACATAACAACTTTGCCTTAGGCCTTAGATCCCGCCAAGTATTCACATAGGAGAAAGTCACTTCCCTAGTACCTCTTTAATCATTTAGAAAACCTTACAAGCATTTACTCTTAGTCTAATTTAGTATCTCATTTGTATAAAATTAGAAGTAACAAACAACAATTATGATTGGAAGAGTAACTAATAGCACTATGCATTTCTAGTTTAGATAGGACTCCAATTCCCAATCAATCTAGTTCCATATGGATTCGATCCCAACCATCTCGGGTAAAAGTTGCATCGACTGCTCTCGCCACTTTGTAGTAGTGTAGGGTTGGATCTGATCACTTTTTGTCACCGTTGTCGGGGAGCTAACGGTTTTGGCTATCTATCTAAATAATTTTGTGTATTATTTTTATTTCCTTCTGTGTTACTAATTTGTGTATGTCGCAAACTCAGGTACAAAATGGAGACAAACAACGCACCTCTTGGAGACTTTCCACTAGGGGAGGAGGTAGATGACAATATTGATGATGAAGTTCAATAGTACCTCAACCTCAAAGGAGAGGATGCCATGCCAATGACAATGTTCAATGCCCTCCCCCACAACCTCCAAGAGTGGCTCCTCGGGTGTTTCCAAACGAAGGATATGCTAGTGCAATTGTCCCACCCCGAATCCGAGTGGGCAATTTCTAAATTACAAATGTGATGCTGACCTTGTTGGAGCAGTAAGGGTATTTCACGGGTGCTTCCCATCAGAATACATATAAACATCTCAAGGGTTTTGTGGATACGTGTTGGGGAAGCAAGCAAACAAATGTGTCAGAGGATGTGCTTCGGTTGAGATTATTCCCTTTTTCACTTTGAGGGATGGCATTGGATTGGCTGGAGAGGCTTCCCAACCATTCTATCACTTCATGGGATGAGTTGGCCGATAAGTTCATAGCCAAGTTTTTCTCACCGGGACATAAGGCAGCTTTAAGGGATGAAATCTTAGCTTTCAATTAGGAACCAAATGAGCCCCTTCATAAAATCTGGGATTGATATAGAACTATGATCAAGGAATTCCCCAACAATGATATGACTAAGGTAATGATTCAATAGACATTTTATCGGGGTATAAACACGACCAATCAGTGTGTGGTGAACTAGTTAGTAGGGGTTAATTTTCTGAAGTTGCCTTATGCTGAGGCTTGTGACATTTTTGATGAGATGGCTGGCATGTCCTCCGCTTGTCAAAGTATATCTAATGTGCCACAGGGTGACCCCACGGTCATTCACTTGCATAAAGAGCTCCATGCTCATGGACATGCAATGGCAGAATTAACAACCACAATGAACCAGTTAGCAAAGACACAGTTACAACATGTTCAAAATTCATACCAGGTCAATGCTATGGAAGGTGTTAACATGATAGTGAACAAAAGAAGACAAAGAGGTCAATAGAACCAAGGGAGTTCGGATCAATATGACAATGATAGTGGTGGATTCCAAGATGATGGTTATGATGAGCAGAATGAAGAAGTGCAATATGTGAATAACTATCAAGGCCAACGGGGCAATTCTTTCTACAAACAACAATGGAGACCCCAAGGCAATTGGGGAAATTAGTAACAAGGGAATAGTAATTGGGGGAACAACAACGAAAATGCAAATTGGGGCAATCAGAACAATAACCAAAATAATTAGGGTAATTGGAATGGCAACAACAACAATTGGGGTGTAAACAACAATCAGGGCGGTTGGAACAATGGAAACCAAGAAAATCGGGGCAAGGCTTTCAAAAGCCCCCAATGTATCAACAACCAAACAATTCATCCCCATTTCCATCCCAAGGTCCTAGTTCTTCCAACAATGAAATGGCAAGAATTGAAATGATGTTTGAACAGATGATGAAAAAGAATGCTGACTCTGATGCCCAGTTGGAATCCCACAATACTTCAATCAGAAAGTTGGAGGTTCAACTAGGACAAATCTCACAATACTTGAATACTCGCCCTAAGGGGGCTCTACCTAGTGATACGGTAGTCAACCCAAAGGGTGAGAACAGTTTCGGGCATGTATCGGCGGTAACTACAAGAAGTGGATGAGGCGGTGATGTTAATGCCTCCAAACAAAAAGAAATTGTGAGTGTTGAAGTTGAGTTGCAAGAGGATGAGATCCCTTTGGTGGTTGAGAATGTGATTGATGAGAACGTGAATGAGGAAGTGAGGATTGATATCCACGATAGCGAGGTGGAAACTCAGAATGACGTGAACCCATCTAGGGAACACTTAATAGACATGCCGGAAATGGTTGTGCCTAAAGCTAAGGCTCCTTTGCCAAGGCCACCTCCACCTTATCCTCAAAGGCTTGGGAAGCAGAAAAATGAGAACTAGTTTATGATGTTTATTGACATAATGAAGAGCTTGTCCATTAATGTACCTTTGGTGGAGGCTCTAGAGCAAATGCCATGTTATGCTAAATTCATGAAAAATTTGGTGACCAAGAAAAGATCCATGGATTGTGAGACTATCAAGATAACCCAACAAGTTAGTGCAATAGTGCACTCAATGGCTCCGAAGCTAGAAGATCCCAGTGCTTTCACCATTCTTTGCACCATTGGGAGTGCAGACTTTGCAAAAGCTCTATTTGATTTGGGGGCAAGTATCAACTTGATGCCCTACTCAGGTTTCAAGACCTTGGGTATTGGGTAAATGGGGCCGACTTCCATGAGATTACAAATGGTAGATAGAACGATGAAGAGACCTTTGGGTTTAATTGATGATGTTCTTGTCCGGGCTAATTTTGTGATCTTGGATTGTGAGGTAAATTATGAGGTTACAATCATATTGGGAAGACCTTTCCTTGCTACTGGAAAGGCCTTAGTTGATGTGGAAGCAGGGCAACTCACCTTTCGGGTGGGTGATAAGAAAGTGGCCTTTCATGTGTGCAAGTCAATGAAGCAGCCCAACAGTTCTGAAGTGTGCTCTTTTGTGGATCTTGTCACGGTAGTGATAGTTGATGATGTTAGTGCAATGATCAATGTGGAGGACACTCTTGAGGCAGTATTGTTGAATCTTGATGTAAATGAGGATGAATGCCAAGTGGAGTGTGTCAATGCTTTACATGGAATGGGCTCTTACTCTTATGAGCCATGGAAACTCTCTTTGGATCCTGAGAATAGGAAGACTCTACCAACAAAGCCCTCAATCGAGGAACCTCCGGCATTAGAGTTAAAGCCGTTGCCTTCAAACATCAGGTATGAATTCGTAGGCCTAGTTCAATTGTGCCAGTTATTCTTTCCTCTTGTCTTACTAACATGCAGGTAGATGCCATATTGGCGGTGCTCCAAAAGTGGAAGAAGTCAATTGGATGGACCTTAGTTGATATTCAGGGAATAAGCCCTGCCTTTTGTATATAGAAGATTATTCTGGAAGATGATGCAATGTCCTCCTTGGAGCATCAAAGGAGGTTGAACGAGGCAATGCAAGAAGTTTTGAAAAAGGAGGTGATCAAGTGGTTGGATGCTGGGGTTGTGTACCCCATCTCTAATAACTCTTAGACTTCGCTGGTGCAATGTGTGCCGAAGAAGGGTGGTATGACCGTGGTTACCAATGCGCAAAATTAGTTGATTCCTATCAGGACTGTCACCAAATGAAGGGTGTGCATGGACTACCACAAGTTGAATAAAGTGACCCACAAGGATCACTTTCCATTGCCCTTCATTGATCAGATACTAGAAAGACTTGCTGGGTGTGCCTTCTACTGTTTCTTGGATGGGTATTATGGGTACAACCAAATTTTAATTGCTTCGAAAGATCAGGAGTAGACCACCTTCACTTGTCCATATGGTACCTTTGCCTTTTCTAGGATGCACATGCAACATTTTAGCGGTGTATGATGGCTATTTTGACTGATATGGTGGAGGACATTTTGGAGGTGTTTATGGAGGACTTCAGTGTTGTGAGTGACTCGTTTGATAAATGTTTAAAAAATCTTGATAGAGTGTTGGCCCGTTGTGAAGAAACCAATCTTGTGCTTAATTGGGAGAAATGCCACTTCATGGTTGAGGAGGGCATAGTCCTTGGCCATAAAATTTCAAAGCATGGTATAGAGGTGGACAAAGCTATTGAAGTGATTTCACGGCTCCCTCCCCTTACTTTTGTCAAGGGAGTTAGACGTTTTCTTGGGCCTACAGGATTCTACCAAAGATTCATCAAGGAATTTTAGAAGGTAGTTAATCCTTTGTGCAAGTTATTGGAAGAAGATGCAAAGTTCATGTTCAATGAGGGATGTATGCAAGCCTTTGAACTTCTCAAGTACAGGTTGACCACCAGTCCTATTATTACCACACCCAATTGGAGCTTACCTTTTTAGCTCATGTGTGACACAAGTGATGTTGAGGTTGCGGAGGTCTTGGGTCAAAGAGTGTATAAAATGTTTCAACCTGTGTATTATGCGAGCAAGACAATGACTGATGCTCAAGTGAATTACATGGTGACTAAAAAAGAGTTGTTGGCTATTGTGTTTGCAATGGAGAAATTTTGGCCATATCTCATGGGTGCCAAGGTTATAGTTCATAACAATCATGCCGAACTCCGGTACTTGATGACGAAGAAGGATTCCAAAGCTAGGCTGATGCGATGGGTCATGTTACTTCAAGAGTTTGATTTGGAGATTGTGGACCGGAAGGGTAGTGAAAACCAAGTGGCAGACCACTTTTCCCTCTTCGAGGAGGAAGGGATGCCTCGTGATGGCCTAGAGATCAATGATTCATTTTCCGATGAGCAACTCCTTTCTGGTTCGGTGAATGGTATGCCATCATTCGCGGGCGTTGCTAATTTCCTAGTGACTGGTATGATCCCATGTGAGCTCTCTTCTAACCAAAGAAAGAAGCTCAAACGGGATAGTTTGGACTTCTATTAGGATGAGCCATACTTGTTCAACATCTGCACGGATGGTGTGATATGAAGGTGGGTCCCGGAGGAGGAGCTATTGAGTATCTTAGAGGCTTGTCATTCCTCCCCTTATGGTGGTCATCACAGTGGGGTGAGGACCGCTTCAAAGGTTCTTAGTTGTAGGTTTTACTAGCCAACTTCGTACAAAGATGCAAGTGAAATTGTGAAGAGATGCGATAAATGTCAAAGAGCGGGTGGAATTTTGAAGAAAGATGAGATGCCTCTCAATACCATTCTTGAAGTTGATATTTTTGATGTGTGGGACATTGATTTCATAGTCTCATTTGTTAGTTCGTGTGGAAACACATACATTCTAGTGGCAATTGATCATGTTTAAAAGTGGATTGAAGTCGTGAATTACAACAATGAGGCCCGGAGTGTTGTTGCATTTCTCAAGAAGAGCATTTTTACTAGGTTTGGCACTCTTCGAGCAATCATAAGTGATGGCGGGGTCTCATTTTTGTAATCGAGCTTTTGACACTTTGCTTGCAAAGTATGGCGTCAATCACAAAGTTTCTACTCCTTATCACCCTCAGGCAAGTGGCCAAGTTTAAGTCTCATACAGGGAAATCAAGAGTATATTTTCAAAGACGGTCAATGCAAATAGGACCGATTGGTCAAAGAAATTGGATGATGCTCTATGGGCTTATAGGACTTCTTACAAGACTCCGATTGGTATGTCTCCATACCGGTTGATATTTGGGAAAGCTTGCCATCTGCCATTTGAGTTAGAGCACAAGGGCATGTGGGCTTTGAGGAGGCTGAATCTTGAATGGGATGTGACAACAAATCTTCATGTGGAGCAGCTTAATAAACTTGATGAATTTCGATTCCATGCCTACTCCAGTTTGTCCTTGTATAAGGACAAGATGATGTACCATCATGATAAGTATGCTCGTGGCAAGGAGTTCATAGTGGTTGATTTGGTTCTCTTGTTCAATTCTCGGTTACGTCTGTTTCTGCGAAAGCTTAAGTCGAAATGGGGTGGACCTTTTGAAGTGGTGTTTTTGACTCTGTTTGGTGCACTTGACTTGAAAGACAAAAAATGGGAGGTCTTAAAAGTTAATGGGCACAGAGTTAAACACTACCTTGGGAAGATTGATGACAGCCACGTTGTGGCACTACTCCATCTAAAGTGATTTGATGGTAACCTGCATCATGTCAGGACGTTAAATCAGGCGCTTCTTGGGAGGCAACCCATGTGTCTTTCTTTTTTTTTCTTTGATTTTCATTATAGTATAGGATTTGCTTTTGGTCTAACTGGCTGTGAGTTGTGTGTAGGGTTGTTTTGATGTAGTGCACGAATAAACTAGAAAATTGATGCACTCTCTGAAGTTTGGACTGCTGTCGCAATGCATTTTTCACGGCAGCAATGGCCTTGTTAAGGGGGAAAAATTTCATTGCGGTCCGCAGTGTTGATTGGTAAAGAGCGGAGGCTCTCTGAAGTTGTAAATCCAATAGTAGTAGTAGCTTCTTCTCAGCCTCCCTCAACTACACCAGATATTGCCCTAGGACCCTCTACTTCCATAGTTCCAGATATCCTCTCATCCTCAGTTTACCTATTGACTGCCCACCGTTTGAGCCAAACCCTTGCCAGTATAAACAACTGGATGTAGACAGCTACTTTTAAGCTGTCTGTCCTTTTTAGCTCGGTGGCAGCCCAGTCCATACCCCCACAGCCACAGGTCCCAGCACAAGTGGAGGAGACTCTCAACGAGCTTCTGGACAACTAGAAGAAGCTCCTGGAGAACCAGAAGTTGATATTACATGCTGTAGGTACTCATGGAAAAGCACTAAGTGAGTTGGCAAAGTAAACAAAGAAGTTGAGAAAGACTCGAGTATCAAAGGACTCTGTGAAGGAGTTGAGGGGCGAAGTGGAGAAAATGAAGGTTGATCACTTGGCATTGGAGCTGCAATTGCATGACCCAATTCCAGCAGCCCAGCCTGAGCCGTAGTAGGAGATGGGAAGGCCAGCAAAGAGGAAGAGGGTGATCTCCCAAGATGATGATGCAGTGATAGAGTTGGAGGACCCGCAGGGAGGTTCCTCTAGCCAGCCTCAGGCCCCAGAGCAGCCTCAAGTCTCAGTGCAGACATAGGATACGGGATCCCTTTACAGGTTCAAAAGCAGTCATAGGACCCAGGGACTTAGGCTCATGACCCCATGCAGACGGAGGGCCAATACAGAGTTTCTCTTTACTCTCAATCTTTTATTGAGATATTTTTGGTTAGTTAGCACTAAGGACAATGCTAGCTTTCATTTGAGGGGGTAGCCCTATTTTGATGACATTGGGTTGTAAATATGATACTACTTTCTTTTTATTATGCTTTCTTTTTATTTTTGGTATGTATATAATTTTACTAGTTTATTGCACTTTTCGTACTTTGCAACTTTGGTTTGTATATAAAGTTACTTTCTGATGTATATATTCATTTCTCCCTTTTGTATATTCATCTAAATCCCTTATTGTACATATTCATTTTACTTTCCGCATTTTCCTTCATAGCTTCTTACTTCATCTTCGTAGCTTCTTATTTTGAGTTTTGAGTGCAGTAAGACTTTGGTTTTCTTATTGCAACGGTTCTTTCCAAAGGTGGAATTTGTGTGAACCGGGTGGGTCTTCCCGATGATGGATGGCATGACAACCTTCTTAAGGGTTTGAGCCTGTTTTCTTTTTATTTTTGTGTAAATAGTATCTAATGAGTAATGGTGCCTCAACCAAAGCTTCACTTGGGCCTAACACATTTGCCTTTGATCTTATGGTAATTTTGTTTTTTATTGTGTATAGGGTGGTGAAAGTTGTGACCTTAAGAATCTTGTGTTGGCCGATAATCATCAAGTGGTTTTTCGGGACTATTCGTGTTGGTCAAATAATATCTAAGATTGTTGTGGGCCCCCTACTTTGTCTCTTTAGCAATCATATAGCTTGTGTGATGAGAATTTGAATTGCAAGTCCAAGTCCCGTGCCATTAGTCTAGCACTTGCCTTGAATATTTGTCTAGGCGAAATCCTAAGTGTAGTTTGACTTGAGAAGTGATTATAGGCTCTCCTTTATCCGAATGATATCTTGAAAATTTCCATAGCCTACCAATGATAATATCTCTAGTCAACCTTTTTGAGCTAAAGCCTTTTTCTTTCAAAGACCATGATACAAGCCTTTACCCGTTCTAAAAAGACCCTCTCTTGGCACCCGAACTTTCCTTAGCACAAGGCTAAAGAATAAGTTTGGGGGAGAGATGAGTAATGCAACAAAGTGGTACAAGGTACAAAATGAAGAAAAGGAAAGGCAATGAAAAAGAAAGAAAATCAAAAAGTCAAAAAGAATGAACAATGTAGAAGAAATGAAGGGATTCAATAAATGTAAAGAGATGAAAGGTGCGAAAAGTTTAGAAAGGAGAAAAAGTTTTGAAATGAACAAGAAAGAGTGACAATGTGTCTCTCTAACCCCTAAGAAAGAAGTAAATGACTCAAAACGTCAAGAGAATGTGTGCCGAAATGAAGCAAATGAAGTGCTTAAGGGAAGATGGAACCTACTTAGACCAAATATTTCCTACCCTGACCCAAAAGCCTTCACTATATTTCCACAAAAGCCCTATATGATCTTGTGTTGAATGAATCTTACATTAGTGGTGACTCACATAAGGTGTAAGCTTATGGTACTTAGAGCCAGACTTGTGACCTTTCTTTGAGAGAGAAGAATGTGTTTCCCACAATTCTCATTCTGAGTGCTACAACTTAAAAGTGAGGTTTGATTATCGAGAGTTGAGGACTATGAGTTTGGGTTCCACAATGACCAAAGTAGTAGAAAGGGTTTTCTTGATGGGTTGAGTCAACTCTTGATGCTCTTGTGTCGCACTAAAACCATGGTGCTGAAAAGGTTGAATGTTGTTAATGATTCATTTGATTTGAGGGCAAGTATTAGTCCCAATTGATGCTAGATAAGGTCACTTTAGGTCAGCTGAATTTTCTTGGTTTTACTCTTAAGGAGGTGGGACTTATTTTAGTTGCTTGAGGACAAGCAAAAGCTAAAGTTTGGGGGACTTGATAACTAGGGATTCTAGTTCTTTTTGCACTCCTTTTTACTTGAGTTTTGGATTAAAAATGTATACAAATAGTCCCAAAGGCTTACATGTTGTACTTGTTTGTAGGGTTTGGTCAAAAAAGTGACAAGTAGTCAAAACCAGCTCAAAAAGGAGTGAAACATGCACAAGTACCAAGAACAAGTCAAGGCACTGCTGTAATATAAAATCCACTGCAGCTGCAAAAGACTCACCGTCGTTGCAAACCATTTAGTGCGGTCAGCGGTGGATGAGTTTAGAGAGGGGCACTTTTTGAGCTTAAAGCAGTGCGGTCCTCGGAGAATTTCTCGCGGCCGCAATCCATTTTATGCGGTCTACAGAGAGGAGATTCAGAGAGTTGGGAGTTTGGACGATTGAAGCCAGCACGGTCCGTGGAGCGTTTTGTGTAGACCGTAGTGAAGCCACCACGGCCGCGGTGCATTTTCTGCGATTGCCAGATTATGATATCGAAAAGTCAAGCGAAAAAGCCATTGCCAGATTGCCAGATTGCGATTGTCCAGAAAATTTGGCCTAGTATAAATACTTTCTTTTCACATTTTAGGGCATCTATTAGAATCCAGAGCATGTGAACGGCGGTTTTGTTCCATTTTGAGTAATTTGTAGCTAGTTTAACACTGAATCTTCAATTTCTTAGTTTGTAATCAAATTATATGGGTTATTCTTCATCTATTTATCTGTTTTCTTCCATTGTTTTGAGAAGCTAGACCCATTATCTAGGGTTGTGGCTCAACTCTAATGTGGATATTTTATGGGTCTTTTGATTTAAGGCTTAGATATTTATGGGTAGTTGATATTTGGACTGATTTATGTTTTCCATGTTGAATTAGTGGTTACAAACACTAATTTATGCCTTTTTGACTTGGGGATCTTCTCGAGAAAGAAAGTTTGAGTCTAGAGAAATTAGTCCAACAAGGAATTGGGGTATATTCAAGATATTGATAACTCTAATTAAAGGGATAAACCTAGAGATATTAATACCTGACTTGAGCCAATATTGCTTGCACAATTTTTGACACCCAATTAGTCTTGAGAAAGTCAATTAGGGCAAAGTCACTCAAGCTAACGAGAGGTATATAGTGAGTAGTTCCGTGCATTGGATATATCGCAATCCCCAACATAACAACTTTGCCTTAGGCCTTAGATCCTGTCAAGTATTCACGTAGGAGAAAGTCACTTCCCTAGTGCCTCTTTAATCATTTAGAAAACATTACAAGCATTCAGTCTTAGTCTAGTTTAGTATAAAATTAGAAGTAACAAACAACAATTATGATTGGAAAATTAATTAAGAGCACTACGCATTTCTAGTTTAGATAGGAATCCAATTCCCAATCAATCTAGCTCCTTGTGGATTCGATCCCGACCATCCCGGGTAAAAGCTGCATCGACTGCTCTCTCCACTTTGTAGTGGTGTAGGGTTGGACACGATCGATTACGGTAGAGGACGACCAACTGGGAGCCCCTTCGGGCTCGGTAAATCCAAGCAGACTCCTAGCAAAGGAGACAAAGCCAATCAAGGAAAGGTACCAACCATACACCGAAGATAGGAGAAACACCCCAAGGTGTAACGTACCCTAAAACGATCGAAGAACATATCGAGGTGAGAATCCTCGGGGACGGCAGAGTCAAATTCAATAGGAACACAGGACCGACGGAGGCACCCTGCCTGTCGGAATATAAC
Organism: Nicotiana sylvestris; assembly: GCF_000393655.2. Classification (NCBI taxonomy): domain Eukaryota; kingdom Viridiplantae; phylum Streptophyta; class Magnoliopsida; order Solanales; family Solanaceae; genus Nicotiana; species Nicotiana sylvestris. The sequence continues at coordinate 41,302,588 of NC_091068.1, forward strand.
TTCAACGTTGACATTTCTGACATCGTATCTGCCATCAGTAAAATCAGAGACACCAGGTGGCCAAGACTTGTGCGATCAGATCCATCGCAGAGGAGCCCCAACTTATTGTGCGAATTTCATGGCACACACGGTCATAGGACCGAAGATTGCAGACAACTCTGATAAGAAGTATCCCAACTACTCAATAAAGGACACCTCCAAGAATTCCTTAGCGACCGAGCCAAAAATCAGTTCCGGGAAAAAGAGGAAAATAGGAAGAATGAAACAGATAAGCCGTAACATGTCATCCACATGGTCATAGGAGGAATCGACATCCCACATGAACCCACTATCAGAAGAAAAAATATCCATCACCAGGGAAAAGCAAACTTGAGGTTACATAATTGAGGACGCTCTCACATTCAGCGACGAGGATATCGAGACCCTGTCTCAGCCTCACAATGACGCACTAGTAATCTCTTTTCTTGTGAATACATTTCAAATTAAATGTGTACTTGTGGATCCAGGAAATATTATCAGGTCTAGGGTGGTGGAGCAGCTCGGACTGCTCGACCAGATTGTGCCTGCCTCTCGATTCCTAAATGGATTCAACATGGCGAGTGAAACAACGAAAGGGAAAATAACCGTCCTAGTCAACGTGGCCGGCACGACCCAAAATGTCAAATTCCATGTCATCGAAGGAGACATGAGGTACAACGCCCTGTTTGGAAGGCCATGGATACATTTCATGAGAGCAGTACCATCAACCCTTCATAAAATGATGAAGTTTCTGACGAAGGACAAAATAAAAACCGTGTATGGGGAATAACATATAGCGAGGGATGTTCGCGGTGCACGATGTGGTACCAGCGTCAATACCCCCAACATCGAATTAGCCAAAGGATAAACAAATAGTGAAATAGCAATCACGAGACACATTATCGGCTATACCCGAATAAAACAAGCAAACGACCGTGCCGCATTCTCAGAGCAAACATTGAGGGTATATCGAGGCTTCAAGTGCCATCATCGACAATGTATAACCATCTCCCTTTTTACTTACATCTTACAAAAACCTTTGTGAAGGTGTCCGATCAGAATAGTTGAAGCGTTGTCCATCTCAAAGACGTTACGGTTTCAAAGAATACATTGCACTCTTTTCCTTCAATCGAGTTTTATCCCAATAAGGGTTTTACCGGCAAGATTTTTAATGAGGCAACATCTATATGCTACCTAAGGAAAGTTTCACAAGTGTCCAAGGATTCTTTTAAGTCAACCTCGAATACTGGGGGGCATGCCCGCGGAAGATCACCTTCTCAAAGAGGTCAAGATGAGCCGAAAAAGGCCTCAGTAGTAAAATGATGTATCGGGCCAAACAGTCGAACGAACTGTGTGTGCATAGAATAATTGAGGCCTTGATTGCAAAAACATGTATAAGCCCTCAATGAGGCAACACAAAGCTTACAAAGAATGAGACCAGAGCTAAAACACTTTTGACGTTTCGGGAACTATCGTTGTTACGCCCCGCAATATTACGTCGATATTATGCTTTGCAGTATTAAGTTACAACGATGTTGCACCCTGTAGTGTTATACGTTGGATTTGACGTAAGGTAATTGACACCAGTCCAAGTAAAAGATTATTTGGAGATTATAAGGATTATGCTATTTATAACAAGCAATGAATAAGTGTTATGAAGGATAGAGGGGTACACGGATTAACGAAAACGAATTTCGTTGGGAATGACCAATTAAGAATAAAATATGGGTGGAGCGATAATATTCGATAATTATAAATTAGTACCATGCAAGGTACCATATGACCACGGTAGTATAATATATAAAGTATGAATGAAGTATTTTAAAAATAAATAGAATTTTAAGTAATTTATGATAATTTTTAAATTATACGGGTAATTGATTAATTACTAGGTAACAGGACATTACCCAGTTAACTAGTAAAGTGGATAAATTGTTGGATAAACCTTATAAAAACTAACGTGGAAGCCCTCCCTTCAATATAAAACAACTCTTAAGTCATATTTGATAAGGTATCACATTAGAGGTTCAACCACCTTTTCATTGTATTAATCTAAGAGTTTCTCTTAAAGGAATTTGTTTTGTTTGCTTATATATGAAATCTTGTGCTAATTAGTAAGCATATATCTCTAAGCATGGGTGCAAAATGAAATCAAAAAGTTGTTTTCAATCCATATATATGATCTCAAAGGCTACCAGGAGATCTCTCCCATTCTTGTATCTATATAGGAGGGAGACAACTTATACTACTATTGTCTGTCATAGAGGATTCAACCTTTTCCTAAAGCTGAAAATTGTTACACACTCAATCTGCGTGTTGCTAATTATCTTTGAATAAGATTCAAAAAAATCAAAGTGGGCCAATATTGCCAAGATATTTACAAGAAAAGTGAATAAAGGAAATATGAGACAACGGGCTAGAATTGGGCGAGCAAAGTGTAATGGAGATATCAAGCTACTTTAGAAATTTATCCCTACAGTATATTATTAGTAAAAGGGACATGAAAACAAATTTTGGTTTAAACCTGAAGAAGACCATGGTACTTACAAGTATGTTAAGGTTATCCCTTCTTTCTTTTGGCATGATCCATACGATATGAACGGAACGTGCAAATGCACAAATTCCGTGAATGACTCTATTCATAGAAGTATTAGAGATATCTGTGTTCTTGAATTTCCGTGTGTTATAATGTCTTATCATCTGTTCATGGGTCTCAGAAAAATACAAAAGTTGAAAAGAGTTTAATTTATAATATTACTCAGAGGCAAAATGGTCTTATGACATTCCGAATGATTTTATTGATGTACTTTTTATGTACTGCATTCATATGCATTGACCTATGAACAGATGGCGTTATATACGCGTATATATGTAAATATATTTATATGGGATATGGGAAAAGATTACAATGTTATATACGCATCACCACCTAATCAGCTGGTATATGATGATGATGTTGCCCATAGTGGCCGAAATATGATTCAAACGGCGTTATATACGCATATATATGTATGTACTCAAATAGTGTTATATACGCCTATATATGTAAATATATATATATGGGATATGGGAAAGGTTATGGCGTTATATACGCACCACCACCTGATCAGCTGGTATACGATGATGATTTTGCCCACAGTGGCCGGTATGATATAATGGAATGCCCTCAGAGGATAATGATGTTATGAAACATGTACCTATGCACGATATGACATTCACAGGCACATGTATGACGCTAAAAGTAATTTATGATTTACAAAGTTATTCATACTTGCAGGTTGATCATGTACTCTATATTTCTTCCATGTCTCTGATGTACTTACTTATGTGCCTTACATACTCGGTACATTATTCGTACTAATGTCCTTTTTGCCTGGGCACGCTATGTTTCATGCCCGCAGGTCCCGATAGACAGGTCGAGAGCCCTCCAAGTAGGCTATCAGCTTAGCAAAAGATGTTGGTGTGCTCCATTTGCTCCGGAGTTGCTCGTTTGGTTAGTATAATTTAGACATGTAATGTTTTGTATGGCGAGACTCTATCCCGACCTTTATTACATTTATGTATTCTTAGAGGCTTGTAGATATATGTCTTGTACGTGAAAGATTGCACGACCTTGTCGGCCTATGTTTTGAGTTTATAAAGGATCATGTTGGCCTATTAGGCCCATATGTCATGTGTATATGATAATGTAATAATAACGATACGTTACGTTGGTACTCGGTTGAGTAAGGTACCGGGTGCCCGTCACGGCCCATCGGTTTGGGTCGTGACAAAAGTGGTATCAGAGCAGTTTTGTCCTAGGGAGTCTACAAGCCGTGTCTAGTAGAGTCTTGTTTATGGGTGTGTTGTGCACCACACTTATAAGCAGGAGGCTATAGGGCATTTAGGATTGTCACTCTTTCTTCTTACTCTATATCGTGTGGTAGAGCTCACTTATAAGAATCCAAGTTCGGAAATTCTATTTTATTCGAAATAAGACGATGCCTACATCCGGAAAGAAGGTTGGAAAGAGAGATAGTTTTGGAAGAGCAGAGTCAGAGGAGTTTGATTTTTGTATGATGCCTACGATAAGTAAATATGAGGTCTTTAGCAGATCATGGGTGTACTGAAAGGTGTAAGCTTCCTGATAAGAAGTCTTAAGGCAAGAATTCCTATCCACCTTTATGGTGAAAAAAATAAGAGATTAAGAAGATAAATACAAATTTCAACAAGCAAAAGAAGCAAGATAAAGAATGGTTCGAGACACCCAGATGGTATACTTTAAAATAATGCAGCCAGATATGAGTACTACAAAGACATGCACTATAAGCCTTGATGGAATAAATATTTCCTTAGTATGGCTTCCGCCCCACTAAAGAAAAAAAAAATGTTAGGAAATTGAAAGAGTCAGGGGCAAAGGGGATCTAAAAGCGAAAGAATGTCGTATTGAAGTTTTCACAAGAAAAGGGATATGCAGAAATATTAGCAGAGTAATGAAAAGAGAGATAAGGAAGCATTATGAATAAGGTGTGATACATGGATAAAAACCGTAGAGTGTTACAAAACCTATAGTCAAATTAAGGAAGAGACGAAAGGTGATGGGCCTTATGATAATAAAAGAGTATAGGCCATAAGGTTATATCTTCGTTTTGAGAAATAAGTTCGTGACTCTAGCGCGATTACCAAGAGGAAAAGTTAGACCCCAAAGTAATAGAAATCAGTATTGGCTGGTGAATAAGATAAACTATATATATGAATTAGGTACTGAGTGATTTGGTAATAGTTAGCATCATGAGAATTTCAGATCGCATTCCGGCAATAATAGGACAGACAACAGAAGAAGGTTCATGAGAAATTCAGAGAATGGTCATTCAAAAAAACGCTTTCCTAAAGCAAGAAATGTTATCTAAGTTAAGCCTAAGGGACTGTATGTACCAGTTACATTAAGTGTCACCCTCGCGAGTAAGGGGATTTGTCATCCTTGGTACAGAAGGGTTGCCGCAAGACGAGTAAGTATCATTGATGTTGAGAAACGACCCCAAAGATGAAGAGGTAAAACATCTATAGGTATATCATCGTAGCTTCAGCTCTTAATACACCCCTAAAAGGAGGGAATATGGAATGATGAGGCATTAAGTCAGAATTAAGTGGTTCTAGTTACTATGGAATGGTAAAGGAAGAATGCGATAAATGAAAGAGGAATGAGATGGCACTTAACCAAATCTTACAGATACGCTACGATTCAAGAATATTGTGCAAGCATGACGTCAATGAGAGAAAGTAAAGGTTCATGCCCGAACTGTTATTAATAAATAAATAGCCTGTGCTAGACGTAAGTTAAGACAAAGGAAATAACCCAAGAAAGATTACAAGGAATATTGATATGAGAATGGTCCAACGAGTAGTTAGTAATTGGTCAGGAAGATCCCAATTATGGCTAAACATGAGGTTACAGACGAGTCATCAGACCGCGTGAGATAAACAAAGTAGAACCTAACATGGAGAGTTCAGCCTCGAAGAATATCATTATAATACTTGAGATATATTCAAACAAGAGTCGGGGTAGTTAAAGGTACTGTATGAGCGTTACGGGGATAAAAGAAAGTGCCACTGGGAAGGTAATCAAAATATCAGTTCAGAAGCAACCATACAAGCATAAAGGCATGAAAGTAAGCAACTACGGATGAATATAGGAAAGGAAGGACATAAGAAGGTCCATAATAAGCTCACAGTTTTACGAGAGTCAAGGGTTCTCCCTAAGTACTATAACAAAAGACTAGCTGTGGAAATAAGGAAGAAGGCTTCAACTTAAGCGCAATGACCTAAAGAGGAAGTGGTCGTGTAACAACAGTATCACAACAACATTATAAGCACTCCAAAAGAAAGTGGCACCTACCATGACTAATGAACGGGAAGTAAAATTAAAAGTAATATTCGAGATCATATGAGTTGTGTGAAAACTTTGTCAAGTGTGGGCACTAAGATAAGCTAAGTATGGACGTAACAAGGGGCAGAAAGACCAGGAAAAGTAATAGATTACGTTGAAAGAAATTTAAGAGGGAACAAAATAATCATTCGATCAATGATCCAGAGTTAGTATGTTATGGATACACTCAAGATTTTGGAACATTATCCAGGCAGCATATTTGTTGACAATCATACAGCCATAGAAGACTCCGGTATAAGTTAAAAGAAAGAATTGAGCCCATGGCATAGATAATGGATTGAATTGTTAGAAGAGTGTGTCATGGATATTCTATAATGCCCAAAGGTTAAGGTAATAATTGATACTAGGAACCACAGATCGGAAGATAGCTTAAGCCGACGTAAAAGCCAATCAGAAGAAAGAGAAAACTAAAGATTTACATCACCCAAGTAAATCAGGAGTCTGATTATTGGACCCAGAAAAATAGAAACATTGTGATCGAGAACATTGCAGGATCTCTCTTAAAATCAGAGGTATGAGAGAGATAGTACAACAACCATAGTCTATAACAGCTCTATGATGAAGCCAGTTAAAAAAAAAGAAGTAACAGCCTACAAAATGAGTCAGTATGAAGCTCCCACCGGATTGTAGTATTATAACAGAGTTTCAAGTTATGGTGTGAATCATACCTATGTAGAAGGGAGGTCATGAAAGAGATAGAAGATACGATGCAAGATTTTAAGGTAAGTAAGTTAAAGGTAAACAACGTACGAGATACTCAAAGGTAGAATATGTGAATAGTCCATACTTCGGATAGAAGGATAGAAGTGCTGGGATTCAATATCCAGGAATGATAGCGGCATAGTCAGTGGAATATCTCATAGCCTATGGTTTCTAGGTATCGAGGAGGCTAATTAAGACAATAAAGACGCATTAGAGACAATGTGATGTCTCGCTTGATATTCCAGAAAAACATAAGGAAATCTATGGTGCAAGAAAGCTGAAGAAAGGTTGCAAGTAGTATAAATGGATATGTGTAGGTTACAAGATAAAGTATGGTAGAGCGACAAGGTTTTAGGAAGACATGAATAAGGATAAGAAAAGGCGAGTGAAAAGCTGACGAGAATGGATAAGTCCTTAGGATTAAACCTATGAAAACAAGAAGAGTTGATGGTTTCTCTAAGTTTTAGAAAGCTCAGTATAGCCTAAATGCACTCAAAGGAGCCTAAGACTAGTAGCATTTAGAAAATATGGAATGCTGCCCTGATAGTACAATGAGGGTGTAACTGTGATGGATAAAGGATGACGTTTAGGCCTTCGAGTGAGTAATGATTTGAAGAGGATTTCATGGATTGTACGAGATTAAAATACCCACATAAGTGAATCACATTGGGATGCTATAAAATATGGTCATTGAAGTATAGTATCACCCTTAAGTGGATCAAGAAAATCACTTCAAATATTCCACGATGGAACATAAGCCCTAAGTGGCAAGGTATGACGTAAGAAGTTTCAAGTTATCAGTGGTATATTGTAGATTAATATTGAGGCGAATCAACAATGGAAGGACAAAAGTCAAGAAGTATGAGATGCGATTAGGCCGTCATTCTTAAGACGAACGATAATGAAAGTGCATAGATGGACTGAGAGTTATACCTAAAAGATAGGCAACAAAAGTAACTGGGAGCTTGGTAAGCATACCACAGTAAAGGTAGATTAAAACAACAATTATGGTATAGTATAACCCATGTAAATGCAGTAAAGTCATATGAATGGATAACCAGATCTATGAAATGAGATATGCCATATTCGCAAGTTCTACAAAGTATCGAGCAAAGGACTTCAATACACCTATAGAGGCCCAGAGAGGCATCCTATTAATCCTTGTATATACAAAGTGATGCCTAGATATTGATTAAAAAAAGAAAATAAAGGAAAGATGAATCGCATAAGTGCAATTACAAAGCCAGGGTCAAACAGGTTGCATGACAGAAGGTAACAACAGTTGCAAGATTAGGAAGATTTCGACCACAGGTCATGATATGAGCAAAAAGACTAAAAGGGGGAATACCCTAGGTTTTTTATTTATTCACAGAGCAACTGCTTAAATGGCAAGAATAGTATTAAGGTATTCACAAAAGCTATAAGTTACGAAAATGATAAGAGCATCATCCAACATTCGAGGACGAATGCTCCAAAGGGGGGAATGATGTTACGCCCCGCAATATTACGTCGATATTATGCTTTGCAGTATTAAGTTACAACGATGTTGCACCCTGTAGTGTTATACGTTGGATTTGACGTAAGGTAATTGACACCAGTCCAAGTAAAAGATTATTTGGAGATTATAAGGATTATGCTATTTATAACAAGCAATGAATAAGTGTTATGAAGGATAGAGGGGTACACGGATTAACGAAAACGAATTTCGTTGGGAATGGCCAATTAAGAATAAAATATGGGTGGAGCGATAATATTCGATAATTATAAATTAGTACCATGCAAGGTACCATATGACCATGGTAGTATAATATATAAAGTATATATGAAGTATTTTTAAAATAAATATAATTTTAAGTAATTTATGATAATTTTTAAATTATACGGGCAATTGATTAATTACCGGGAAATAGGACATTACCCAGTTAACTAGTAAAGTGGATAAATTGTTGGATAAGCCTTATAAAAACTAATGTGGCATCCCCCCCCCCCTTCAATATAAAATGACTCTTAAGTCATATTTGATAAGGTGTCATATTAGAGGTTCAGCCACCTTTTCATTGTATTAATCTAAGAGTTTCTCTTAAAGGAATTTGTTTTGTTTGCTTATATATGAAATCTTGTGCTAATCAGTAAGCATCTATCTCTAAGCATGGGTGCAAAATGAAATCAAAAAATTGTTTCCATTCCATATATATGATGTCAAAGGCTACCATGAGATCTCTCCCATTCTTGTATCTATACAGGAGGGGGACAACTTATACTACTATTGTCTGTCATAGAGGATTCAACCTTTTCCTAAAGCTGAAAATTGTTACACACTCAATCTGCGTGTTGCTAATTATCTTTGAATAAGATTCAAAAAAATCAAAGTGGGCCAATATTGCCAAGATATTTTCAAGAAAAGTGAAGAAAGGAAATATGAGACAACAGGCTAGAATTGGGCGAGGAAAATGTAATGGAGATATCAAGCTACTTTAGAAATTTATCCCTACAGTATATTATTAGTAAAAGGGACATGAAAACAAATTTTGGTTTAAACCTGAAGAAGACCATGGTACTTATAGGTATCTTAAGGTTATCCCTTCTTTTTTTTTGGCATGATCCCTATGATACGAACGGAACGTGCAAATGCACAAATTCCGGGAATGACTATATTCATAGAAGTATTAGAGATATTTGTGTTCTTGAATTTCCGTGTGTTATAATGTCTTATCATTTGTTCATGGGTCTCAGAAAAATACGAAAGTTGAAAAGAGTTTACTTTATAATATTACTCAGAGGCAAAATGGTCTTATGACATTCCAAATGATTTTATTGACGTACTTTTAATGTACTGCATTCATATGCATTGACCTATGACTAGATAGCATTATATACGCATCACCACCTAATCAGCTGGTATATGATGATGATGTCGGAATGATATAATGGAATGCCCTCAGAGGATGATGATATTATGAAACATGTACCTATGCACGACATGACATTCATACGCACATGCATGACGCTAAAAGCAATTTATGATTTACAAAGTTATTCATACTTGCAGGTTGATCATGTACTCTATATTTCTTCCATGTCTCTAATGTACTTACTTATGTGCCTTACATACTCGGTACATTATTCGTACTGACGTCCCTTTTGCCTGGGGACGCTGTGTTTCATGCCCGCAGGTTCCGATAGACAGGTCGAGAGCCCTCCAAGTAGTCTATCAGCTCAACAAAAGATGTTCGTGCACTCCATTTGCTTCGGAGTTACTCGTTTGGTTAGTATAATTTAGACATGTAATGTTTGGTATGGCGGGACTCTATCCCGACCTTTATTACGTTTATGTATTCTTAGAGGCTTGTAGATATATGTCTTGTACGTGAAAGATTGCACGACCTTGTCGGCCTATGTTTTGAGTTTATAAAGGATCATGTTAGCCTATTAGGCCCATATCTCATGTGTATATGATAATGTAATAAGAACGATACGTTACGTTGGTACTCGGTTGAGTAAGGTACCGGGTGCCCGTAGCGGCCCATCGGTTTGGGTCTTGACAATTGTCAACTGTCACCTCATCGATATGTCGAAAACCTGAGGCTGTAAGACCCCAGGCGGGCAACCTTGAGGCAGTAAGACCTTCATAAGGAAATACCAAATCTGTAAGACCTCAAGCAAGGTGTTTACCATTAAAATGGTAATAACAATTAAATTTTTTGATGGGACTCTAAAAATATGTGATCCACTTTTATGCTAGTTGTTTGAGCAGTTGATGCTAGATATGTGAAGATAAAAGATGAAATGCGAGACTAAAGTAAAGTTATAATTAAACCGAGGAGTTAGTTATTGTTAGCGGAAACGTAAAAGAAAGAACACAAGATTTAACGTGGTTTGGATCAAAATAATCCTACGTACACCAGAGAACAATTGCCTTTTTAATATTAACAAAGGAAGGGGAGAGTTCCCAATTACACTTAAGAGAATTTCTCTCTTAACTCTCTACTCACTACAATGTGTTGTATTATTTTTGGGATGGTTTCTACAAATGAAGGAGTGTATCTATTTATAGAGGTAAAGACCTTCTCTTGATGTCATTGGTGACATCAAACTACCTCCTCTTGATGTCATGGGTGACATCAAAGAAGGAAGCTTCCTCCTAGCACCCACACCAACTCTTTCCACCAACTCTTCCAATTGGCATGCCATTGTTGACTAAACATAAACCAACACCTTCAGTTATTCGGGCCTCGGACCGACCAAGGAGGGGCCTCAAAGTCGATGCTTGGGCTCGGGCTTGAGCTATCAGGGATAATTGGGTAGGAGCTAACAGTTAGGATATGATTAAGGGATGCTCTTTATAACCAATGACAAGCAATAAATGGAGAGCAAATGTGCAGGCAATAAATGTGAGAAATAATACCGAGGGAATATGGTAGAGAGAAAAGAAAGAGTTCTTGTATATTTCATGTAGAATAGTTAGAGCAATAGAGTTTACAAAGTGCCAAGGATCCCCCTTATATAGTAGGGGATATCCCAACATAGTACAAGATACATTAATGATAAAGAAAGCGGGATGAGACAGTTGACTAGCTTCATAATGCGGGTGCAGACCAGCTTTAGACTATCCTGATAGACTTAACCAGTCCCGACTGCATTCTTGGGGACTCCCCATGCCCATTGGGGTCTCGGCCAACATTATCCCCAGGCCGGGTGTCGATAGATATCGAGGGGGAGGGTACTCGTTACATGATCTCGAGCCTCCAAGGTGACCTCCCAAAATGCCTTATTAATGAGAAATTGTTTCCCCCGATTTCACCGTATACACAAGGCATGAACGATACTTGTACCAAGTAACCTATATGTAAGACCTCAAATAAGGCATGTTCAAATTAATAAGACCTTACAACAGGCATAATCCTGATCTTAAAGTTAAAGTTATATATCCGAACTTATAAGACCCCTAAAAAGGCATACCCTCGATATAGACGCCAACACTACTTCACTCGGGGAATGAGGCTCTAGAAAAACAGAATGACTCCGGTCACAAGGCTCGGGCCAAAATCACGCGACTTGGGAATGCCCGACCGTCACTACAAAATAACAGGCCTTCAATTACTTCAAAAAAACTTCGAAAAGAACCGGTTAATTAGGCTACCCTCGGCATAAGCAAAAGAGCTTTGATCATATCATCTCCAAACAACTGGCTTCGAAACAATTCAATAGTCGAGTGAAACCTCTCGAGGTGCTCAATTACCGCTACCTAATGGCTCACAATCGAGGTTCTTATCAAAGCATCAAAGAGACGAGCAACCACAAAAATTTCAAAAAGTCTTTAGCGAGGGAAAATAAAGTTTACTTAAGAGGTCATACCGAACCAATGCGGAAGAGCCACTATCACGAACTTAAAATTAAAGGTCGTACCAACCCAATGCATAAGAGTTACTTTCACCAGCCTATATTAAAAGGTCGTACTGACCCAACGCGTAAGACTAACCCAACGCGTAAGAGCCTAAGGGACAGCTTAAAACTTAATGGTCAATGAGCTCGAGTAGAAATATGGTTCGGAGACTGAGCCCAAATAGTTAACTAAAAACGCCCAAGAGCAAATGCCTAAGAGCCCATATGCCCACCTATATTAGAGGTCATACTGACCCAACGCATAAGAGCCTATGAGCCATCCCAACAAGCCTCAAGGCCAAATTACAAATCGAAAGGTTTCTTTATATATATGCATATATGAAACAATGCGAGGCTACATTTACAAAGTTCTCTAAGAACACTGTACAAAGAATCAAATAGAAAAAAGCCTAGTCTATTTTCCCCTCGGGGACTGTGGCCCCATCGGCCTCTTATACACTATCTTCGGCATCAGACAAGAGGAATTTGGCATCATATCCATCCGCCCTGGCCTGCGCTATCTCTTCCGAGAGATCGAAGCCCCTAGCAGGAATATCTTCTTTCCCACCGAGATTTACACCGGACATATTCATTACTTCTGCTCTCTCGATCGAAATCACCTCTTAACTTTGGTCAAACCTCAGCAGGGTCTTTTAAATAGACGGCCACATTCTTGTCGGCCTTAGTGCGAATTTCTTTAGCTTCAGTCCGGGCGTCCCCGACCCGACCTTCATCTCTAAAAGGTCGGACTCGAGCCTTGCAATCCTGCTTGTCTGAACTGAGCTATTTTCACGGGCGTTCCGGAGCTGCACCTCGAGTGCAGAAACCTTGGCCATAGCATTCTTCTTGGCCATAACATGGACATCTATATGAGCCCTTAGCTCGTTACACTCATGCTTGGCCTAGCCGACATCGCCCAAAGGCGTTCCAGATCCTATGTCTTACTCTGCAACTGAGTTATCAAAATATTAATCTCTAAGGATAGAAAAAGGAGCATGCACTCCCTCACAACAAAGGTTACCTATTTCTCAAGATGGCTCTCGTAGTTCAGGCTTCGATTTGCCTCGTACCAAAGGTGCCTCAATTCTTTTCCTCTTTCATCACAAAGAAGCCTGAGGGATTTCTCCCTATCCAAGGCTTTTCTTAACCGGGTTTCACAGCAGAACAACTCAGACTTGAGCTTGTCAAAGGCCTATGAAATAGAAGCTTGAAAAGAAAACAGAAACGTAAAATCAGAAGATTAACAAAGTCGACCAAAGCTCACCATAGAACAAAGCCGCTGAGCCTTCTCAAAGGTCGAGTGTGTGCATGCAGGCTTGGCCTCACTGGCCCTAGTTGAACCAATCTTGGGAGGGGGCTGGCATGGTCGATTGAGACCCCACTTGATTTAGGCAGCCCTTGGTCTCGAACACCCCTCGAAGTACCTTCGACTGGGGGCGAGGACGCAACTGAACATATGTATCCCTCGAAGTAACTTCGGTGGGAATTGAAGATGACGGCAAGAGAGGAACCACTTTTCCAAGGCTAGAAGCCTCAGATACCATAGGATCAGCAGATACATCTTCTTTGAGCTTTTGAGCAGGGCTTGCCTCGCTATGAGCACTCTCATCCTTCGAGGACCCCTTCCGTTTGTTGTCGGTCCTTGATACCAAAGCCAACGATTATTCCTTCTCCCCGAGGGGGCACAACCTCATCTCAGAAAAATCTCTAATGCTTGCGGTGACAGAGTTAGTAAACATAAAAGAAAGTAACTTTCAAAGGAATCAAGCCACACAACACGTACTGTGGTGTTTTGCCTCCCATCTACCCTTGGCCAGATCTCGCCACTTACGCTCATCGTAAGTCGAACAAGCTGCCGATTTCCGAGACCAATCTCCTAGGTCGGGAACCTCGTATGGCATCCATGGGATTGCTGCAAATAGAAAATGAAAGGAAAGCATCTTTACAGAGTCCACCTTCACCATGGGCAAAAATAATAATAATATAAGTGTACCACTAACGTGTGAAACTCCATTTCTTAGGAAATGGAAGGAACTCTGCAGGGATAATATCGACAGTCTGCACTCGGATGAAATGACTCATCCACCCTTGGTCCCCATCTTCTTAATTTCTAACAATAAAGGGCTGAGTGGATCGACATCGCAGAGTAATCAGACCTCGACGATGCAAGGGCTGGCACAGTCTAAGAAGATTACTAAGGGTGAACTCAAGCCCAGCTTTATATGCAAAATAACTTATCATCAGCACTATCCTCCAAAATAAAGGGTGAACCTATGCTAGGTTAACCCGACATCTCCTACAAAATTTGAACTTGACTCTATCAAGGGGGACCAACGTAAAGGGGTACATATACGTATTCAAAACCCCACGACATGAGCCATGATGCTCTCTTCCGGGGAAAGCACTTGCAGTACCACTTTTTCTCCCCATCCACAGTCTTTTCTAACTATCTCGATGTGCTCATCACCTATTAAGGAAATAAACCTGGATGCATGGTCCGGATGACCTTGAACATTGGGAGGTCTCTCTAACGTAAGGTCCCTCCTCATGACAAAGCACCTCGAGGGTAGCTCACTAGATACCGGTACCACAGACCAAGCGCGAAGTAGAGGCGGAACTCTCCTCTCGTTGGTGAACGGGTTTTGACGTAGCATCCATGGAAGATAAAGGCTTGGGGGAAAGCTTTTGGATGGTAAGAGAACAAGCACAGAAAGGAGCTCTATAAGAAGGATAGTTACTCAATGTAAGGGAGTCCTAAGATAAGAGATAAGCAAATGCATATATATAGAGCAAGCATCGACTGTTCGCCTATCCTAAAGGCAAATTAATTCTGACCATGTTAGAGCCATTTTTGGGGTAGTTTACCGGTGGGACCACCCTTGCCACTTCACAACTGTGGCGCATAAATGATACTATCACATAACATTCGGGGGCCATTGAGACCCCGGAGATTTTTGTTGTTACAAGCATCGATTCTAAAAGGCTATCGACCTAATCACGAGATGGTTCCAGATCTCAAGGGTCCCGACTACTCCAAATATGGGATCCAAAGAGACAACGTCAAAATTCAACAGACTTACTTTTCATAAGCATTGAGAATAAATTTGAAAACATGAAGCAGAAAATATTTCTTATATAGCCAAAAATATATTTACAAGGGGCGTCTTTGAAAGACCTTTTCCACCAAGAAGTTCATACACAAAAAAGAATGGAAGACAACGTGGGCCTATTCTTCGTCGTCACTGCTCTCCAGGTCATCTTCGGAACCCTCATCCGAAGTAGCCGAGAATGCTAATTCTTCCTCCAAGTCTCGAGCTTTCTCAATCTCAGCTAATAGATCGATGCCTATAGCACTTGATTCCTTGAAGCCTTCCCTCCTTGCCCTTGCACGAGCGTAAGTGATGGCCCTATCTAGCTTTTGCTTGGCTTTTCACCATATTTCTCGGGCTTATTCATTCGTAGTAGCGACATTCGTAAGTGATAGTGCAGCAGCCACCTTTTGGGCACTTTGAAAAAGATCCCAGGTTGATGTTAGCTTCGACCACAAAATGTCCCTCTCCGAGGCCATGGCCTCATTTTTCCCCCTCAGCTCGAGGATCTCTACATCCTTGGCTGCAGCCTCTTCTTGAAGTTGCTCCACGATGGCATCCTTTTGCCTGTCTGCAAAGATGAAACAAGTTTGTAAGCTTCAAGATACGAGAATAAAAAATGAACTCATGGATGTCATGTTACCTGCTCAGCAAGGCCAGCCCTTTCATGGCACACTCCCTTTGAACTGACATAAAGCCTGCTCAACTCTTCCTCTTTTCGGGCAGAGGAGGTCCTCCACTCTTTTAACTCCGAGGTAAGATTTTCGACCACCTTCTCACAACATGAAAGCTAGCTTTGGAGCCTAGAGAAGGCATGGTGGTACATCTTCTTAGCCTGCAACAACACAAAAAAATCAGAGAGTCGAGCACAAAGATTTAAAGAACAAGTATTATGTCGAGAGTATCACCTGCTGCTAAAGTCTCTCCTCCTCCTCGAGAGAAACGGGAGTGTTGAGATCAATATTATCGTCGATACTAGCGAGAAGGTTTTCAAGCTCATCTCCCCCTCCATGAAAGGCCCCCGCGCCAACGGTATCCTGATCCTGAGCATCCCAGCTCTCCCCCAGTAAGTGTGGAGGGCCCAAATTAAGTCCACTCAGGGCATTAATTTCCTTAAAGGCCTCATCTTGCCCGCGAGAAGATTCGAGTTTAGGCCCGTCAGAGTCACCAATAGTGGGTTCATCAGTGCAGACTATGTCATGTCCGACTTGAGACTCGGGACTGTCCTTGAGCCTTCCTCGAGGGTCTCCTCAGCGCGGTTATAGTCTAAATCGGCCACCCCTGATTTGGTGGTCTCCCGCCCGGTAGCTTGCGGAGCATCTTTGCCTCGTCTCACCCTTTGTACCAAAGGGCATGCACCATCGGCATCACCTTCATCCTCCGTACGAGTACTTGCTATAGCAGCCGAAGTTGGGACCATGGCATCTTTCTTCCTCTTCTTACCCTTGCTGGATTAGAGGTGTCCTCTTCACCAACAGGGGTTGGCCTCTTCGACACCCCAACCCCGTGGCCTGCACAAGCATGGCACATCAAAACAAAAAGATACTCATAAAGGAACTTGGTACAAGTATGGATGTATCGGGAATCACACTCAAGTAACGATCCAATGTATTTCGAGATTTTACAAATATGAGCGAGTTTATGCTAATTAGTCTCGGGTAATATATCTATATTAGCTTCTTTCGAAGACTAATAAAACTTCCTAATTGAATTATACCTAAAACAATTAAGAGATTAAGCACATCCGGATGTTGCTACAAGTAGTTCAATCCTATTCCTAGGTAGAATCTATAAAATGAGGGTAAAAGCCTCAAGTTCTTGTTAATTAATCTTTCCCAACCTCAAATAATCTTTCCCAAAATTAATTCAGAGTTAATGGACGAGTCTTAAGATTAGCTAATCCCTTTGGAAACATTAAAGAACAAGAATAATTAAAGAAATAATAACTCACTTCATAAAAAGATAAAAATCATTCAATACATAAGCACGACAAGATATTTAATCCACACTTTAATTATGAATATTCCCATTAACAAGATTCAAGTGTTGGATAAAATACTACACACTTAGATATACAATACAAAGCAAGGAAATGAAGAAATAAGTATAAATGAGTAAGAAATACTTAACCACAAGCTTCAAATCTTCAAAACCAAAGTGTGTGTGCAAACCCTAGCTTACAAAACTTGTTCTTCTCTAATGTTTGAGACTGAAAATAAGGCAAAGATATTTTACAAATGAGCTGGTTTGGGTATTAAAGGGTTTGGGGCCAAAAATGTGCAATGACATAATTGCCTTGAATTAAAGCACGATTTTTGCATTTGCGAACAAAAGTTTGCAATTGTGAACAATGACCATACTATTGACCTTTGCATTTGTGATCAAGACTTCGCATTTGCGAAAGTTGACTACCTGGGTTGACTTCGCATTTGTGAAGACTACTTGATTGGTCTTTCTTCGCAATTGCGATGGGTTACTTGCAATTCCCAACCCTGCTTTCTTCGCATTTCCCAGGATTGTGTCACACTTGCGACAACTGAGGCCCCTTTCCAGATTTTCTTCTTTTTAGCTTCTTTTTGACTATTTTCACTTGGTTTCTTCAATATCACTTCTAAATCACATAGAAGTTGTAATATAGAAGTAAATGGCATTAAACACATGATTTTATCACTCAAACATAGCAAAAATGCAGGCTTAAAGACAAGATATGTTGGTAAAATACCAACTTATCAAACCCCCAAACTTAAACTATTGCTTGTCCTCAAGCAATGAAAGCGAAAAAATCTCCTCCCAAGTATTTAACTCAACATTGCATCCTTATCATGCCAAGCCAAAAAGGTCTACTATAAGCACAAACACATGACTTTGATTGGTACCAACACTTAATCCAATGCATATGAATTACCGAACACTTCTCATGAACTTCATTACATTTCAAGTGCTCAAACAATATGCAAATCAAAGTAGCAAATCAAGTCATAACATTAAAGCTTCAAAATGTTCCTCTCTATCAAAATTATCTTCCCTCGTTCATTCCTTTCAATTGGAAATGAATTTAATTCACAACTCAAATCTCATGTGCCCTCACACATTAGAGAGAATCCCACACTCATAATTTGCAATTCAAAACATAAATGGGATTTCAAATTGGAAAGAATAAGCTCTCACTCTCCCAAAGATATTCAGATGCATAAAAGTAGGGCCATAGGCTTGTCCTTATTTTAATTCGCCGCCTATTCAAGAACATTCGGTTGGAGGTCCCAAAAGGAATTTTTGAGCTTGTAATGTATGTTTAGGGAAGGATTGGAGCACTTAGGATACAGGTGACGCACCCTCCTTGAACACTACTCACATTATTTTTTTTTTGCACTTTGCTTCTTTTTTTAAACCACATAGCCTTTATTGACATCTAGTTATCAACATAGAGCCACCTTAAAGCACCTCTCTTATTTTCTCAAGAATCCATATTATATATCTACTTAAGATTTTTTTATAGCTATTTTCTTTTAGAGCTTGAGTAATTTCATAAGGACACTTTGATGTATATGTTTCTCCACTCAATGTACAACCTTACCGATTTTCCAACTTGATACCAACACCCCCAAACTTAGTCTTTTCGCCTCATTCTCAATATTCAAGGAGGGACGGGTGCAAAAGTGGGAATTATTTCATAAAAGGGTAAAGGTTTGTAATGAGGTGGCCAAATAAAAGGTAAAAGGCTCAAATGGGAGAAACTAGTGATTATATTTATGCAATGGAAGGCTTGAAAGGCTAAAAAGGCTTTTTCAAAGATCACAAAGAATGCCTAAGGTCATCCCTCTAACCAAACATAATTAACATTAGCATTGAAAGACCAACCAGGCAAGTTCTAGACTATAAATGATGCAAAAAAAATCAAAATAAGTCTCACCACACATGGCACATAAAACTCAAGTGGAATACAAATCCAAAATCTGATTCAAACCAATGAATCGCAAGGAAGTTTCGTGTAGCCTAAGAAGCTATTTAGTGAATCAAAGAGCCAAAAATTGAGTCTAAAAGTTATGACAATGATTTTTTACTTCAATCATTTTTTTTCCTTTTCAAGGATAAAAAGTTCATATACCGAGGTTTAAATCGTGTAGGTACCAAGCAAGTTACAACATGGCCAATGGACCCATACCCCACTCAAACCACTTATTCTTTTTAAATTAACAAAAACTATATCTAAACTACAAAACTAATTCCCAGAAGAAAGTCGCCTAGCTATCCATCATCGGGAAAATTCGAAAAAAATTTACTAACAATTACCAGATTCAAGAAGAAAATTGGCATCGTTGGAAAAAGAACCGTGGTACAAAGAAAACCAAAGATATCACCATTAAAATAAAACATACTAAAGAAAAATTATGAAGCTAATAAACATCAGGTGACTAAAACATAGTATATATAAAAACAAGAATTCAAGAAGCTAGTAAACATACTAATATAACACATCACATGAAAATACAAGAACATCAAATGAAAACAACCAAAGTACCAATCTGCCATATCCACAGTTATCCACAATTATACAAGAATAACAGTTATACAAGAAGCCACCCCCAACCAAAGATGTTGCAATGTCCCCAATGCAACTAAACATAATAGACTAAAATGGTGGAAAGTGCTCCCTGAATACTGCATCAGGTGCTCTCCTCGCTGTCTGATTCAAAGGCATCCTTCTCTCCTTCTTTCTCGAACCAATTAACTGGAGTGTCATCATCATCTACCGGCCTGGTCGATGGCATTAGGTATTGAGGCTTTAGAACTTTTCACAGCCCCTTCACACCATTCCACATGCGGGTAAATAATTTATCTTTTTGCTTCTCCCTTTTCTTCATCTTGGTGTGTGCCTTTGCTAGAGTGTCATGAGAAATTCTCAACTTACCATGCGCTTTGGCCAGATCAGTGTATGCCTTCTCCAGTATCTTAAGGTGATCCCCCTGCTTCTTCTGATCATCAAGATACTTTTGAAACTCTTTCTTTGAAATGCATGCAGCGTGTCGCTCAGATGTTTCCCTAAGTCCTTGGGGAAGGAAATCTACTAGGCTGCAAATTAGCCACATTTCCTCAGTAAGCACAGCAAATGGTCCTCCTATAGAAAATGATGGTTGGCTACTATGATCAATCTGAGAGGAAGACCCCATCTTTCACTTTTTGCTCTTCATAGCGCCGATCTCTCCTCTTTTTTGCAAAAAATTTAGAGGCTTTCCCTGCTTTATCCAGTTGTCTCCCGGAGCTTCTTCCACCCCAACAAGTTGGCACAGCTCGGTGCTAAGCGTTGGTAATATCAATGATGTACTATTCTTGTAACGACCCGACCGGTCGTTTTGAGATTTGCATTTCGCTCGCCAGTTCTCAGGCATGACTAGCCCCATATGCTATATTATAACTTATGTAAATCGCTAGTTTTGGTTTTCAGGATAATCAGAATAGATTTGAAAGAACAATTCTCAGTTTGAAGCATTAAATTTAAAAGGTTTGACCAAGTTTTGACTTTTTAGTATTCGATCTCAGATTTGGATTTTTATGATTTGGTTAGCTCTGTTAGGTGATTTTGGACATGGGAGTGCATCCTAAATGTATTTTGGAGGTCCGTGGTAGATTTAGGCTTGGCAAAATTGGAAATTTGGCATTTTCCGGTTGCAGTGAAAGTTTTGATATCAGGGAAGAAATGAAATTCCAGAAATTGGAGTAGGTGCATTGTGTCATTTGTGACGTGTGTGCATTTCAGGTCATTCGGATGATGTTTGATAGACTTTTAGATTGAATTCGAAATTCAGATGTTTTGGAACTCTTATGCATGAATCCGAGGGTGATTCGATATTTTGATGTTGTTTTGAGCATTCCGAAGGTTGGAACAAGTTTTAATGATGTTATGGGATGTGTTGGCATGTTTGGTTGACGCCCTGAGGGCCTCGGGTGAGTTTCGGGGTGGTTTCAGACCATTTCTAGGCCATTTCTAGTTGCTGATTTTTGGCTTCAGTGGTGTACAGTGCGTTAGCATAGATCTGACTGCGTTTGCATAGAGAAAATTTGGAATAATAGATTTGTGCTATGCGAGTCTTCCCGCGATAGCATAGAGTAAAATCTCTGGTACGCTGACCCGACTTTTGAAACTTATATCTCACAATCTATAAAGAATTTGAAGATTATCTGAATAAATGAAAGTTGTAGCCCTTGATGTCTAGTTTTCAAAGAGTTAATAGTAATTTGGAGTTTTGTACAAAAAGTAATGACCATTATACTTGAGGCTATCCAGAAGAGTTGGGGAAGGCTATTGGAAAAATTTGTTCTATGCGATCGCGGGGAATGACCGCGATCGCATAGGGTAAATGAAGGGCTGGAAAATTTTGTACTGTGCTATTGCGTAAGTGTTTCCGCGATAGCATAGGGTAAATGCCTGGGCAGATTATAAAGTACTCTATTTCGAGGATTTCAGCCATTTTAGCATTTTTGGAGCTATGGAGCTCGGATTGAGGCGATTTTTAAAGGGATTTTCAGAGGATTGACTGGGGTAAGTGTTCTTCACTCAAAATTGTTTAAATCCCATGATTATGTCTTAATTCTTATCATTTAATTTGGGAATTGGGGGTTAAAATTGGGAAAATGGAAGAATGTTTGTAGAGTTGATTTTGGGGAATTGGATGGCCATATGATGTCGGATTTTGGTGAATTTGATATGGGTAGACTCGTGAGCGAATGAGTTTTCCAGTTTTACAATTTTTATTGGATTCTAAGACATGGGCTGAGGGGCTGGGTTTGAGCCAAATTCGGGATTTTTGAGTTACTTTCATTATTTTTGCTTGGGCTTTGTTCCTTTAGCGTATATTGATGATAATATACTGATTTTATTTAGATTTGGAGCATTTGGAGGCCTATTCGAGAGGCAAAGGACCATAGGACGGTGTGACTTTATGCTTGGGTCTCGTGTGGCGAGTCTGGATCGAGAATTGTGGTGTTATAGCGGGAAGAAGTATCAAGTTGAATATAAATCAGAAGGAACTTGGATAGATGGGATAGCTTGGTAATAGGCTGGATGGGCATGGTAAGGATATGATTAGTTCTTTGGGTGCTTACGAGGTAATGAGTTTCTATAGGTGTTTCGCGACAATGCTCTTGGGTTTTAGTGGCTTGCGTAGCTTGGTTGAGTTAGAAGGATTCAGTCCTACCAATTTGGTTTTATGCAAATGGAATTCAGAGAGTTCTTGATGGTTTCTACCACGGTTAGAGATGTATAATTTCTACGAGCATGAGGAGCATGAGATGTATTGTGATTTTCTTCTAGATGGTATCACTGGAAAGTTCTTGGCTAGTTGAGTACGTAGTTGCTTGTGGCTTGGAATGGATATTAACTTCTCATATTTATCCTAGGATTGTATGGTATATGCGATATGTTGTGTAGGATTGAGATATGCATGTGTAAGGTCACGGTTCAGTTTTGTAAGGAAGGTCACAAATTCTTAGGTAGCATGGACAATTTTAGATGACTAGATAAATGAGATCACTGATTGGTGTGGCTTGATAAGGGTATACATTTTAGAAAGGGCAATGTGTTTGAGTTGAGGATACTTCATTAGTATTGCAACACTCTCTTGTTGGATTGACTGTTGATATTCGAGTTTGCTTGGTTTCATAGAAGAATTATAGGAGTACC